>NC_133660.1:189975660-190303147 GCF_037893015.1 Macrotis lagotis
ACAAGTTGTAAGAAGGAGCTCCCACAATGCTGCTGCACAGACTCTATTTCACATTGCATTTAATCCCCTTCATCATTTCCTTGCCTGCTCCTTAGCTTTATGGTTACTCTGGCCCTTTGAAGAAATTTTATTTCATCTCTGTGAATCACTGCAGGCCAAATTGTGCCCTTGGATGTGCATCGAAGTCAAGGGGAGTTGCCAACTTGTATCTGAGGGCCAAATTTAGTTCTGTAGGTGGTAGTTGCTTTCTAAGGAGTGAAAACAAGTCCCAAAGAACTGCAGCCAGACAATTGCATTGGAAAGCATGACTAATAGAATGACCAGAAAACACCCTAATAATTATACCTATCCCACTCACAAGAACTTAATTGGACTTTATCTTCTATTTCTGTATCCTATTCCCTGTCTTTTATAACACAACTACACACTGGGTAGGAGTAGCATTATGTAGAAGCATCTTTATTCAATGAACTTTCATTAGAGCTTACCGAGTGCAAGTTATTGTTCAGGTAATGGCATAAAAGGACAAAAGAAGAGTGTTTCCATCCCTAAGGAATTTACAATCTAGGAAGGATGACAGGGCAGAACAAATGATCTAACGTTAAGATCTTAAAGCAGAGATTCTTAATCATCAATTTTTTCCCAATGTTTTGATCACTGTGTTTTCATTTAATTGGTTTCCACTTTTAATCCTATTAGTATTAAACATTTTAAACATTTTTGATGTTATGTTAGAAATTGTTCATCTAATTCTGCTCACTTCACTGTATCAGTTCATTTTAGCAATACCACTTTTCTTTATGAAAGTATTTCTTCATTTTTACAAGGATGCAATATTCCTGACATTTATATGCCATAGTTCGTTCAACCATAAATCACTCTTTGGTTTCCAGTTATATGCCACTAAGAAAAAAAGAGGTATACATATTATATAAATATTTCTAAACATACAAGACCTTCTATTCTTTCTTAGATCTCTTGAGTAAATAGGCCTCAAAGTGAAAGACATACTATACACATATATCACTAAACATTTACTTAGAACATTATTTTTTTTTCTTTTTGACTCTTACTATTCTCCTCACAGAAAATTGTAAGATTTCTTTGCAAGACAGTAACCCATTTTTCTGTCCTTTTTTGCAAGCCAGTGGGGTTGAGTGACTTGCCCAAAGTTACACAGCTAGGAAATTATTAATTGTCTGAGGCTGGATTTGAACTCAGGTCCTCCCGATTCCTGGGCTGATGCTTTATACACTGCACCACCTAACTACTACACCTTTTCTTTTGAGACCCATTTTAACTCCTTTAGCTTCCAAGAAGCCTCCTCTGTCTGAGGTGAAAGGAATATTTCTTCTTCTGAGATACTATAGTACCTTGTGGCAAAAATCACATGTTCTTTCAAGGGAGCTTTATGAGGGCAACTTTAATGTTTTGTTTTCTTTATATTTAAACAGAGTTTCTCAACATTGGAAAGAGATAAATTAATGAGTGTATGGAAATTTAGCCAAGGATGCAATTGTCATTAATTTTGTGACATGACTGCTGAGCTCTTAGGTATATTTTTCTGTTCTTAAGATCTAAAGCAGTTTTTAGTTAAAAAATAAAAGATCTACTTGTTAAATGCTTCATAAATATTATCTCAGTTAATCCTCCCAGTAACCCTCTGAGGTAGGTATTATTATCATTCTCATTTTACAGTTGAGAAAATTGAAGCATATTGTGCGGATTTTCAAAATTGTCTTATCTGCAAGGAAAAACAACAAAACCAACACTGAGACAGAGTTCTGAGCCAATGGCACTTTATAAAAGACCCATGGTTCCCTTTAATGAAGTGAATCTCAGATGTTCCTCATAATCTAAAATGCCCACTTCCTCCAGGGCCTTAGTTTTAGAGTGCTTGACATCTGTACAATATAGATGAAGCAGTACAAAATTAAAGAATCACATTATTTGGGAAATCTTGACCTTATCCTTCTAAGAGGTCTGCATGAAATATAGAATTTCATTGAATGACAAATGGGATACTATCTTTACTTTCAAGAAGGTCCTACCAAAGCCTATAAGCAGGCTCATAGAAGTGGGATGAGTGGATGTCAAAACATCTAAATGATCCAAGAAGCTGGTATTAAGGCAGGTGGCAGGCTGGCAACTAGAGACATTCATTAACTATGAGCCCAAGGTCATCTTCCCATAATGGTCAATAGATGACATGGGAGAGAGGAACAACAAAAAATGGTTGGGGAACTTTTCTTGTATTTGACTCACTCTGTTACCTTGGACTTGGTCATTATAACAAGGAAAACTAAGGATAGAGAACCTCTTCTTAGTTTCCCATGATTAAGCAAATGAACTTACAATATATAGTTCAAAACTCTTAAGATCTATTATCATAACTTTTAATCATTAATTAATACTAATTGGAATTGTATAGGTATCCAATAAAACAGGGGTACAATTAATCATCTGTCACAATCTGGGAGTTTAGCAACTTGTGCAGGGTCACATAGGTCGGAGAGATTGAAGGACATATTTGAACTCAAATCTTCTTGACTTTAAGACCAAGGATTTTATTAACTGACTCTTGCTTATAATACTTCCACATCCTACAGAATTTCGTCCGAAGAATACATACAAATATAAGATAACAATGGCATAGAAATAAAGAAAATGCTCAACACACTCTTTGTGTCACTTATTCCCTTTATATACCACCAAAGACTTTGTGAGGAGATAAGATTTAGCACTTTGCAAACCTCAAAGAGTTATAAAATTGTCAGTTGTTTTTGTTGGTATCTTAGTGTTAACCAGCCTCCTCCAGTCTGGCAACAACTTCATTTCCTGAGTTTTCTTTTTCATTTCTGCTCAGTTCAATTAATGTATATAGAGTTAAAAAGGAATGTGCTGGTAAATGATTAACAGCAACTTCTGAGTCTTGGAGGGGAGAGTGTATGTACAGATTATTTTAAATTTAATCTGTATTATTTACACCTTTTTAAGACTAGACAATCAACAAAACAATAAATCAACCCTTGATATTTGACTCTGAGTTTACTGAGGTGTAAATACTTAGACTGAATATTTAAGTTCTCAGGTTAGAACTGGTTCCAGCACAGTATAGAGTATACTGCCCTGAAGAATTTCTCTTGGTCATCTAGTTTCTCCTCACTCCCCACTCCCACCCTACCCCCTATTATTCAGCTCTGTCAAAATTGCGTAAGTACTAGATTAAGAAGGGAACAACCTAGGCTATTGGTTTACATCTGCCTTTATGGGAAACTTGTGGCAACACTGAAAGGAGAGGTTAATGATTCTCTAGTCTAAGGTTCCATCATCCTTAGTTCCTGATTTATTTTTGATTGATTGTTTTAATTGATGTACATATTAAGGTAAGTTGTAATGTCCTGAGGCCATGTAGTTTTCTTCCTTTCATATCCAGTATAGCACTCACTATGTAGTCAAACATTCTTCAGATGCTGATGACAATGAAACATTATAGTACTGAAGCAAAAAAAAAAAAAAAATCTGGTTCACTGAAACCTAATATTAATATAAAAAACTGAGTCAAATTATTATGAATATTATCAATTGTCATGGTAAATTAACATCTGTATCTCTCAATTTACATTTTTTCCAAAACAAAATTTAAAAAACCTAAAAATTAAGATTTGATAGCAGATTAATAAATAGCAAAATGTTTGAATTGTAATATTAATTCAGTAATTATTATATTGGTTCCATTACTTCTCTCCTAATTATATTTCTAAGAAATTATTATGCAACATTTTAAAATGATATATTTATCTATAGATTATTTCAAAAGTTCAAAATTGAAGTAGCATTTTCAATGTCAACAATTTTATAATAATACAAGTATTTATGCATATATTATAGTTGTATGCATTAATTTCTACATTTAAATTCCTATGTAGTCAATTAATTTTTCACTAAAATTATAGAAAGTATTTCATATATTTGCCATATTATATCCAAATGCAAAATCCAATCATGAATTATATATACATATATGTGTGTGTGTATTTGAAATTTTCTCCTTTCTAGTTAAATTTATACATTTATTTCTTATTAAAGAATGTTTCATGTTCAAATTATATGCACTTCAATATAATTCTACTGTGACTCATGAAATGTATATTACTTTTTTTATTTCAATGCGAACATTTTAATTTTGCTTTATATCTTACCTTAGTTTTCATATTCAGAAACAGACATGCAACTTGACCAATTTATTATGGACAACCTAGTTCAAGAGTTAATTGAAGCAAACATATTTTAACTTAATTATCCTTATTATTTTCAAGTATATTTAAATGCAACTAATAAAAGACAAAGGAGAAGTAAAAAGAATTTGTTTTTTCAGAATATTGATTTTCGAATATTAATGCTTCTAACAGTAATGTTGGCATACTAGACTGCAAATAGATCGAAGATCATGAATGCTAAATCTAAGCTATAAGATTCTGAACTGAACTGTGAAATAAGTGAAGCTTCTCAATACTGTAAAGTAAGAAGTGTTTAGGGACTTAACTTTTCTTACAATTCATCATTATCAAGGTTACAGTGAGAATTCATAAGTTGTCACATGCTCTAGAAGAGAAATATTTCAGTACCTATAAAAAGGCTAAAATTTTACTGAATGCTTATAATTTACTGAAATGTAAGGAAAATTTGGATTAAAGAAAAAGAATACATTATTTCATAATTTTGATTTTTTTGCCATATATAGAATCTCTCAGTAAATTTATAAACAACTACTCTGTCAGATAATTTAATCTCCTATAAAGCAGATTTTTATTAGGTGGAAAAGTGAGTAGGTCACAAAGGGCTCATTGATTTAATGAGAACTTTTATTTATCACTTCATGTTTTATAAAGAATTTTATGTACACTATCTCATTTGTTCCTCACAAAAAGCCTTTAAGTTGGGTAATTACAGGCATCTTTATACTCTCAAAAACCCCTCTACCAAATATTCTATCCTATTTCCTAAAATAAAAAAACAAAGAGTTTAATATATCATTTTAATACATACACACACACACACTATATTATATATATATATATATATATATATATATATATATATATATATACGCACATTATAACATCATGCAAACTTTTGTCTGTCTTATAACTCTACTCTCCAGCATCTTTAAGTAGTTATCTAATTTCCTCGTACATTTTCAGTGTCAGATAGTTTACTTTTGCTGAGAGACTTGATACCCCTTTGGTAGAGAATTTGTTCTTATATTGTGTCAAAATCTATATCCTTGAAAGACAAATGAAAATTTATTGCAGTTTTTTTACAGACAAGAAAGAGGTTTTTAAAGAGCTAATAAAGACAGCTATGTACATTTTTTTCTTTAAACATCCTAGGTAATTTTTTTTATAAAATTAAGCGATTCATTCTCTGTAACAGTATGCCTGTAAATAGATAATAGAAGGTATACATGGGACTATATGAAACTTTTTATAAGAATCCTCCTTGACTTAGATTAAAAAGGATATCTAATTGTTATTATTGTTTTAAGCATTCAGTCTGATGGTAGTCATACAAACCTGTACAAAAAACGTCTATTTAGGATTGTTGATTCTTCAAGGCTACTCCCACAAAGAAGTTTAATTAGCTGTTTCCATTCAAAATATTTTCTAACAATAAAACATAAAATGGCAGTTGTGATATATGGAAAGAACTTTTAAAATATTTATTAGAATGTAAACTGAATCAAACACTTTAAAAATAGCAGAATTAAAACTCAATTCTCCACATTAAATATTACAATAAGAATTAGATATCTAAGTCCTTTTTTTCCAATCCTTTTGGCTTAGATCAAGCAGAGCTATAATTAAGGACAGAAACTGTCCACATCAAGATCTTAACAAAAGTATCCAGATAATACAACATTGCAAATTATATTCCTCATATACAATAAATACAATCTCCACTCCTGCAGCCAGATTAACTGAAAGGTTTTAGCTGTTTAAAAACAAGTCTCCAAACTCTGTCCAACATTATCTCTCCTAGAAACTGTAATGACTAAATTTCCATAAATTCTATTCTTATTTAGAGTATAGAGTATGGAAAGAAAGGAATAGGCATATATTAAACACTTACTATATTCTAGGTAAGGTCCATCCAGAATATAGATTGAGAGGCAAACTTAAAAAAAAATGAAGGACCTCAATGAAGCAAAAGGGTAAGGGAAGGTTATAAGCATTTTTATTGTACCTACTATATGACAGACACTAAATGCAAGGACAATTCTGGATTGCTAGGAATATGGTGAGTAATTATAGACCCATTCAGTCCATTGCAAAACCATACTTTGGAAAAAACAACTGTTTTTTTTATAGGAGTGACAAGTCAATTGAATCAAGTATCTGGTCAATTAAGTGGAATAGTTTGCTTAATAGATTTTTTTTTCCATCTAACAAAGTGGCAAGCTTATTGATTAATTTGACCAATACAGTCAGTCAAAATAATCATTTAGGCAGGACCCTAGATGCAATTTCAGGAAATTTGACTAAATTCTAAAGTTAAAGATGTCAATAAACCTGAACTATGTCTCTTTAAATTCTATGTCTTTTAGCTAGATGCATGGCCTTGGATAAATCACTTGATCTCTGTGTCAATTATAAAAGAGAGTTCTGGATTTCCAACCTTTAATTTCAAATCTCTATTGTATAATTAGTTACTGTTTTATATCATTCACAACACTAGTCCATCAGAATGAATAAACAAGAGTTTTCTATATGTCTTTGTAGAATCAGCAGTTTTAATCAACCTTCCTCTCCGCCGCCTCCCCCCCCCCCCGCCCAAGCCTATTCCCAACTCTCAGTTGCTTTTATTTTCTATCTATGAGGAATGGGAGCTGAGGTAGCTGCCCTTAGAGGAAACACAGTAGGCTTAATTTGGAAGCAAAAAAATGAGCTATTTTCCTTATTTTTACCACACTAGTGGATTTTATTGACATCATAGAAGCAAGTTTCAAAAGTGTGTATTTAATTCTTGTTTGGATTTTTTTTTAAATTGCTAGGATATAGATTTTTTTTCTATTTATGCACAATTGAATATTTCTCTCATCAATATTTGTCATTTTAGTGAATCTTAATTGTTCTTTTGTCAATATGAATACAAGTTAAAATGATTTAATATTGCTCATCCTTATGTAGCTATCATAATAAGAATCCTTATACACATACAAGGATTATAAAAGACCAAAATCACAATATTTGTATTTATATTTCAGCATAGATGATTTCATTTTGAAAACATTGACTACTTCTTTAATAAGTAAAATGCAGTCATATTAGTCATAGAATTTTAAGGTTAAGAGAGGATTTTTAAAAATGAGTTCAATCCTTTACTTTTAGATAATGAGACAAATTCAGAGAAATTAAGTAACTCAACTAAGGTCTCACAGAATATTTGTGATAGAACTACATATCGTCTAATTTCTAGGCTAATGTTTACCCTAAATATATTTAAAAGGTTCCTTAAGAGCAATGGATATTTTCTATATAGTATGTGTATTCACTCCAAATCTATTTGTGTTCATTAATTCTTGGAAAATATTTTAAAATGATTTTGTTCATGATCTTCTCAAGTCATTTGTTTTAGCCATGAATAATATTTGTTCTGTCATAATCCATGAGATAAAACATTCAAAATGAAAACAAAATATTTCATTTCTCAAATATAGCTGATGAATTTTTATCTTCCTCTTCACAAATAAAAATGCCAAAGTAAAAATAAAGTCATTTCCCTTGATATCATTAGCTATTTTCCCTTTCTCATCCCCTTCCTTCCTATTCTCCTTGTCTTCCTATCCTACTCTGATCTCAACTTCTTTTATGACCTCCTTCAATAGAGTTGATGTGCATTAAATATAAAATCCCTGGAAGTTAAGGAGTCTAGCTGATGAATTATAAGGCAAGCATGTTTGAGAGAATCTCAACATGCATACTGAAGGATTCATGTATTTTTATGGTGAATACCATGATTCAGTACCACCTCCTGTGAGAAATGAAGGAGAATGTCCTGAGGGCTTTGAGACAATTGCTAATAGGTTCTGAATCCTGTGATCTTTCTGGATATAGCAAACCATGAAGGAAGAGAGGTTGCTAAGTGATTAGGGACAATCTGTAAGTAACATTCTGTTTGTTCCACTGATATCCATGTGATGTCAAGAAATCTAGAGGAAAAAGCACTTGACACACTGTAGGGAATTTATGGGCATTGAGGGTAGGGTATAGATAAGATGAGAGTAGAATTAAAAAAAGTGATGATAAGGAAAGAGCTTTACTGTTGGAGGTTGGAGAGAGTACCAATATCTGTGAGATCACAAATTCATCAACTTAAACCATTAATTAGGACATTAAAGATGGCCACCTCACAAGGCAGTGAGATCTTTGTCATGGGTACTCAATCATTAAGAACTGACCAATTCAGTATGTAAGATATGGAGTGGATTCATGTTTGGGTTAAGGATAGCACTAGAGGAATTCTAAAGTACTATGTCCCAATTCTATAATTATCTTTTGGAAATCACTTTTTCTTCCTCTTCAAACTCTATTACTGGGCAGCTAGGTGGCCCAGTGGATAGAGCACCAGCCCTGGAATCAGGAGTACCTGAGTTCAAATCCAGCTTCAGACACTTAATAATTACCTAGCTGTGTGGCCTTGGGCAAACCACTTAACCCCATTGCCCTGCAAAAAAATTTAAAAAAAATAAACAAACAACCTCTGTTATTTTTCTCCCTCCTTTATTTCTTAATAAACTCAAAATTTCCCTAAATAAAACCTTTGCATCTATAGTAAACTTTGATTAACCATTTGGAGAGATTATAATTCAATCTTTTCCTTCAACAAATGACTTAGAAAAAAGTTCATTGGTTTGTCAAGTGATTCAAGTAGTATTTCACAAAGTAAGGTTGGGACCTAGGTCTGTGTCCTCTGACCTAATATACTGAATTTCCCCACTACATTATTTCCTATAGACTTGTGTGTAACTCATCTTAACTTGAAGATATAAAATCCATTCTTGATTTTCAAGGAAGTCTGTGATACTAAATTGAGTTCCATCTGCTTTCTCATAATGTTTTTTTTTTGTTTTGAAGTAGAACAGAAATACTGAGTCCTTATTGTGCTATTTCTAAATATATATTTTAGCTTCAAGAGAAGCTTTTGAAATATGCAAAAAAGAGAATGAAAGCTGATTAGTCTTTTTTCCAAGTTAATTTCACTTTTGGATTACACGTTTTTTGTATAAAATTAGTTTCAATGGGCATAGTTGCCATGTCCTCTAAAATTCACACAGTAATACATTTAACAAGTATGCAATTGTTAATAAATTATTTTACTAGTAGCCAGACAAATATAGCAGTAAAGCAGTAAATATAGTTTAAAACATCCAAATATTTTCATTCTTTTTAATTATAAGGTGTTATATTTAAATAGGAAGTATCTGAGTCTAAAAGGCTCAGAGTATTAAATTCCAGACAGTCCTAACCAGCTATGTGAAGTTGGGAAACATAATAAATTTCATTAAAAAAATAATTTATACATATATGGCCTAAAAGTTCAACCCCTGTGAAACAGCAAATCAGTATATCTGAACTCATGGCAACCTATGATAATCATCAAAACAGAAGTGTAGGTCTTGGGTGCCTAGGAAATTTTCAAGTATATTTCTTGCAAGTAATTTGTAATTTTTCCTGTTTGGTCAATTAGAATTATTTGTGAACTGTTCAATCAAAGGCAGCCTTAAGTTGTCAACTTTAAAAATCTCTGGTGTGCTTGTCAAGTATCACATAGAACTAAATTTAGCTTCTATTATGATACAACAGCAAGTTCTTTGCCCTCTTTAAAGTTATATTAAATTGTCACAATATCTCATTGACCCCAAACAACTTCTTTTTACCCCTTCTTGCAGCAATTCCTTTCCATGACTTCTTTTTAATTAACCTTGCTCCATGTTAGCAATAAAAATGGTATCCCACATGTAGTGAGTTATTCCCTGCTCAGTGAAAATCTGTAAGGATTTTGCTATAGATTCTATCTCTTAAAAATGATTTTCACATTGTTCACCATTGGATTTTATTCCACATATTGGCAAACCTACACAAAGCCAAAAGTAGATCATTTCTCCTAGAAAAAAATCAGACTAGCTTTTACCTAGTCTTTAATGGTAGTATTGAAAGCATTTTAATAAGACAATAGGCAAGCCATTGTAGAAAAAGGAATGTGGTATCAGAAGCACCAAACTTATATGGAAAACATGAACATTGTGTATAATAACATAATAACTCTGACAAATTCCTTAGCATCTTTTAGTTTAACTTCTTCTATAAAATGAAATTATTGTATTGTGTGACCACTGAAATTCCTTTTATATGTAAAATCCTATGATTCTCTATTATCCCCTCCATTCACACTGTAAATAATAACTCTTTATTTCATATTAACCAGCAGCATATTAGAGGAAAAGTGACACTGTTAGAAAAGATATTTAATTAAATGATACCCTTGGATATAGCATTTTGAATTGTTTATAGGTATAAAATATTCTGCTTTTATGTCACTGTTGAGAAAGTCATGGCCTAGTGGTTAAAGCCCTGGCTTCCTAAGAAGGAACAATGGACATTAATACTCCCATGCTGCAATCTGACCTCAAACATGTGCCATTTGTGTGATCCTGGGAAAATCACTTAACCCTATTTGCCTTAGTTGCCTCATCTGTAAAATGAATGAAAGAAGAAAATATTAATTCAGTATAATATCTTTGCCAAGAAAATCCCAAATGGGGAACATGGCGAATCAAAAAACTGAAATGACTCAACAATAGCAAATATACATATATATGTTTATATATATATATATATATATATATATATATATATATATATGCATATATATATATATGTTTATATATATATGTTTATATATATATGTAATATATAGGCATGCACATATAATTATAAATGCAGGTATATTTATATATAAACATGTGCACATTATACTCATGCATGTAACTTATTGCATCATGTATATGACTACATATAGATGTGGATAGATAATCGATGGATAGGTATACCAGTAAATAGATAATGTCATCCTAAAGAAACAAATACAATTTTCTCCACCATTTCCAAGTAATCTTGCTCAGGGTTTGATACTAGTTGTTACTCATATTCATGTTTCTCATTCAAACTACCTCAGCCATTTTGAATGAGGTTAAAAGGACTATAAATTTAGAGTTGAAAGACTCCAAGGTCCCCTTGTAAGCCTCATCTAATTAAAAAAATTATTTTTTTTCAAAAATGAGGAAATGGTAGTGTAGAAACTATAAGAGACTTATTCAAGGTCAAACAGAAATAACCAGAAGCAGGCTTTAAACTGAGGACTTTGACTCCAGATACAGTACTTTTTTCTTAGGTTTTTGCAAGGCAAATGAAGTTAAGTGGCTTGCCCAAGGCCACACAGCCAGATAAATATTTAGTGTCTGATGTTGGATGTGAACTCAGGTACTCCTGACTCCAGGGCTGGTGTTCTATCCATTGCACCACCTAGCTGCCCCTAGATAAAGTTCTTTTGACTGAATTGAGGAACAAAAACAAGCTGGGCATTCAAGGATTCGAACTCTAGATATTATGCTCAGTAACTTGAAGAAATCAAGGGTAGGAAGCCAGCTACTGAATAAAGAGGTTTTCATTTTTTCAT
This sequence comes from Macrotis lagotis, assembly GCF_037893015.1. Lineage (NCBI taxonomy): Eukaryota > Metazoa > Chordata > Mammalia > Peramelemorphia > Peramelidae > Macrotis > Macrotis lagotis. The sequence goes on from NC_133660.1 coordinate 189,987,400, forward strand.
TGATTAATACTCCTGTATCTATTTGCTCAAATATAGATGATTGTTGAATCCACTTCCAAAAATATAAGAGATAACCTGTATTTTTCTGAATAAGTCATTGGGAATATGCAAACATACAAAGTAGTTCACCAGTCTACTTAAGTTGTCATTCAAGCTTTGTTTCAAGGAGGTATTTTGCACAAAAATTAAGGAGTTGGGATCAGAAAGACTCTCCTATCCACATCAACTGTCTTACATGGAAGAATCTCATCTGGAATTTCATAGATTGAATGGATGTCCATCCAGCCCATACCTGATCAACATATCTTTACAGTATCATGCTAAAAAGATATTTCAGAATCTTTTTTTCAAGACTCATAGAGATAAGCAACTAAACACCTCCTCCTTATGTATACTATTTCACTTTTTAGCACCATTAAGATTAAAAGGTTTTTCTTGGGAAGGATTTCACTTGAGAATATTTTTTCTTTGTGGATACAAAAATGTATCTCTGCATTTTTATCCCACTGTTCCTAAAATAAAGTCAAAGAGAAAAAGTATGAAAGTATCTTTTTTAATTTTAATTACATGCCCAGCTTCCTTCCTCCCTATATGCTACTTACTTCCATTTAACCCATTCAGGTTGCTTTTATCTCTTTTGCACATATCTATATTGTGCACATTTATGTTCCCTGTTACAGCATAAGCTTCTTCAAGTCAAAGACTCTTTAGCTTTTGTGCTTTTATCCTAAGAACCTAACATTTAGCAGATAGCACAAGGTTGTGATTAAATTAATATTTCCTGATTGATTGATTATAATTAATTTCACTGCCCTTCACTTTGACAATGAAAAATAATGTTGGATAGGTCAGATAATACTATTTTTTTCTGTCTTTGTTGCATGCCAACTTCACTATGGATAACTGTTTTAAATCCAAATGTTTCAACATGGAATTGTTGCTAGTGGTTATTCATTCTTCTGTGTCCTTTGAAACAAATTTGCTCATTCTACATTTTAGTGATGATATAAGAAACAACAGGGACTTAAATATTAGCTGATAATAATTTGTTGACAAGTTTTGAATAAATATTTTTTAAGTGCATGATGTTTTCCAGATACTGAGGCACTGTATTAAACACTGGGGAGTCAAAGAAAACTCAAAGTGCTCAATATATATGGAGGAGAAAACCTCTCTCTCTCTCTCTCTCTCTCTCTCTCTCTCTCTCTCTCTCTCCCCACCTATTCATTGATTCTTCTTTCTTTTTATCTATCTATCTATCTATCTATCTATCTATCTATCTATCTATCTGTCTGTCTGTCTGTCTATCCTTCTATCTATCTAATTAGTTGTTATTTATATCAGAAATATTCCCATAAGGAAAGTACTGACTTTTAAAATTAACTGTGTTTTCAAAAATGAACTTTCAATAATTCCCCTAAAATTTGTTTTAATTTTTTTTGTGAAATTTAAAACTTAACAGACTATACATGATAGTTATGTCAGTATGCATAAAAGGAAAGGAAACTGACTTCATTTATTACTAGCTTAAATGGCTTTGGCTAAGTCACTTAATGCCTTAACTTCAGTTACACCATTTGCAAAATATGAATCAAAACATCCTACCAGGTTGCTGTCAGTATAGAATGAGAAAATACACTATGAAGTACTTAATAAAGTAAAGGGCTGAATCAATATATTTTATTGTTGTCCTGGTTTACCTATAACATCTAGTGAAAGTTATTTGCTGTATGGGAAGATTTGCTGCTTGTATGATTTCTTCATTTAGTAAGATTTAAAAGACACCCTGAAGGTAGCAAAGGCATAATTGAAAATAAATAAATCTTATAAATAAGGGAATTTTCTCCTTCAATTGAATAATTTGCTTTAAGTGAGGGAGAAAACCATGATGAGATCATTAAATTCCTGAAATGAAAGGGACTTGCAAACAGATGGCTGAATATACAAAGATTAAACATGTATATCAATGGAGATCATACAAACTCCTTCAGCATTTAATGAATTTACTACTTAGGAAATTTTTCTTATTATTAGTTTTATTTTTGGATAGATATTTTTCTACTTTTTCAGACTTTTCATGAAAACAAATTTTAAAACATTACCTTCATGTTAATAACACAATCAACCTTAGGACATTTATTAAACTATATCTTCTAGTATTGATTTTGATAATTTTTTAGAAAGCTGATTCCATTTATGTGAGAATCAAGAATGTAGTGACTTTTCTAAATTCCTAATGAACACATCATTCTTCTGATGATTTTTATAGCCAGGTTATAGGAATGGTTAGTCCAGACTCTTGGGATATTTCTTCCTAACTGGTCTTCATATTGAAAAAAAATCACTATGCTGTGAAGAGGGAGAGAAAGACAACATCTTGCAGAATGATGGATTTCTGGAACATTTAGTTAAAGACTATATTTACTGTCTCAAAACCAGTTTAACCAAAGAAAAAGACGATTATTAACAAAAGTCTGGTCATCAAAATGATGCGCAGAGGATACTAGGGCCTTTTGAAAGAAAAAAAACGGTACTCTTGAACAGACTTTTTGAGCCTTTCTCCTTTACTGTCTATACTATGTTGCCTCTCAATAATATTTAAAAATATGAATTTAGAAAGGTCCAGAGTCCGAAACTAAATAAATTCATAAAGAAAAATATATTTGTATTAGAGGTTAGTCTGACAAGGATTTATTAAATATTTACTTTTTCTTTAATATACAAGCAAAAAAAGACAATTCCTAGTCTTAATGAGTTTATATTCTAAAACAGGAAGACACACATAGAACATAGTTAAAAAGACTTTATCTGGTGGACTTGCTCATGCCATCAGTACAACAATCAGGGTCACTTTGGGGCTGTCTGCAGTGACGAATACTATCTGTATCCAGAGAAAGAATTGTGGAATTTGAACAAAGAACAAGTACTATTACCTTTAATTTAGCGAAAAAAGCCTGATATCTTATTGTCTGATCTTTCTGTCTCTTATACTTTATGTATTTTCCTTAAGGACATGATTTCTCTCTCATCACATTGAATTTGGATCAATGTATACCATGGAAACAATGTAAAGACTGGCAAATTGCCTTCTGTGGCGGGGGGGAAGGGACATAAGATTAGAGGGAAAATTGTAAAACTCAAATAAATAAAATGTTTATACTAAAACCAAAAGAGTTCTTATCAGGGAAGGTATAATATCACTTTACAGATGGGTATGATGGAAAAAGTGGGAAATGAAGCAATGGTTCACTGGGGAAAATCTCCTTAATTTTTTTTTTCTAGGAGGAGCTCTTCTTTTAGAAAAAAAGGACTGTATGGGCAGAAGGAATTTATGAAGTATGATTTTCCAAGTTCTTAGGCTGAAATAATGTACGATGGGAAGTTTTCTAGGAGTATGATGGAGATGATAGAGGAGGATGGAATGATTGTAATGGTGCTTGTGGGTGAGATTTAAGAGTTTTTATAACAAAGTAAAATTCAAAAAAAAATTAAAGCCAAGAAAAGTAAAGATGTAAAGATCATTTTTGAATTTAATATTACTTTCTTAGTATAATGTCCAGAGTACTGCATTTTAAATCAGAACTCTGGGTTCAAGTCTCTTCACTAAAACTTACTAACCATATGGTTCTGGGAAGATCTTTGAATATTTTCAAATCTCAGTTTCCTTATTTATAAAATAGGGGTAATAATACTTATACTACCTATTCTACAGGAACTTTTTATTTGTTTTGTTTTTATATCAAAAAATGTTCACTAAATTTAAAGTGTTCCATATATAAACTTTCTTTATTATCCTTAAAGAAACCCAAGGAAGAGCACAGGAAATGTCATAGGTAAATTTCATAGTAAATAATTTCTCCTGTAAGTCACTTACTTCAGAAATATACAGTCATTGTCATAAACATAGTAGTAATGAGGATTCTGACTCTGGAAAGAAATTTTTTTTAAAAATCTTACTATAAAATAAAATATCACTTGTACACATTCTGATACTATGACTTGTACAGGCTTTTGACAGGTCCTATTGGTAATCCATGAGTTGGATCCCAATTGAGAAGGAAAAATGTAACATTTTCTTTTTTTAAAAAGCACACAATGATTTCAACACTCCCTTACTCCTCACTGACATCAAGGTTCTTTTTTTTAAAGTAATATTTTCCTCATAATATTAAATAATTGTGAATGATGGAACATATGGATCTTGGAGAAATCAAAATTATAAGTAAAGGGGAATGGAAAAGAAGTATAAGTCCACATCAGCCCCATTCCCAATGATAACTTAGTCAGCAGAATTGACATAGAAGCCATCATTGATAATATGTGGAACCTTAAATTTAACCTTAAAAGAGACAAGGCAGTCAATAGGAATAAAAGACTACAAGTGGGTGCAACCCGAGGGATTCATCAGTGCCTATAAAACATTAAAGGAACAAAAGAAAAGACACTATTTTATGTGGATAGGGTATCTATGGACAATTTATAAAATGATCTATGTAAGAATTGCTTTGGAAAGGTGTAAGACACTTGCTATGTAATGTATTGGTGAAGGAAATAGCTGCATGGATTAAATCCCAGTTATATTCAAATATTATCTATCAGTTTAGCTATTCATACAAATTATTTGCAAAATTTGGACATAAAATTCTATTACGATTCTGGATAATGTGAAATAGAATGATCACTACCTGACTCATTGGTTGTTATAATACTATTTGTAACTACTTGTTTTGTGTTTTCTTTTTAAAGGTACAAAGCCAGTTCATTCATAAGTAACTCATTTTCCTTAGTTTATCTTTCTCTATGATTTTAGATTTTTTTCTCATTTACTCTCATAATTAATACAAACACTTAAAAGCAAGGAAGGATGTGAGTCATCACTCATCATCGTGTATTAGACACTCCCTACTCATTTTATATCTCTATAAATTGAAAATTTTGCCTGCTTAAAGCCAAATTCTGCAAGTACTCTAAATTAGTTTTTTAAAGGAAAAGTGTAATCCAAAAATATGAGAAACAGAAATATCACAAGGAAGGACTTTAAAGTGCAAAAATATTAATATTTTTCCAATAAAATATGTTTATATTTAGAAGGCATCATTGTTCTGTTTATTGTGATAGGTAGTAGAAAGGGAACTCCTCACTCATCTAACAAATAAATCAATCAATTAACAATTATTTATCAAAAATCTATTAATGCCAGATATTGCTAATGAAGATAAAAAGAAAATAAAGAAATCAAAAATTTCTTAAAAGAGCACACATTCCATTACAGAAAGCAACATCTGCATATAAAAAGATAGAGAAATTCAGGATAAATACTTATTGATACTAATAAGCAGGGGAATCTGAAAAAGGAGCTATGTACAGTAGTAGCAGGTTGACCTTTAAAAGAATATAAGGACTTTAAGATTTCGAAGGGCTCTGGAAAAAAGAGAAGATCTTTCATATTGGCTTGCGAAAGGGGAAATACCGAAGCAAGGTGACTTATTAGGAGCCTATTGTAAAACTCTAGGTAAGTAATACAATTGAGAGCACTCCAGTATCCTTATTTGATATATTTAACAATTGAGATCGAAAATGTTTAAATTGCTTCATCTGGTTCAATTAGCTAGGTAGATATAGAACCATGATGATGACAGATAATGTTGTTCATAGTCTAATGTCTTCATAGCATAATACGCTAACTTTCCCATGATGGAAGTCCTATAGAAAACTGTCCAACAGAAATAGTAATAAAATTATTACTTCCACTTAATAAAGTGATATTTCCAGGACTTCTCCTTCATGTTGCATTTGAAATGTTTACCCAAGGCAACAAGACTCTCCTTTCCATTACTAATCTCATGAACTATCTATTCCCCTACTTGACAACTTTTATTGTATTTTAATGCAAATGAGTCACTGTTCAATACTTCTGCTAACTGCATGTCTCACAGCATTACCCAGCTGACTGGGCCATTACGTGAAAGATGAATTTGTATTTCAGAATGCAAAATATAAACATTCCTTTAGAGGTTTGCTTCCCCTTCTAAATTAAAAAATAAGCTATCTTTGAAAAATGGTTTGATATTTGCTTTTAGATGGTTCCTGTTAAGGACAATTTATAAGAGGGGTTATGCAGCTTAAGTCACAGCATGTTCTTAAATAATATCACAACGAGTAAAAGCTGACTCCTCAATTTATTCTTTTTTACCTGTATTTTCTATCAAATGGTGGCAAGTTAAATGGTGACTATAGGTATGTAAAGAATGCTAGGGCACAAATAAGAAAGGTAAGATACAAGTGTCATTAGACAAAAATTTTACAGAATCCCATATTCAAGCTGTCTAATCAAAGCAACATTATAGCAAGGGATTTGTAGATTCAGGTAGGCAGGTAATTAGTATTAACCGAGTCCAGCATTAGGAATCAGAATCCAATCATGTGAAAACTGTAGGCAAAATATCCAGTCCATAAGGAAGACTTCTACTACCCAATAAGGATTTAGTTACAAAGATCGAGAAAAGCTCCCATTTACTTTGACATTGAGGCAGAATGTAGGATCACTATTACAGAGAATTGAGATGGAAATTATTTATGGAGTTGCTAAGCTCGGAGAAGCATCAACATGAAGATTAAACTTTTGTGGACCAATTATGTGCTTTTCTAAACTGTATTAAATATGTTTCTTCTAATTAGGGTCAAGTTTAGTCTTAGAATGTGGGTGTCATGTAGGTTCACTTCAAATCAAATATTAGAGAATACATAGGAATGAACATACTTAATTATCAAATGGAATATGAAGACTGATTATTTTTTAAAAAGCATAATTACATAAAAGACTAAGTGTATTTTTAAATGATAAGATTAAAGAACTATGCTCTAAGTTTGGTTGAACACAACTTCAGTTTGCCAAATGTGTTTTATGTATCTGAATCTAATAAAATATCATTTAAGGCTTAATTCAAATAGCATCATACTCCCTCCCATGCACCCTGCACCCTAGGCTGTCCCACTCTGTTCATGAGTGTAACATTTTTTTCCTAATCTATGCCTTGGTCTAAACTGTTTTCTGTTCCCAGAATATACTCTATTACTCCCCTTCATCTATTGTATTCCTATAAATCCTATAAAGTCCTTATCACTATGGTTTCTTTTCCATTTTGTACCTTACATTACTCTACCTCTCCAAAAATGTCATGTATTATTGAATACTACTAAGAGGCATATCATGTTTTATTGAATGTTATCTATGCATGCTTTTTTTTTCACCTAGTAGACCTTCTTTATGAAAACAATGGCATTGAGGTAGAATATAGGAAAACTATTACAGAGAAATAATATAGAGATTGTTTATGGTGTTACTATACAATGTGAAACGCTGTAAATTCAACAATACTTTGCATGCAATAATTAGTTTATAATTGTTTAATTGAAATGTAGGAATGTGCTTTTAACAATTATTTTTCTGCGAATTAAAAGAACTATGAAGTATTACCCCTCACCTATTAGATTGGCTAAGATGACAAAAAAGGAAAATGATCAATGTTGGAGAGGATGTGGAAAATCTGGGACATTAATGCATTGTTGGAGAAATTGTGAACTAATCCAGTCACACTCTAGAGGCCAATCAGGAACTAGTCCCAAAGTGCAATAAAATTGATCATACTCTTTGACTCTGAAATACCAATTCTATTCTATATTCAAAATATATCATAAAAAACAGGAAAAGTCACACATGGTCAGCAATATTTTAGTAGCTCTTTTTGTAGTGACAAAGAATTGGAAATTGGGGGATGCTCATCAATTAAGGAATGGATGAACAAGTTATGGTATATTTATATTAAGGAGTACTATTGTTCTCTTAAAGAAGCATGGAAAGAATTATATGAACTGACCCTGACTGAAGGGAGCAGAACCTAGAGAACATTGTACCAATCAACGTTAACATTGTGAGATGATCAACTACAATGGATGAAGCTCCTCTCAGAAGTTCATAGATAATAGACAACCCAGGGAAGCCTGAGATGGACAATGCCCTCCACATATAACAGAAAAAAAAAAAAAACACGGAATCTGAATGCATGCTATATTTATATGTTAAAAGTTTTCTTGTGTTTTTCCTTCCTATTTCATAGTTTTTTACTTCCCCTTAGTTTTAATTCTTCTTACCCCAAAATGCCTAATATGTAAATATGTTAAGCACAAATGTACATGTAGAACATCTATCAGACTGCTGCAACTTAGATTACATAAAACATTAGATTTTTGGGAAGGAAGAATTAGGTTTGATTAAATCTTACTTTAGGCATTTTTAAGCTATATGACAGCAAGGAAATCATTGATTTTCAATTAATTTCTTTACTTGAAAAAAGAAAATCAGGCTACCTGATTTATAAGACAATTATTGGGATCAATTGAGAATAATGGAAGAGCATTGATCCATTTTCTCACATGATAATAATATTAACTCACCTTTATATGATATATAACTATATAATACTTTATATAACTTTATAAACACTTAAGATAACCACAAATCACCTTATATATTTTGTATACAAATTATATCTTTGCATGTATAATTTATATACTGGATAGATAGTGTTTTGTAAAGCTTAGCACACTATATATTTAAGCTTATATTATATGATAAAGTGTTCTTTATATGAGAAGAATTTAGAAGAGGAAGGAGAAGTTGTCATTAATATAGTAAATAGCATTGAAATTATAATAAGAGGAAATTTTAGTCAACCAAGAACGATGTAATTAGAATGGTAAACTGGGTCATCATTTGTCTCAATTCTTACCTACCTCTTAGTCATTGAATAGGTGTGGCCCCAGCCAAACTGAGAATTGGGATAGATGTTAATTTAGAAAGGTTAAATCCTGGACATCATCAATTGTCTTGATATTTGTCTTGTCCCTGAAGTCTGATTACTCTGGAGGAGAGGTGGGGACTGGAAATTTTGCACAGTTCTGTCTTGCTCCAATTTATTCTCAAGTGAAGAAATCACCCTCATGATGTCATTGGTCTTCTTCGGAAAGTAAGGATGAATAAAAACTTTCTATTGCCTAAATTTGCCTACAAACAAAATGCACTCAACTGAAATAGATAAAACAGATTTAATGAAAGGTATACTGGTATAATGGAGATAAGTCAGAAACATACCATCCATTTTTAGACTGCTGTTGTTTTTCTTTTTAAGTTTTGGGTAAGCTGCTGTGGTTATAATTTTTTTCTTAAAAATTAGCAAGTATGCCATTTATCAAAGATTTTTTTTGTTGATTAGTGAGGTTTTATTAGGCAAATGATGAATTATCACTTTTTTATATATGTGAAAATTCACCACAGATTTTGGAATGTTATGTTCCAACTAGTTCTGGTTCTTTTTTTTTTCTTTAGGTTTTTGAAAGTCAAACAGGGTTAAGTGGCTTGCCCAAGGCCACAAAGCTAGGTAATTATTAAGTGTCTGAGGTCGGATTTGAACTCAGGTACTCCTGACTCCAGGGCAGGTGCTTTGTCCACTACGCCACCTAGCCACCCTAGTTGTGGTTCTTCAAGGATGAGATTCTACTTTATATTACAGAGTAAAGATAGAGTAGAAATCATATGGTTATCAATTATAGAAATCATATAGTTAACAAGGGAGGGGAAAAAAAAAAAAAACCTCAGACCATGAGACAATAAATAATTTATCCAAAGTCAGAAAATAAGGTCAGATGCAGAATAAAAACTCAGGTCTGATCACTAATATTGCATGTTCCATTATTCCAGACTTGTTTTTAAATAATGCTACTATACTCACCTTTGACAAAAGTAAAAACAGCCAAATATCAAGAAAAAAATCAATAAATATAGAAGAATTACTCTCCTCTTCTATAGCAGAAGGGACAGGAAAGGAGTGGAGTGAAGGGGAGGGGAGGGACCATTAAGGCACTTTCTATGTGATCCATTTATTTGAATTTGATATTACACATTGACATACAAATCTCTTTTGTAAATTCCTTGAGTAAAGCTAATTTAGATAAATGATTTGAGTAAATAAAAGAAAATTCTGGTGAACTGGTAGAAAATAAAAACTGTCTTTTAATAATATTCCTTTTAAAAATAGTTTTTATTCTTTCATGCTTTTATGTTTTTGACTAATCTACACCACAGTCATTTTATTATATTTCCCCATGCAATTTAAATTTCTCTTTTAATAACCCTTCCTCCCAAAACATGAAGCAAACTCAACAATATAGCATTCGTAGCTGGTGGTGTATAATCATTTCATACCACTATCCGATCCATCAATTTTTATCCTAAACTTCAGGCGAGGTATATTTCACACTTTATTCTCTGGGACAATATTATTTATGACAATAATCTTAGTCAAACCTTTCTGGATTTTATTTCCATTTTTCCATTCATAACAGAAGCTATATTTTCCTGTTTTTGCTTCTTGTATATCACTTCCATGTTTCTAACAATTATTTATGTTTGTCATTTTGAATAGCATAACCATCTTTATATGTACGTACAATAGTTATTTTCAGAATGTTTCTTTGAAAAACCAATAAAAAATAAAGACTTTCATTTTGATCTAGGGGGAAAAATAATTTTTCCTCTGAAAGAATGATAATCTTTATATTTTATATGGGACAATGTAGTTTCCAGGCAACCTTTGTGGCCAGTGGTTAAACTCACTTGAGCTCTAGCTCTGGAGGAAAGGATCCTGCAATTGCTCACACTATAAGTTTTCACTTGGTATTTGAGGTAGGCTTTCCAGATAAACCATAAGGAGGAGTGATTTTCAGTTATTATGAAAAATAAACAAAACACTTGCTTAAGAAATGCATTTAAAAAATTCTTTAAACACATCTCATGGTAGGAAAGGACATTGCTGTTGTGTAAGTGATACAAAGATATAGAATGTGACAGATATTTTTTAAGTCTTAGAAATTTGAAAGAATATTTACCATGTTGAGAAAAAAAAATGTGCGAGCCCTTTTAATACCCACTAATGTTATTTTTCTTGTATCCAACTATTGTTATAATTGAGGGCAGTTAGGTGGTACAGTGGATAATGTGCTGGCCTTGGATTCAGAAGGTTAGAAGTTCAAATCTGGCCTCAGATACTTGCCACTTACCAGCTGTGTGACCCTCGGCAAATCACTTAACCCTGATTACCTGGCAGACATGACATTCTGGCCACTGGACTGAGATGGCTCTGGAGGACAAAGAGAAGTTGGTGACTTTGCACAGCACCTCCTCACTAAAATTCAATTCATGTGTTTGTTACGGCATCACCTCCCTAATGTCATGGTCTTCTTTGAAAATGTAGGATGATCATTATTATGATTATAATTAAGAATGAGAACTTAGTTACAGTACTTGTAAAAGGTTGTAAAACATGGCAATCAGTCATCTGGATGTTTAGTCTACGTGTCACCAAACTCCTCCTTTGATTGATCTTTCACAATCAAATTAACTTCACCAAAAATATATTTTCATTGAGTTTATTTTTTTTCTAGACTGTGTCTACAGCTCATTAATTTGGTAAATGAACAATTGGTAAAATTGGTCAAGGGAATCAATCAACAGAAAATCAAACCAAATCATAAAGGGGAGGCTCTTAAACTATGTGTACATATATATATGCAAATATAAATGTATATATGTTCATCTAGTTCTGAGGACACTATATAGACAAAGTGTGAATTGATTAAGCTAGGACTATAAGGAGACCAAAAAGCCTGCTTTTTTAGAATTGAACAAAGGAACATAAGAAAAAGTCATTCTAATACTATATTTAAAATAAATGAGCTAACTTTAATACCAGAAAAATCACCTCTCTTGGTTGTTTTAACTAGTATATCAGGACTTTTACTCTGATATTTATTTATTTTTTTTGCAAATCAGGGAGTATCAATGTTACCTCATTAGCTCCTGTTTGTGTTTGTGTCTGGTTTTTTTTTGTGTGTATATATGTAAAACATATGTGTGTGTGTGTTTCTATATATACCCTGAAATATGTTTTGAAAATATATATTGAAAAATTGAACAGGAATTAAAAAGGATTTTCTAACTCTTTCTGGTCCTAGAGCCTATGAATCTATCCCCAGAGAATATCAGTAAAAATAACAGACATCTTAGCCTGGTAGCATCTGCTAAATCTTTCTGGTTGCTTAGTTATAGAGACTCATAGCCCTGGACTATTTGCTAAAAAAAGTCTTTAATTATCCCTTGTCCTGAGGGTTTCCTAGACAATGTATTGTAAAGAGAAAGAGGTGTCCCAGAAGATGATTAGGTGAAGTTCCATAGAGTAACAGAACCTAGTGAAATAGAGAGCAGTATAGATACCTAGAAAAGAACATGAAATTAAGGAAATATATGCTTCAGAGACAGTAAATGTACAAGCATCAATAGAGATATAACACTAGCTAGAGAGTATCAAATAGCAACAAATTAACATCACTGGAAGACCTTGATTACTTTGCATCATCAAAGATGTGATATATCCCATCATGAACTCACTGTGGTCACATTTCTTTCTATGCACATGGTTCTGGTAGGCTTCTCTTTCCATATAGTCCCTTACCTCATATAACTTTATATATGTGGGTATGCCCTAAAATTGATATGATAATCCATGGGGAAATTTATCAAACAAATACTCAGACATTTTTCTTAATATTTATTCTGTTAACATCTGGTTAGCCAGGAATCTTTTGCTTTAAACATAAGGAATTTCTGATTGTCTTGAAAAAGTCAACATATTGGTTGGAGACTCACTAGTTTTGATTTTCAGTTGATGAAAAAATTGAAACTAATTTTCTGAGAGTCTCTCTCTGCTGGGAGAGGTTGCAACAGATATATTATAACAAAGGCTCAAAGCCTGAGGACTACAATAGCAAAAAAGGAATTGGGGAACTTGATTTTTAAGGTTTGTTTTGAGTACACAAAAACTTTTGCAAATACTAATCTTTGTGTCATAACAAAAACTTTAATAGAAGCAATTTTTCTGAATACTATTTTACTTTATGGCATAATCTTGTTTTCCCCAGGTCTAATTCATCTTGGTTCTAATTCTTTCCTCCTCATATATACCAAGGGATGGACATCATTGACATGACATCATTGATGGGCGTTATTATAGAAAAGAAACCATACCAATGATGGATTTTATAGATTTAGTAGTGGAAGTCATCTATAACAGAAGGCAGAGTATACACTCAGAGGTTTATTTTGCTTTCTTGATCTAGCCTAAGGTATCCATCATAAAATGTGCAAGATTATGTAGTTATTTACAAATTCCACTTTTTTACTAAAAATGTCAGTTTATAATTATGGAAAAATAGTCAATGGAAAACAAATAACCTTAAGTAGTTAATTCTCTCAAAGTGCTGAGTAATATATCTTTAATCCAATGTGCTAAGTGGCAGATGTCCCAGAAGGATGAGAAGTGAGTTTTTTATTACCTCCTTAATTGAGAGATAATGGCTATTATTCTTAGAGGATAAATTCATTTAAAATTAGAGTCAGGCCATATATACTCCTGTATACAATATATCTTTATCCTAGGGAAGAAGCTTTAAATCCAGGCTTCGTGGAATGAGAGAAGAAAAACAACTCCCAAGAGACGGAACGGAGTTGTTTGTTGTAGTTTTTAAATCAATTTGCCTCAACTGACTAAATTCCTCCTCTCTAACTAGATAATTTTGTCTTTCAAATAATAATTACTCAGGACTGTTTAATTTGCTGATATAGAGTTTTTAATCATCCCATTTAATGTGGCTGTTTTAAGCTTTGTGAATTAGTGAATTAACCTCCTCTAGTTGTTTTCTTTATTCATCTACATACTTTAGGACAATAGCTTCTTTTTGGCATCACTATTTCTATAATTTATCAACCATTCTTTTTCCTCTTAATTTTTCTCCTATGTTTATCTTTTTCTCATTGAAGTCAAACATCTCTAATGGGTTATATCTTATGGACACCTGCATAAGCAATTTTTAATTTAGTTGGTACTACTATCCTTGGTTTTTGGAACCTGCGATGGTATAGTGAAGCTGTTATTTGAGACTCCTCAAACTAATGAGTTGAACAACTAAAATAGATTATATACTTCAGGGGACCCATAATCCCATCAATGTGGGAATTCTTCTCATAGCTTTTTCTCCTATATAATTCTTGTTCCTGTTTTCTCTCCCACTTTCAAAAAATATCTTTCAAAAAGTATCTAGACAATGGACTGAAATAGTCATCAACTTATTTTCCAGAGTTTGTGGATAATAATATATCATTATGGCTGTACTTACTTTCATTATATGTCAAGCTTCTTACATAGTCAATGACATATTTATTATACTAAGATCAACATTGGAAATATACTGCAGTTTACTGGCACATATCATATGTCTCCACTTAACCTCTGTCACTTACTACTCTGATTCTTTGAAAATGACAACATTGGCAGTATTGCCAGTACCTAAAACTGTACATTTTTAATGAAAAAAAAATGTTAGCAAAGATTGAAAATTGTCACTGAAGCTATAAAAACAGAGACCAGAAGAAGGTTTAGAAAGGGTACAGACAAGAAATTGTCAATTAGCATATCCATGCAGATAATGTGCAGAATTATAAATCCAGACCAAGTCTTTCTCAGAGCTACAATGTCAGATCTCCATTCATCATTTATAGAACTCAAACAGGATGTCCAAAAGCATCTCAAACACAGCTAAAACAAAATCAATATTTTTCCCCAAAACCTTGCCCTCTTCCCAAATTTCTGCCTATTACAATATACCATAATAATTTCCCTCTGAGTTTGTTTTTCATCAATTTCTTTTTTGATATGTGTAATAGTAATTTATGATTTTTTCTCTAATAGAATTTGAACTCAGTGTGGTTAGGGATAGTGTATTTGACTTTCTTTAACTATTTCTAGTTCTAATCCGTGTATATGCCACGCAGTGAACATTTAACATTTTTTCAGAGTTGATTATTAAAAATCATGACAATGTTAATTGGCATGTTAATGCATACTTAAAATTAAATACATCTCATTTATCTTATAAAGGCAACTAAATGACACAGTAGATTGAACACAGGCTCTAGAGGTAGGAAGACTTGTGTTTTTATTTCTACCACAAATATTTTCTAGTTATGTTGGACAATTCATTTAATGTCTGTGTACCTTAGATTTCTCATATGTTGAATATGAATAAGAATAGTACTTAACTCCCAAGATATTTCCAAAGATCACACGAGATAATATTTGTAAAACAAAAGATCAATATTAAGGAAAGCTAGGTAGCACAATGTATAGAACACCAGGGCTGGAATCCAAAGATTTGAGTTCAAATCTGTATGACACTGGGAAAGTCACTTAAGTCTGTTTACATCAGTTTTCTCATCTGTAAAATGAAATGGAGAAGGAAATGCCAATCTACTTAAGTATCATTGCAAAGACAACCCAAAATGGAGTTTCAGAGTTAAACACCACTGAACAACAATACAAATGAGCAAATTTTAATAGTTTCAAATTAATGCCAGTTATTATTCTTGATTCTGATGTATAATTTTTTCTTCTTTTTATGGAAAGTTCATGTTAATTTATCTTTGTCAAATTTCTAATTGAAAGAGAAAAACTTTAAAATATTTATGAAATGGGAAATTATAGCTAGACTTATTGCATGTTTTTCCAGAATGGACTTGTTAACCTTTCTGTTTTTCCTGTTCAATCTGGAGTCTAACTCATTGACATCGACCTGAAATCTCTCATTGTTGTTCTTTTTCGTTCTTTCTTGTCCTTGTCCTTGTCCTTGTCCTTGTCCTTGTTCTTCTTCTTCTTCTTAATCTTCTTTCTTCTTTTCTCTTCTTTCTAGTAAATTAACTTTGTATCTACTTTGAAGTATATAATAAATTAACTTTAAAAGATATAAGGTTTGCATCTCCTGTGGGCCTTTCTCTGTTTCATTCCTGTGCTTTTTTTAAAAATAAATTTTAATTTTTCATTTATCAAGAGTTTTTTCTCTTCTTCCCACATCCATTCCTTCTTTTCACTGGGGGGGTGAAGAAAATAAAATCAAAATTATTATTTGTTAAAGAAAAGAAATTCCCACCTTGAGCATATTTACAAACATGCTTCATTCTCCTCACCACTTCTCTGTCAGAAGTTCAGTAGCATTTTTCATCATCAGTTATCTATAATCATAGATTATTATTGTACTGCTAAGACTTTTTAAATCTTCCAAATACTATGTTGGTGTTTTAGTATAAAGTGCTTTCTTGTATGAAAAGAATGGACCTCCCCCAAATGAGGACAGGTTCTAGTTGAGTTTAGATGATATATCTATATCTATATCTATATATATATATATATATATATATATATAGATAGATAGATAGATAGATAGATAGATAGATATAGATATATATATATATATATAGATATATATATATATGGCAAATATATGCATGTATGTTAATATTCCCAGAGTTGGTCCTAATCAATTACAAACGTTACCTGATGTTTAGGCCTTATAAATAAGCAAAACAGAATTAGATTTACAAATAGATTTAATGATATTTCTCTAAGTTAAGAATTATCCTAGCACAGAGAGGTTGAGCTCAAGGAAGAAAACCTTCATGGATGGGCTCATCTCATGACTTAAATAGCACTATGATGTTACATTTGGTTCATTCAAAAAAAGAATGTATGATGAGTCCCAGTCTAAATGTGAAAGAGGTGGAAGGAACCCAAGAAAAGCCAGAGAAGAAGCATTTTTTTAAATTAATTTTTGGTTTTGGCAAGGCAATGTGGCTAAGTGACTTACTCAATGTTATACAACTAAGATATTTTTAAGTATGTGAGGCCATATATTAACTCATTTTATTCTGAATCCAGGGCCTATGCTCTATTCACTGCCACTTAACAGCCCTAGACGCCTTTAAAAAAAAAGAACAAAAAAAACTTTCTTCAAGTGATTATGTATGGATCTGTAGAATACAAGCCACAATCAGGAAGGGGTAAACAAGCATTTGGTTTTCTTTAATTTATTTTTATCTTTTTTAATCCATTTGAACAAGTATATTTTAAGTTACAAAAAAAATCTTCCACACTCCCTTCTCATCCCCCTCCCTTCAATTGTGAATAATCAAGTTATCATTGCACATGCATATTTTTGATAAACATTTTTGCAGATTATTTACAAATTTACATTTAGATTTTTGTTGTGTGGGATTAGGATTAAGGGAAAAGTGGTACATAAGAGAAACATAAGAGATAATTTTTATAAAGTGTTCATCACATTCTTAAGGGTTGTTTTTTTGTTTGTTTGTTATGTTTTTCTTCCTCTATATGGGGATAACATTTTCCATAGCCAGTCTAAAACAGTTGTCCTAGCTCTCTGAACTACTGAGAAGAGCTACTTCCATCAAGGTTGATCATCTCACAATGTTGTTGTTAATGTGTACAATATTCTCTTGGTTCTGCTCCTTTCACTCAGCATTAGATCCTATAGGTCTTTCCATGTATCTCTAGAATCTGATCATTTAAGGTTACTTATAGTCCAATAATATTCTATAGTATTCATGTACCATAACTTTTTTAGCCATTCCCCAATTGCTCGGCACCCCCTCAATATACAATTTTTTGTCACTACAAACAGCTGCTATGACTATTTTGGAAAATGTGTGACTTCCCCATTTTTTAAGTTTTCTTCTGTATATAGGCCTAAAGTTGGAATTGATGGTCAAAGGGAATGAACAGCTGTATTGCTCTTTGAGCATAGTTCTACACTGCACTCCAGAAATCCTGGATCTGTTCACAACTTCACCAACAATGTAGCAATGTCCCAATCTTCCCACAAAACCTCCAACATTGATCTCTTTTTCTCATCATTGCCAATCTGATAAGTGTGAGGTGATACTCATTATTATTTTAATTTGCACTTATCTAATCAATAATAATTTGGAGCATTTTATATGTTCATATATATATATATATATCTTTTATTTAATCATTTGAAAAATGTCTATTCATATCCTTTGACCATTTATCAATTGGGGATAAGCAAACATCCATTTCCTAAGCATTTATTATATATTGATATTAATATAATCAATTTAATAATCATCTTATTTGATCTTCATAATAATCACCAAAAGAAGGTGCCTTTCTCCAATTGATGTTTGACCAAAAAAAGAATAATATATTCAATCAGTTGGATATAAAAAAATAGCTTACCTGATAGAGTGATAGAGAAGTAGGAGGGTAGGAAATAAATAAAAAATGGGGCTGGGGACTGACAGAAGGAAATGAAAATAAGGGGAGGTGACAGCAGATAGAACCAAAGCACTGGTGAGAAGAGAAAGGGGGAAAAGGAAAGAGACCCTAAATAGGAGGGAAAAAAGGAGAGGAGGGGGAAATAGTGAGGCAGTAAACATTAACTGTTAATGTAAATGGGATGAACTCTCCAAGAAAACATAAGGAAATACCAGAATATGTCAAAAACAAGAATCGTACAAATGTTGTTTATAAAAAAAACATACATGAATGTGAAAGAAACAAAGAAAAAAGTTAGGGTACAGGAGCAGAAAATGTCACGTTTCAGATGAAGTGCAAAATTATTTTTTTAATAAGCAGCTTACGTGCAAAAATTTAAAAAAGCAATCCTGATTTCAGACAAAGTCAAAATAAAATTAGATCTAAGTAAGAAAGATAAGAACAAGAACAATGTCTTCCAAAAATATACCATTGACCATGAAGAAATATCAATACTGTAACATTTTTTAAAAACTTATTTTTTCTTTTTTGAATTTTGCAATTTCTCCCCTAATCTCACTTATCACCCCCACCCCCCACAGAAGTCAGGCTCTTAGTCTTTACATTGGTATACACTGATCTAAGAGAAAGGTGATGAGAGAGAAATCATGTCCTTAAGGAAAAAAAAATATATAGGATAAGAGACACCAAAATATTTTTTTTAATTAAAGGTCTTTAGTATTTTTTTCAAACTCCACAGATCTTTCCCTGGATACAGATGTTATTGCCCACCAGAGGTACCCCCAAATTGTCCTTGATAGTTGAACTGATGCAATGAGCAAGTCCATTAAGATTGATCATCAACCCCCTGTTGCTAATATGGAGTACAATGTTCTTCAAGTTCTTCTTATCTCACTCATCATCTGTTCATGTAAATCCTTTCAGGCATATCTGAATTGCCATCCCTACTGGTTTCTAATAGAACAATAGTGTTCTATAACATACATATAATACCACAATTTGTTCAGCCATTCCGCAATTAATAGACATTCACTCCATTTCCAATTCTTTGCCACCACAAACAGAGATGAATGAATACTTTTGTACAAGTGATGTTTTATCCTTTTTCATAATCCCTTCAGCATATACACCCAGTAGTGGTATGGCTGATCAAAGGGTATGCACATTTTTATATCCCCTTGGGTGTAATTCCAAATTGCTCTTCCAGGAAGGTTGGATGAGTTCACAGTTCTGGCACCAATGCACTAATAACCCCTATTTCACACATCCCTTCTGATATTGATCATTATCCTTTCTAGTCATATTGGCCAGTCTGAGAGGTGTGCAGTGGTGATGTTTCAATTTCCATTTATCTAATAAGTAATAATTTTGAGCAATTTTTTCTATATGACTATGGATAACTTTGATTTCCTCATCTGTAAATTGCTTCTGCATATCCATTGACCCATTTGTCAATTGGTGAATGGCTTTTTTAAATATACTTTTCTCAATTCTCTTTATATTTTAAGAAATGAGTCCTTTTTCAGAAATAGTAGTTGTAAAAGTTGTTTCCCAATTTACTGCATTTCTTTTCATATGGTTTATAGTAGTTTTGTTTGTGAAAAAGGTTTTTTTTCTAATTTAAGGTAATAAAAATTATCTAATTTGTTTTTAATGATGTTCTCCATATCTTCCTTGGTCATAAGATGCTTCCCTTTTCATGGATCTGACAGGTAAACTATTCCTTGATCATCTCATTTGCTTGTAAGATTGCCTTTTATGTCTAAATCCACTATCAATTTTGATCTTAAAATGATATGGGGTGTGAGGTGTGGGTCAAGTTCGAGTTTCTGCTATACTAACTTCCAATTGTAACAGTAATTTTTATCAAAGAGTGAGTTTTTATCCCCAAAGCTGGACTCTATGGGTTTATCAAGCAGCAGACTACTATAATCATTTCCTGCAAACTTTTTTTTCATCTTGTCTATTCCACTGATCCACCACTCAATTTCTTACCCAATAGCAGACAGTTTTGATGAATGATGCTTTATAATATAATTTTAGATCTGTTAGGGTTAAGCCACCTTCCTTCGCACTTTTTTTCATTAAATCCCTGGAAGTTCTTGACTTTTTATTTCTCCATATGAATTTACTTATAATTTTTTCTAACACATTATAGTAAATTTTTGGAATTTCGATTGGTAGGGCACTAAACAAGTAGTTTAGTTTTTGTAGAATTGTCATTTTTATTATATATTATATATTTATTATATAATATATTATAATATATCATATTAATATCTTATATATCATTTGTCATATATTATATATTAATATATTTATTATATATTAGCTCATTCATGAGAAGTTCATTTTTGCCCAGTTATTTAAATATGATTTTATTTGTGTGAGAAGTGTTTTGTAATTGTTTTCATAAAGTTTCTAAGTCTGCCTTGGTAGGTAGACTGCACTATTTTATATTGTTTGAAGTTACTTTAAGTGGGATTTCTCATTCCAACTCTTGCTATTGTATCTTGTTTGTAATATAAATAAAGACTGGGGATTTATGAGGGTTTATTTAAATCCTGCCACTTTACTAAAGTTGCTAATCATTTCTAGTAGTTTTTTAGATTTATTTTGCGATTCTCTAGGTATAGCATCATGTCATCTGCAAAGAGTGAGAGGCTTGTCTCTTCCTTTCCAATTTAAATTCCTTCAATTTCTTTTTCTTCACTTCTTGCTGAAGCTAACATTTCAAACACAATATTGAATATTAGTGGTGGTAATTTCCTTTTTTCACCCCTGATATTATTGGCAATGCCTCTAGCCTATCCCCATTGCATATAATGCTTGTTCATGGTTTCAGATAGATACTACTCTTTTTTCTAAGGAGCAATCCATTTACTCCTTTGCTCTCTAGGGCTTTTAGTTGAAATAGGTGCTGTATTTAGTCAAAAGTTTTTTCAGGATGTATTGATATAATCATATGATTTCTTATGGGTTTCTTTTTGATATACTTAATTATGCTAACAACTTCCCTAATACTGAACCACCTCTGAGTTTCTGGAATAAATCCCACTTGGACATAATGTATTATCCTAATGATGACTTGCTCTAATCTTTTTGCTAAGATTTGATTTAAGATTTTTGCATCTATATTTGTCAGAGAGAGATAGGTCTATAATTTTCTTTCTCTCTTTTGACTCTTCCTGGTTTAGGTATCAGCACCATATTGGTGACATAAAAAGAGTTAGGCAGAGTTCCTTTTTTTTGACTATTTTTACTATTTTTCGCAAAGAGTTTAAATAGAATTGGAGTCAATTGTCCCTTAAATGTTTGATAGAATTCACTTATGAATCAATTTGAGCTGGAATTCGCCCTCCAGCCCTGCTGAACTACCCCCAAACCACCTGTCCCACAGCCAAAGCCTCCTCTGGGCCTCATCCAGCCACTGCTGTCTTTCTGTTCTCTGGCCCTGGCTCACCCACAATTGCTGGAGATAGATCTTCTTGGTAGATATTCTTCTCCTTGCTTCTTTCTCTGGGTTTTGTCCATCAAATTTCTGTTAAGTGGTTTGTTTCATAGTATCTATGATGGAAAGCCAGTAGACCTTAGCAGAGTGCCTGCCTTCTCTCCACCATCTTGGATAGAAGTCAATAATGTAACATTTATAAAGACTTCATTTCTCATATAGAGAACTGAATCATATTTATATATTTAAAGGATTGAAATTAAAGCTATATTTAGGCATATAAAGAAGTGTTATAAATCATTTTAAATAGAAAAAACCCAATTAAAACATCTCTGATGTAGCATCTCATAGCTTTCAGATTGCTAAGATGAGAAAAATGATGTATTCGAGAGGAATAGGAAAATTGGGGCACTAATGTACTGTTGGGGGGAAATAAGAACTGATCTGACCATTCTGATGAACAATGTGGAACTATGCCCAAAGGGCAACCAAAAGCAACATATATAACTTTAATCCATCAAGACTATTACTAAGTATATAAACCATAAAGTATATAAACCATATAAAAAAGGGGTTACATATGCACTAGTGGTCCTTTTTATTTTGGCAAATGTTGGAAATTGAGGGGATGCCTTTCATTTGGGGAATGAATGAACAAGTTGTGGTATATGACTGTAATAGAAGGCTAATATGTAATATGAAATTGTGAACAAGTATATTTTAGAAAAACCTGGAAAAATTTGGATAAACTGATGCAAATTTAAATGAACAAAACAAGGAAAACATAACAGCATTATGATCAGCTATGACTGATTCAGCTCTTCTCAGCAGCAGAATGATCTCATTAAGATAAGTACAAAGAACTTTCGAAGGAAAAGCCATCTATAATCAAATAAAGAACTGATTGACTCAATGTAAAGAGAAACATATTTTTTGGCTTTATTCCTTATATTTATTTTCCTTTTGATCTACTCCTACCATATCTAGGACTAATATGTAAACATGTTTTCCATAATAACACATATATAAACTGTATCAAAATGCTTATATTATTAGAAGACAGTAAAGAAAGGGAGGGAGAGAGGGAGAAAAATGTGGAATTCGAAATCTTACAAAAATGAATTGCAAAAAATTCTTTATATATAATTGGGAAAATTAAATGCTATAAAAAGAAACAATAAAAGAGTACCATAATTCAAAAAGAAAATGTGCTATTTCTGTTTTTATTTATTTTTCTAATTACATGGAAAGGTAGTTTTCAACATTCTTTCTTTTGTAGGATTTTTAGTTGCACATTTTTCTACTATCTTCCTCTTCCCTTCCTCTACTCACATTAGTGAACAATGTAATGTAAGATATACAGATGCAATAAAGCTTTACAGATTTCCATATTAAGTCCATTGTGAAAGAAGAATCAGAACCAAGGGAGAAAAAAATCATGAGATTGAAAGAAGCTACATAAAAGAAGTAAAAAAGTGAACTTAGTATGATTTCTTCTTCATTTAGATTACATTTTTTTCTTTAGATGTGGATGACAGTATACATAAAAAGTCTTTCATGATTATACTTGATCATTGTACTGCTCAGTGGAGCTGTTGCCATTATTAGTCGATCATCTCAAGATGTTGTCATTAATGTATATTTATCTCCTGGGTCTACTCACTGTGTTCATCATGAGTTCATGAAAGTCCAGGTTTTTCTAAAGCTCAGTCGTTCATGATTTCCTACACAAGAATATACCCCATAATCTATAAACATTGTAACTTGTTCAGCATTTCCTAATTCATCAATTCCAATTATTTGCCACTAAAATAAGAACTAATTTAAATATTTTTGTACATGTGGGCCTTTTCTCTCTTTTTATGATATTTCTGGGATAAAGCTATTAGGGGTATTGTTGAATCAAACTTCAAGCACAGCTTTTCTGCCCACTGGGCATCATTCCAAATTGCTCTGCAGAATGGTTTGATCAGTTCACAACTCCTTCCATAATGCATTATTGTTCCATTTTCCCAATATCCTTTCCTATATCGATCATTTTCTTTTGCTGTCATGTTTGCCAAAAGGATAGATGTGAGGTGGTACCTCAGAGTCATTTTAATTTGCATTTCTCTGATCACTAATGATCTGGAGAATTTTTCCATATGATTATAGATTATTTTCTTCCTCTGAAAACTGTCTCTTCATATCCTTTGAATATTTATCAATCAGGGAATTTCTTGCTTTCTTATAAATTTGACTTACTTCTCAATATATTTTAGCATTAACTGTTAAAAGTTTCTCAGTTTTCTGAATTTCTTTTAGATTGCATTGACCTTATTTGTGCAGAAACCTTTTCATTTTTTCCCATCACCCCATTTTTATTTTTCTCTCTCCTTTACCCTCCTCCCTACTTACCAATGTTTTGCTACTACATGCTACCTGCCTTTTCTTGTCCTTTCCCCTTTTTCTATCCTACTTCCCTCTAGTTTACAATAAATTTCTAAAATTTTGGAAATGGATATAATTTCCTCTTTGAGTCAAATCTTTTGAAAGTAACATTTATTCAGTGTTTACACTCTCTCTTCTTTCCTTCAACTATAAAAGGTCCTTCATGCTTCTGTATGTGGTATTAATTAGTCTCCAAGGCTTTTGCCTTCTCCCAGTATAATCTTTTTTTGATGTCTTAATTGTTTTTTATCTCTCTGTGATTCTCACCCTTTGTCAAAGAATACTGCTTTCAACTCTTTGGGTATAAGACCATTTCTCAATATTCATAAACATTACAACATAATCAAATTATATATACATGCTCTGTTCAAATACCTTCCATCTAACCATCCCCAAAGAACTACAATCCTCATGAATGAAAGTGCCATCACATCTTGATAAATTTATACCTACAACTTCTAATTTATTCTTTCAACTATCCTAAGATAAATGCAGTTTCTCATATTACCTTCCCATTTTGTCTTATTGATTTTTCCTTTGTCTTATTGACTAAGTTTTTTTTGCTAACCTTTTTACAACATCTTTTGAGTCTTGTATTTGAAGATCAAATATTGTCTTTATTTCTCATCTTTTATCAGATAAATTTGAATGCCAACTATTTCATTGAAAAATCCTTCACTTTCCCTGAAAGACCATGCTGAATTTCACAAGGCAATTGAATCTTGGTTTTAATTCAAGCTTCTTTACCCTCAAGGATATCATTTTCCAGGCTCTTCTTCTTTTGAATCTTATTTTCTGAAGTTGAATCTTCTAAGCGCTATGAAATCTTGACTGTAGCACCCTAAAGTTTAAATTGCTTCTTTTGGACAACTTGGAATATTATTTCCTTTAGCTGAGGATTCTGGAATTTGGCTATATTATACCTTGGAAATTTATTCGGGGATATTTATCTCAGGGTAATCAAATGATTCGTTCAAGGATTATTTTATCTGTTCCAGTATATTAAGGCAGTGTCCCATGGAAATTTCTTTCATTGTTTTGTCCATATTTTTTTTACTGATCACGACATAGGAAGATCAATAATTCATACAGTCTCTCTAGTGGATCTATTTTTCCCCTGGGTTGTTTCTCCTAAGAGTTACTTAACATTTTCTGCTATTTTTCAGGCTTTTGGTTTTGTATTTGTCTGATTCTATTTTCTTCAGTTTGCTTTTATGCTACTTTTTTTTCTAGTTTCTAAATTTTTAATTTTAAGTAATTTATTTTCTTTTTCCAGTTGATTAATTTTAGGGTTTAAAAGAAATGTTTTCCTTTTCCATTTAGCCAATTTTCCTATTAAGGATATTGTTTTTTCAATGAATTTTCTAACTTTTCTTGAATGGCTGGAATTTTTTTCTCCATTTTTCTTCTTCTTCAATTCTTTGGATTTTTAACTCTTCAAAGAGGTCTTTTTGGATTAGAGAGAAATTCATAAACCCCTTTAGCGCTTCACATGTAGGCATTTTGTCACTTCTTTATTCTTCTGAGGTAGCTTTTTAATGTCAGTATCAGAATAGCAGCTTTTAATGGCTAGCTTTTTTTTTTTGCTTTGTTTTGTTTTGGTTTGTTTTTATTTTTCTTTTTTACTCATTTTAATATTTGAATTTTGCTCCTGGGGCAAAGGGGGAACAGCCTTAAACTTTTTGTTCTGGGGCCAGAGATCTGGTCCCTATCTTACTGCTTTCCTATGACATTTCAGTTGTTAAATGTTTGTACCCTGCATTGTGGTAACACAATCTAATTCTGCTTATTACATCAGCATTCTTGAGGCTTGAACTTTGAATTCAGAGATGGGATTGGGACCCCTTTGCTAGTCTTCTGTACCACTGGCTTGCTGATTCTCACAAGAGCTTTGTTGTAGCTAAGAGGCTCCTTCTGACTTTCTTGCCTGGGCTGGCTTATATTCCCCTTTTACCTATCTGAGACAGACCTTTATTGAAGTTTCTCCATGATATCTTGAGTTGAGGACTTATTGAACTTTGGGTTTTTTTTTTTTTTTGGGGGGGGGTTGTGAATTCTGTTGCTTTCAGATCTGTTTATTAACTTCATTTAAAAGTTGTTTTGGGAAAAACTCAAGGAATTTCCTAGTTTTACACTGTTATCTATTATGCAGGTTTAACAGTTAAAGATAAAAAAGCTCAAAAGGTAAGTGTCATATCTAGGGTCACACTGCTGGTAAATGACTCCTAGATTTCAACTCAGGTGGTCCCAACTCTACATTCAACACTCTATACATAGTACTCTATGCGTTATGCCTTCTGGCTATTTCTCAGTGGCTAAAAAAATCTGTGAATGAACCAAAAGACTAGAAAGGGATTACAGAGAAATCAAGCAATTGGCTACGTATTATATAATGATATTCTATGCTGAAGAAGTATTGTTAGGAAAATAAGTGATGAAGAATAGTGAGCTCAGAAAAGAGCTGACATAGTAATGTGGGGAATCTATGAGATAACCAATGAATATTCTGAGTAGTTTATAAACATAACTTAGGAAAAACAGACCCTTCAAAGTTTTTGAGAAAATCTCCTTTAAATATCATATAGAATAACAAAATTAAAAAATATCTACCATGGAAATTCTTGAGAAGTCTGTGAGATCTCTGAAAAGAAAATTCCCCTAACCAGGATTCAGTTTTCTTGGATTTAAAATGGGGAGCTTTGAATATTTTTTATTAAATATGATTCTTTTTTAGATAGTTCACATATATACCTATCATATAGAAAAATTTCTCTTGGTATATAGCAGAGGAAAATATACTATTCTCATCATGTATATTTATCAGAAAGTTGAAAGTTAAATTTCATGGTGGTTTTTAATTTATAAATTATTTTATAAATCTTCTTTAAGTAGTATAAACATAAAATGTCAAATTAAATGCCATGTATAAATCAAGTTAACATTTTTCTGCAGTGTTAAATTTTCCTATTCTATTCATTTGACTTAATGTGTCTCTTTAATTTGGAGTATATATATATATATATATATATACATATATATCATATGTGCATAGTTATTCATTTATTTTATTATTACAATTTGTCTAAGGTTACAATCTAATAGAGGGCAAGGAATAAGAAAACTATGTAGGTTATTTTGCTTAACCTTTTGTATATTATCATATACATTTAGATGATTAACATGTTTTGTGAAATTATTACATGATAATTATACCTGTTGATTAAGTATTCAAAAACTAATCATGGGGGGTCGAGCCGGGCCTCCACCGCCTCGCGGCCCCGCGGCCTGCCGCCAACCCGCGGCTGCCCGGGAGGGCTCCACCACTGGCCCGCCTGCGGCCGGACAGGCTCGGAGGCCCCCCAACAAAATGGCGAAACCTAACATGGCCATTCTGAGCCTCTGACTCCAGAACTCTGTCTTTCTGTGTCTTTCTAGATCCAGTACGTCAGCAGC
The DNA here is from genome assembly GCF_037893015.1 of Macrotis lagotis. Classification (NCBI taxonomy): domain Eukaryota; kingdom Metazoa; phylum Chordata; class Mammalia; order Peramelemorphia; family Peramelidae; genus Macrotis; species Macrotis lagotis. The sequence continues at coordinate 190,014,991 of NC_133660.1, forward strand.
AAGGACTTTCCCTCTGGGTTCCCTTCCAAAATGCAACCACTGCCGTTACCAACCTCTACAAAGAAAGCATGGATGCCCATCAACGAAGTTTTGATCTAGGAATTCAAATTGGCTACCAGCCTCGCAATAAGGATGTGTTAACATGGGTTAAAAAAAACGCAGAAGAACTATTTGTAGAGAAGACTTGATCAGCTTCCTCTGTGGAAAAGTTCCTCCTCCACGAAACTCTAGAGCTCCCCCAAGACTAACTGTAGTATCCCCTAATCGAGCTCCTTCAACAGAAACTAGCTCATTTGCAGAGACTGATTTGCAACCCTTCCGTGAAGCCATAGATCTGCATGATTTTAGTGGCACAATGGCTAGTATAAGCATTCGTTCAAGTACTCCAGGCTCTCCTACTCATGTAAGCAGTGGATCGAATGCTAGTCGAAGGAGAAATGGATCCATGATGTGGATTTGAACAGTAACATATCAGAAGAAATGGCACTCCACTTGGACAATGGTGGAACTAGAAAGTGTACCTCAGCCCAATGTGGCGATGTCATTACAGACTCACCAACTCATAAACGCAATAGAATGATCTAAACTGCAAATTTTTCAAACCCACCATGCTGCTTGAAAGCCACTTGATCCTCAACATACTATTGAAAAGGAAACATGAGGCCATCTTCCCTTGTTCACTGTTTTAAGACAAGTGAATTCAATAATGATTGCCATAAAGGAAATTTTAGGTATTACAGTAGATGCCTCTTGTAACTATGGCTTTCTTAAACTATAATCCTAGCAGAGGACATCAGATATTGTGTAGTAGTTAGCAAGATCATCATGGGCAAACATGTATCCATTGCAAGGCTAAAAGTGACCTTATTTGTATTCTTAAAGGGAAAGGAAATATCAGATGTTTATTTGGTTATAGAACGCTTTTTTGTCCTTTATTTCCTGCTGTCTTGAGTATTTTGCTTCAACAGTATTTGCCAGTTGACTGAAATTATCTAAAACATGACTTGGCATCTTTGTCAAATCTGCAAGCTTCCATTTTCGCAGCACTGTACCATGCACCTAGTTTCTATATAGTAACAGTGTGCAAGTTATATATATTGGACTGTGCCCTTTTTAGTTTTAAAAGCAGTTGATAATTCTCGTGACTGTGTGATAATGTAAAGAGGTGCTATGCTGGTCATGCAATTAATACTTAATATTGAATCAATATAAGGATCTTTATTAGATTCACTTTGTGTGTTTTAGTGCTCTAAAAGTAGCAATATTAAACTTTTCCCCAATTAACCTAAAAAAAACTAATCATGAAGTACATTGAAGTTGGATTATGTGATAAATGCCATTTTTTGATTACTAATATCAAAGAACAACAGATGTTTCATTATTAGTGGTGATGGTATGATGAAAAGTGATGACAATATGGAAATATGATAAAATTTAGTGATCTGAAAAACTATTCTAATAAATTTTTCCTATCCAAATTCACATAGTAGAAATCTGAATGCAAAGACAGCATTTTCTACTGAGGAAGTAATTCCTTATGGCTTTCCTTAAGGGAAATCTGAAAGCTAGAGATTATCCCATTAATAAGAAAGATTACTGGGTTTTGATGCTCAACTTCCCTCCACCATGTCATTATCACATATTGGCAAATTTCACATTCTAAGAACTAAGATTCATGCACTAATGTATTTGGCTTGTTTTCCATTATATTTTTTTCATTTTTTATTATTTTTCAATGTAGCAAATATGAAGTTCCATCAATGGGCTTGCTTAATTCTCTAGAAAACATTTACTAAGGACCTTCAATGTGTGAGGCAATGTCTTAAATGCTTGAAATACAAAATATGACTGAAAATATAATCCTCTTCTTAAGCAATTTCTAATGATGAAGATAACATCCAAACTATTTTGTTCTTTTTTGGGCTACACTGAATAAAATAGTGTTACATTTGTTATGCTGAATAAATTGGGAGCTTCTCGAATAGATTGTCACTCCTCCAAATTTCTTCCTCTTTTCCCGTAAGTATCACATGTAGGATGCACACAGCTTGTTGAAGATCTTCTTAATGTCCTGGGGTGGCTAGGTGGCACGGTGGATAGAGTATCAGCTCTAGAGTCAGGAGTACCTAAGTTCAAATCCAGTCTCAGACACTTAATAATTACCTTCTAGCTGTGTGAACCTGGGCAAGTCACTTAAACACATTGCCTTGCAGAAACCTAAAATAAAAATTAAATATTAGCTACCTGAAGAGAATATTGTTTCATTTTTACTTTCAAGAGCAGATAAAAAATAATATTTGTTGTTCCATTTGTCATTGTAGCGCACTCAGGCAGAGTTCACTTGTTACTTCTCATTTTTGCTATAGGAATGATTCACATTCTCTTTCAAACATATGTATCAAGGCCTTGATTATAATTTGCATTCTGCTTTTCCTATGCAAAACATTACAATTAACATATCTCAAGGTCTTCTCACCAAGATGGTGGAGAGATTCTAGGCACTACTTTAAGGTCCCATGGCTTTCCCTAAGAACTAACATGAATCAAGCCTTTTAACAGAACTTGGATTACCTAAACCCAGAGAAGAACCTGTGAAAGTAACACTTAACAACAAGGACTGTCTCAGGGGAGCATGGGTGAGCTAAGGGCAGAGAGCAAAGAGTGAACTCAGGGATAGTGGGATGAGGCCTCAGGAAGTAATGTGAGGACAGGAGAGCCCCAAAAGCTTCAGCTGTGTGAGCTATGGACTGGAGAGTTCCAGTGAGGCTGGCGGAAAAATTCCAGCACAGCAGGAGAGAGCTTCAGCATGTGACTAGAAATCAATCTGGAAGACCAGGGTCTTGAGCCCCCATATTTTCATCTGAGTCCCTATGTTTCGAGTTGAGTCCCCCCCCAATTCCTGTGGGAGAAAGTGACTCTTCCCAGAACAAATACAGTAAAAGACCCACAGGTCCCTAGGTTCAGGTCTGGATAACAGATCTCCTCCAGTGCTGATTGAGGAATAAGGAGATATACTATATAGCCTGAGGGCCTAGCCCACAATGTTTGAGAAAAACCCAGATCCTGCTGCACCCCCACTCCCACCTCCAAGGCCTAGGGAATGGGTCCCTAATCAAGGTCACAGACACTCAAAAGAAAACTTCTGGCATCCCCTACTGGCCAGCTCACTTGAAGTTACTAAGACCAATGAGCAAAGCCTCTAGGGAGTTCAACAACAAAGATTTTGAACCAGTCCCTCTCCCAATACAAGATCCTAGGAAAATGTAAAAAAGTCAGGGAAAGGGGGAAAGGTGCTCTGAACTCTGAGGAGAATATGAATTGGTCCTCAGACCAGAAAGACTTCTTAGAAGAGATCAGGAAGGAGTATAAAAATCAATTGAAAAAATTGGGGGGAAAAAAAGCTCAATTGATAATTAACATTTTGAAAGAAAAAAAATCATATTGAAAAAAGAAAATGAAAATGCAATTGGACAAGTGCAAAAAGAAAACCATTGTGTCAAAATCACAGTTGGGCAATTGGAAAACTCCTTCAAAAATAGAATTAATCAATTTGAAAAGGAATTGCAAATGATAAATGAAGGAAATTCTTCTCTAAAAAATGATTGGATTTGTAAAAACTAATGATTTCATGAAACAACAAGAAGTGGTTAAACAAAACAAAAGAAATAACAAATAGAAGAAAAAAGTCACAGTAAGGATTACACAGGACATAGCTACATAAACATTAAGGTATCAAAGAGGCTGGAATATTATATTCTGAAGATCAAGTGAGCTTGGAATGGAGACAAGAATTCATTATCCAGCAAAACTGAGCTTCCTCTTACAGGGGAAATGATGGATGAAAAGAACAGAGCTAAATAGAAAATTTAGACTTCAAACAGGAGACTCAGGAGATACATGAAAAGTCAAAAAAGGGAAAAGGAAAAAAGCTGTTATCCAATAAGGTGAAACTGGCAATATCCTCAACTGTGAAAAAGCTTCTCATAACACTTGAGAATTGTAACTCTATTAGAAAGAATATACTTAGCAAGAAGTAATGGACACTCATGACTTGTTGGTGAATCTGCTAGAATGATTTAAAAACAGTATCTCCTTAAAAACAGAGGGGCAGTAAAGAGACAGGAGGATGGAGGAGATTGAATGGGGTAAAGTGCATTACATAGAGGTACAAAGGACTTATCACAATAGAAGGAAAGAAGGGAGGAGGAGAGAAACACCTAAATCTTACTCTCATCAGATTTGGCTCAAAGAAGGATTAACATACACACACTCAGTTAGGTTTAGAAACTTATCTTACCTTTCAAGTATTAAGAGGGGAAAGGGGGTGAGGAGGAGGAAAAGAGAAACTGACTGAAGGAAGTGAAGGAAGAAGGGACAAAGAGAAAGGGGAAAGAGGAGGGGGTGGATATAAGGGGATAATCACATTGGAGGAGGTAGAATTCAGAAGCAAGATATTGGGTAATATACATAAGCGGAAATAATGGAAAAATGCAAAAAGGGAAGATAGCATGTAGAGTAATAAAGATATTAATTATAACTCTTATTTTTTAAAATTTATTTATTTTCATATATATGACTTGCATATTTTTAAGCTATAAACTTTCCTCCCCCCTCCCTTCCCACCCCCCTTCCCTCAGAAACAGTCAAGTTCACATTGTACATACATGTTTTGATAAACATGTTTAAAGATTAGTAATTAGGATTAAGGGAAAGAGGTAAATAACAGATACTTTTTATAAAATATTCATCAGATTGTGAAGTTATTTTTTGCATGTTTTGCTTTGTTTTTCATCCTCTGGATGGGGATAATATAGTCCATAGCCAATCTAAAATTTTTTTCATAGTTCTCTGAACTGCTGAGAGGAGCTGCTTCTATCAAGGCTTTTCATCTCACAATGTTGTTGTTGATGTGTACATTGTTCTCTTAGTTCTACTTCCTTCACACAGCATCAGATCCTGAAATTCCTTCCATACTTCCCCAGAGTTGGGGACATTTATGGTTCTTATAGAACAATAATATTCCATAGTATACATGAATATAACTTGTTTAGGCATTCCCCAATTGATGAGCACCCCTTCTATTTCCAATTATTTGCCATGAGAAACAGAGCTGCTATATATTGTTATATATAGGACTTTGCCTGTTTTATGATTTCTTCTAGGTATAGGCCTAGAGTTGTAATTGCTGGGTCAAAGGTTATGAACAGTTTTATTGTTCTTTAAAAATAATTTCTTGGTGAAAGAAATCAAAAAAATATATATACTGAAGAAAAATCATATGTTAAAAGCCAGTTTAGACCAAATGGAAAAGGCAATGCTAAAGGCAAATGAGGACAAGAATGTCTTAAAAAGCAGAGTTGACCAGCTGGAAATGGTGATCAAAAAGTTCACTGAAGAAAATAACTCCTTGAAATGCAGAATGGAAGTAAAGGAAGCTCATGAGTTTGTGAGAAATCAGGAATAAATAAAACTATTCCAAAAAAAGATCAAAAATTTGAAGAAAATGGGAAATATCTCATTGGTAATACTACCAACCTTAAAAACAGATCCAGAAGAGAAAATTTAAAAAATTATTGGGCTACCTGAAAGTCATGATTAGGAAAAGAGTGTAGATTTCATTTTTCAAGAAATAATACAGCAAAATCCCCTGTGATCCTAGAAGCAGAGGGTAAAATGGAAATTGAGGGAATTCAACAGTCACTTCCTGAAAGAGATTGCAAGAGAAAAACTTCCAAGAATATTATAGCCAAATTTCAAAACTCCAAAGTCAAAGAGAAAATACTAAAAGCTTCCAGAAACAAACAATTCAATTACTATGGCTCTAAAGTCAAAATTACACAGGATGTAGCAGCATCTAAATTGAAAATTCATAGGGCTTGGAATGTAATATTCCAGAAGAGAAAAGATCTTTGTTTACAACTGAGAATCAACTAACCAGAATAACTGAACATCCTCATTTAGGGGGAAAAGATGGAATTTCAGTGAAACAGGGGACTTGCAAACTTTCCTATTGAAACAGAGTAGAACAGAAAGTTTGATCTCCACGTATACAATTCTGTGGAACCATATAGGGGATGAACAAGAAGGACTAATTATGAGAAACTTTATGTAGAATTGTTTTTGTTCCTGCATGAAAGCAAGATACAGATAACTCATATGAACTTTCTCATTTATGAGAGCAGTTAGAAGGAGCATATTAGACAAGGCGTAGAAAGGAGTTGAATATAATGGTATAAAATAGTAAAAAGGTGGAGTCAATGGGTGATAAAGGAAAATACATGGAGGAAGGGAAAGGGGCTGAAGAAGGGGGTAAGATATTTCACTTAAGAGTTAAGATAAAGCTTTTTCAATTGAGTGAAATGGGGTAAGGTAAGGGGGAATGAGTGAGCCTTTATTCTCATCAGAAATGGCTCAAAGAGGAAATACCATTAACACTTAATAGGGAATATAAATATATTTTACCCTAGAGAAAAAATGAGAGGAAAGGAATGGGATAAGAGTGAATAGGGGGAGCGTAAGGATGAGTGGATGATAGAGGACAGGGAAGATCATGCAAGAGGTTAGTCATATACAACATACGTTTGAACAGGGACAGGGTAAAAAGAGAGAAGAGAAAAAATGAGAGTGGGAAGTAATAGAGTGGAGGGAAATACAACTGGTAATAGCAACTGTGAGAAAAATATTGAAGCAAATCCTGTGATGGATTTAAGATAAAGAAGGCAACTCAACCAAGCAACAGAGCCATTGGAATCTGAATGAGATTTTTCTCTCTCAGTATTCTTGAGGTTCCTCATCTTCTTTGGGGGTTATGTTTACTCTCATAACAGGATTATTTTAATATTATAGAAAATGCAAAATATAAAAAGGAGCTTCACAGTTTCAGTTGGTATTCTCTATCCCAGACACCTTAAAATTTTCCCTGACTATTGCACTGATGGAATGAGCAAATCCAATAAGGTTGATCATCACTCCCATGTGGCTTTTAGGGTATACAAGGTACTTCTGATTCTGCTCCTTTCATTTAACATCAATTCTTGTGGGTGTTTCCAGGTAACTCTGAAAGACAATCTCTCCTGGTTTGTTTTTTTATTTTTTTAATTATTTTTTAAATTTTTAAATTTTTAATTTTTTAAGAAAGATTTTATTTGAGTTTTACAATTCCACCCCATTTTTGCTTCTTTTCCCCCACACCACACAGAAGGCAATCTGTTAGTCTATACATTGCTTCCATGATATACACTGACCTAAATTGAATGTGATGAGAAAGAAATCAGATCCTCAAGGAAGAAAAATGAAGCATAAGAGATAGTAAAATTACACAATAAGATAATATTTTTTTTTTCTAAATTAAAGGTAATAGTGTTTGGTCTTTGTTAAAACTCCACAATTCTTTCTCTGGTTACATAAGGTATTCTCCATCACAGAAAGCCCAAATTTGTACCTGATTGCTGCACTGATGGAATGAGCAAGTCCATCAAGTTTGATCATCACCTCCATGTTGCTTCTAGGGTGTACAATCTTTTTTCTGATTCTGGTCATCTCGCTCAGCATCAGTTCATACAAATCCTGCCATGCTTCCCTGAATTCCCATTCATCCTGGTTTTTAATAGAACAATGATGTTACATGATGAAACTACACCACAGTTTGTTAAGCCATTCCCCAATTGAAGGCCATTCACCTAATTTCCAATCCTTTGCCAACACAAAAAAGGATGCTTTGAATATTTTTGTGCAAGTGATATTTATTCCCTTTTTCATAATCCCTTCATGGTATAGACCCAGTAGTGGTATTGCTGGATCAAAGGGTAAACACATTTTTTTTGCCCTTTGGGAGTAATTCCAAATTGTTCTCCAGAAAGCTCGGATGAGTTCATAGCTTAACCAACAATGTATTAGCATCCCAGATTTCCCACAACCCTTCCAACATTGGTCATTGTCCTATCTGGTTGTATTGGCCAGTCTCAGAGGTGTGAGGTAAGTTGTCAGAGATGGTTTAATTTGTATTTCTCTAATAAGTAAGGATTTAGAGCAACTTTTCATATAACTTTGGATCTCTTTGATTTCTTCAACTATAAATTGCCTTTGCAAATCCTTTTACCATTTGTCAATTGGGGAAAGGAATTTTTAAATAAATTTGACTCAGTTCTCTGTATATTTTAGAAATGAATCATTTATCAGAAATATTAGTTGTAAAATTTGTTTCCCAATTTACTACATTTCCTTTGACTTTGATTGCAGTGTCTTTGTCTTTCCAAAAGCTTTTTAATTTACTCAAAATTATCTAGCTTGTTTTTAATGCTATTCTCTATCTCTTCCTTGGTCAAAAACCGCTTCCCTTTACATATATCTGACATGTAAACTACTCTTTGATCTTCTTCTTTACGTATAATATTGTTTTTATGTCTAAATCCTGTACCCATTTTGATCTTACCTTGGTATAGGGTATGAGGTTTGGTCTAATGCAGTTTTCTTCCATACTTACTTCCAATTTTCCCAAAAGATTTTATCAAAGAAAGAGTTTTTATCCCAATAGTGGGACACTTTGAATTTATCAAACAGCACATTATTATAATCATTTCCAGCTATTGAATCTAGTCTATTCTACTGGTCTACCACTCTATTTCTTATCGAATACCAGATAGTTTTGATGATTTATGCTTTATAACATAATTTAGGATCTGGTAATGCTAAACCACCTTCTTTTGAGTTTCATTTTTCTTCGAATCCATGGAAATTCTTGCCTTTTTATTTCTCATATGAAGTTACTTACATTTTTTTCTAACTTATTAAAGTAATATTTTGGAATACTGACTGGTAGGGCACTAAACAAGTAGTTTATTCTTGGTAGAATTCTCATTTTTATTATATTACCTTGACCTATTCATGAGCAGTTGATGTTTACCCAGTTATTTTAATGTGATTTTATTTTTTGTGAGAAATGTAATGTGTTTTCAAAAAGTTTCAGAGTCTACCTTGGTAGGTACATTCCCAGGTATTTTATATTGTTTGATGTTACACTGAATGGTCTTTCTATTTCTAGTTATTTCTGCTTTATCTTGATAGTCAATTATAAAAATGTTTAGGATTAATGATGGTTTATTTTATATCCTGGAAGTTTGCTAAAGTTGCTAATTATTTCTAGTAGTTTTTTAGATGATATTTTTGGATTCTCTAGGTATACCATCATGTCATCTGTAAAGAGTGAGAGTTTTGTCTCCTCTTTTCCAATACTAATTCCTTCATTTTCTTTCTCTTCTCTTATTGATGATACTGCTTCTAAGACAATATTGAACAGTATTAGTGATAAAATGCAGCAACATTGTTCACTCCTGATTTTCTTGGGAAGGACTAGAATTTATCTCCATTGCATATAAAGCTTATTGATGGTTTCAATAGATACTGCTTATTATTCTAAGGAACCATCCATTTATTCCGAAACTGTCTAGTGTTATCAGTTAGGAATGAGTGCTGTATTTTTTCAAAGTCTCTTTCAGCATCTATTGATATAATCAAATTATTTCTGATAACTTTCTTCTTAATGTAATTAATTATACTAATAGTTGTCCTAAATTCTACTTGGTCATAATGTATTACCCTAGCGATAACTTGTAATTGCTTCGCTAAGATTTTATTTAAGGTTTTTGCATCTATATTCATCAGAGAGATACACCTATAATTTTCTTTTTCTGGGTTTTCTTCAGGGTTTAGGCATCGGCACCATACTGGTGTCAAAAAAAACATTTAGAGTTCCATCTTCACCTATTTTCCCAAAGAGTTTATATAGAATTGGAAGCAATTGTCCCTTAAATGTTTGATAGAATTGTCTTATGAATCCATATGGGCTTGGAGATTTTTTTTCTTAGGGAGTTCAATAATGGCATGCTGAATTTCGTTTTCTGAGATAGGGTTATTTAAGATTTTATTTTCCTCTTCATTTAATCTGGGCAACATATTTCTGTAAATATTCATCCATTTTACTTAAATAGTCAAATTTATTGCCATAGATTTGGGTGAAATAATTCAGAATATTTACTTTAATTTCCACCTCATTAGAGGTGATTTCACATTCTTTATTTAGTATACTAGCATTTTGGTTTTCTTTTTTTAAACACATTGACCAGAGGTTTATCAATTTTATTGTTGTTTTCATAAAACCACCACCTAGTTTTATTTATTAGTTCAATAGTTTTCTTGCTTTAGATTTTATTAATTTCTCCATTAATTTTTAGAATGTCTAATTTTGTATTTAATTTGGGTTTTTTTAATTTTCTCTTTCTCTATTTATTTGCATATTTAGTTCATTGATTTCCTCTTTCTCTAATATATTCACATAAGTATTTAAAGATGTAGTATATCCCCTGACAGCTGCCTTGAGTATATCCCATAGGTTTTGGTATGCTGTTTTATTACTGCCATTATCTAGGATGAAAAAATTAATTCTTCCTATAATTTGTTGCTTGATCTACTCATTCTTTAAAATGAAGTTATTTAGTTTTCAAATAGTTATGGGTCTCTATCACCCTGATCAAATATTGAATATGATTTTTATTGCACTATGATCTGAGAAAGTTGTGTTCACCATTTCAGCCTCTCTGCAATTGATAATTAGGTTTTTATGCCATAGTACATAGTCAATTTTTGTGTCAATGCCATGTACTGAAGGAAAAAACAATGTGTAGTCTTTTCTATCCACATTCAATTTCCTCCATAAGTCTACCATACCTAGGTTTTTCTAACAATCTATTTACCTCCTTAACTTCCTTCTTGTTTATTTTATTAGATTTATCTAAATATGAGGGTGGGAGGTTGAGGTCTAGCACTTGTAGAGTTTTGCTGTCATTGTCTTCCTGTAGCTCTTTCAACTTCTCCAGTAAGAATTTGAATGCTAAAACACTGGGTGTATACATATTTATTATTGAAATTACTTTATTATCTATGGTACCTTTTAGGATGACAGAGTTTCCTTCCTTATCTCTTTTAACACTATCTATTTTTGCAACTGCTTTGTCTGAGATAAGGATTTCTATCCCTGCTTTTTTCACTTCATCTGAAACAAAATATATTTTGCTCCATCCTTTTAACTTTAATCTATATGTATCTCTTTGCTTCAAATGAGTTTCTTGTAAGCGGCATATTGGAGGATTCTGGTTTTTAACCAACTCTACTATTCGCTTACATCTTAAGTGAGAGTTCATTCCATTCAAAGTTATAATTACTAACTCTTTATTGACCTCCATGCTATCTTCTCTATGTTTGTATTTTTCCCCTTTTTTCCCCTTTATCTTTATTCTCCAGTGTTTTCTTTCTGAATACTGCCATCCTCAGTGTATTTGCCCTCCTCCTCCCTTTCCCTTTTCCTCTTCTTTCCCTTCCTTAGTTCCCTTTTTGCTCCCACTCCCCATCCCCCCACTTTTTCCCTTTTAATACTTGAAAGGTAAGAGAAGTTTCGTTTCTGAGTGTGTCTAAGTTAACTAAGCCAATTCTGATGAGATGAAGATTCAGATGTTTCTCACCTCCTCCCTTCTTTCCCCCTATTACAATAGGGATTGTGTACCTCTTTTTTTTTAGGTTTCTGCAAGGCCAATGCGGTTAATTGGCTTGCCCAAGGCCACACAGCTAGGTAATTATTAAGTGTCTGAGACCAGATTTGAACCTGAGTACACCTGACTCTAAGGCCGGTGCTTTATCCACTGTGCCACCTAGCCACCCCAATTTTGTTCCTCTTAATGTAATGTGACTTCAATCTCCTCTGTCCTCCCATTTCCCTACTGTCCACCTTTTTAAGGAGGTATTATTTTTAAATGATCCAATCTGAGCCACAGAAAGTCTTGAGTGTCCATCATTTCTTGCTCAATAAATTCTCTCTAATAGAGTTACAATTCTCAAGAGTTATTAGAGTCTTTCTCCCAGATAGGGATTTAGCCAGTTTCATCTTATTAGATAAGAGTCTCACAGATAATTCATGAGTGACCATCATTTCTGGCTATGTATATTCTCTCTAATGGAGTTACAGTTCTCAAAATTTATGAGGGGGCAGCCAGGTGACACAGTGGATAGAGTACTGGCCCTGGAATCGGGTGGATCTAAGTTCAAATCTGGCTTCAGACACTTATTAATTACCTTACTTTATGATCTTGGGTAAATCGCTTAACCTTGAGAAAACTAAAAAAAAATTATGAGAATCTTTCTCCCAAGTGGGTATATAGGCATATTTTTCTTATTGAATAGCATATTTTTTTTTCCTTTGCCCCCTTTTTTAACCTTTTCATGTGTCTATTGAGTCTCCTCTTTGATGTCTAAATTTTTCGGGGGCACTTCTGAGGAAAATATGAATTGGTCTCCAGCCCAGAAAGACTTCCTTGAGTGTTTACTCTTGGGCCTTTTCCTCAAGAAAGGTTACTAGCCTCCCACTTTGTTAAATGTCTGTCTTTTACCCTGGAAGAGAAGGCTCAGCTTTGCTGGATAGTGGATTCTTGTCTGCATTCCAAGCTTATTTGCTCTTCAGGATATCTCATTCCAGGCCCTTTTCTCCCTTAATGTTGATGCATCCAGGTCCTACATAATCCATCCTCTGGTTCCTTGATATTTAAATTGTTTCTTTCTGGCTGCTTCCAGAATTTTTTCTTTTATCTGATAGTTCTGGAATTTGGCCACAACATTCCTTGGTGTTTTCATTTTAGGAACTCTTTACAGAAGGGATCAATGTATTCTTTCAATAACTATTTTGCCCTCTGGTTACATGATATCACATCAGTTTTCTATCACTAAATCCTGTAATATTAAGTCTAGGCTTTTTTTCCTCTTCAATGTTTTCATGAAGGCCTACAATTCACAGGTTGTCCCTTCTTGATATATACTTGAGGTCCGTGTTTTTGCTGATGAAGTATTTTACATTTCCTTCTATTTTTTCAATTTTTTCATTTTATTTAACAGAATCTTGTTGTCCCATGAAGTCATTAGTTTCCACCTATTCCATTTTTTAAAGAAGAATTTTCTTGATTTACCTTTTCAATTCCTTTGCTAGTTGGTAAATTCTATTTTTGAAGGAGTTTCCATTTGCCCAAATGTAGTATTGAGAGAATCAAACTTTTTTTTTTGCATTTGTCCTATTGAGGATTTGAGAGAATTATTCTCTTTTTGTATTTGTCCTATTGTATTTTCCAAGGATTTGTTTTCTTGTTGCAACATGTTAATTTTCTCTTGAGTTTCTTTTCCCAATTGTTCCAATTGATTTTTTTTGTTTTTTTTCAAGACAAATAGGGTTAAGTGGTTTTTCCCAAGGCCTCACAGCTAGGTAATTATTAAATATCTGAGACCTGATTCAGACTAAGGTCCTCCTGACTCCAGGGCCGGTGCTCTATACACTGCGCCACCTAGCTGCCTCTCCATTTGATTTTTAAACTCCTTCTTGATTTCTTCAAGGAAGTCTTTCTAGGCTGTAGACCAATTCATCTTCTCCTCAGAAGTGTTAGATCTCAGGGTTAGAATATATTTCTTTTAAATTTTTCTCCATTGGCAACCTTTTTTTTCTGGCCTTTCTTCATTTTCTCATGATCTTGTGTTGGGGGGGTTCAGAGCAGACCCTCAGAGGTTTGCTTTTGAAGATCATACAGGCTTTGTTCACTTGGGTTAGTAATTCCTGGCCAGTAAGGGGCATTGGTAGCTTTTTCTGGAGTGTTTGAGGCCCTCAGCAGCAGGCTCTGAGTTGATCTTGAACAATGAACTGGGCCCTGTGAAAGAGATTTAATATCCCTCTCAGTTGAGAGAACTCTATTGCCCAGACCTGAGCCTGAGGGTGTGGGAGTTGTTTACCATTTGTTCTGGGGAGAGGGCTATGGTGAAAGTATGTAATTCATGTCCCAACCCAGCTAGTCATTTTCCAAGCATGCTCTGAGATTATTTGCAACTTTAAGCCAAATCTGATAAGAGTAAGTTTCAGGTGGTTCTCATTTCCTGCCATCTTCCCCTCTATTGCAATAGGTCCTTTGTACCTCTTACTGTAATGAGATTTACCCCATTCATCTCCTCCATTCTCCAATATCTGTACTATATCCCTTTTTAAAGAGGTATTGTTTTTAAATTATTCTATCTGAATGATAGAAAAGTCATGAGTGTCCATCACTTCCAGCTAAGGATAATCTCTCTAATAGAGTTACAATTTTCCATAGTTATTAGAATATTTCTCCCAGGTAGTGATTTAGCCAGTTTCATTTTATTAGATAGCAGTTTTTTTTTTTCTTCACCCTTTTTTGTCTTTACCCTTTCATGTACCTCTCAAGTCTCCTGTTTGTAATTCAAATTTGCTATTAAGCTCTGGTCTTTCCATCAGGAAAATTTGGATGCTCTTATTTCATTAAATATCCATCTTCTCCTCTGGAAGAGAAAGCTAAGTTTTGACAGACATTGAATCCTTGGCTGCATTCCAAGCTCCCTTGATTTTTGGAATATCACATTTTAAACCCTTTGGTCCCTTAATATTGGTACAGCCAGGTCCTGTGTAAGTATTACTGTGTCTCCTTGGTATCTAAATTTTTTTCTTTCTGACTGCTTGTAAAATTTTTCTTTTAACTGATAGTAATGGAATTTATTCGCAATATTCCTTGGCATTTTCATTTTGGGAATCCCATTCCTGAGGGGGATCAATGCATCCTTTCAGTAACTATTATTTACCTATGCTTCCATGATGTCAGGGCAATTTTCTATCACTAAATTCTGTAATATTAAGTCCAGTTATTTTCTCCTCAATATTTTCTAGGAGACCAATGATTCTTAAGCTGTCTCTCTTAGTTCTATTCTTGAAGTTAGTGGTTTTGTTTAATAGATTCTTGTTGTCTCATGAGTCATTAGTTTACACAGATTCCATTCTTTCTTTTAGAGAAAAATTTTCTTTATTTACATTTTACAACTCTTTTTCCATTGGTCAATTCTATTTTTGAAAAAGTTTTCCATTTGACCAATTGAGATTTTGAGAGAATCATTTTCTTTTGTCATTTGTCCAATTGTATTTTCCAAGGATTTGTTTTAGTGTTGCAAGGTGTTAATTTTATTTCCCAAATTTTCCAATTAATTTTTAAACTGCATCCTGATTTTTTTTCAAGCAAGTCTTTCTGGAATGGAGATGAAATCATATTCTCTTCAGAGGTTCTAGATCTTTCTTAGAATCTTTAATTTCTAGCAATTTTTCTCTAGACCCCACTTTCCACTGGTGTTTATTCATTTTCCTGAAGACTTATGTTGAGTGAGGACCTGGTTCACAGAAATTTGCTGTGGAGACCCTTAGAGGCTTTACCCAATGAGTTTATTCACTCCAAATGGGCAGAGCCATAGTGGTGCTAGAGGCTTTGCTCACTGGGCTTAGTAACTCCAAGTGGGGTGCCCAGTGGAGGTGTTAATTGCTATCTGTGGAGTGTCTGTGACCTTGATTTGAGTTCCTTTTCCCTTGGTCTGGAGCAGGTAGATACTTTTATGCTTGGACAATGTGCTATGCCCTGGGGTAAGGTAATTACTCTCCCTATTCATCTGAGGGAGCTCTGCTGCCCAAACCCTAGTGTGGGGAGGGAGTGGGCTATTACTGTGTTTCTTCTGGGAAGAGGGTTCAGCTGAAATGAATGTATGGATTGTGATGTCCTCCAGACCTAAGGAACCCAGAGGATTGATATCTGTGACTCTCTATGCTGGAACATTTCCTCTAGCTCTGCCGTAGTGTCCCATATAGTCAGTCTCATAGCCAAAGCCTTCAAGCTTGGACCATGGTTCGCACAAAGTCTCCAGGTCTCATCCGAGGTTAGTCTTGCTCTCACCCCAACCTGGCTGGCTCTCTGCTCTTTGTCCCTGATTCACCATGATGCCTGAAGACAAATCTTAATGTAAATGTTCTTCTCTTAGCTTCTTTTTCTGGGTTTGGTTGATTGAATTTCTGTTAATAATTTTGCATTACATTTTATACGATGGAAGATCAGGAGACTTAAGCACAGTGCCTGTCTTCTCTCCACCATCTTGGCGGGAAGTCTGATAAGGCAAGTTTTTTCTAAACTTGAATTTAATAATATTTAATCTTTGTTTAAACTCCACAGTTCATTCTCTGAAAGCAGATAGTATTCTCTGACCTAAAATAGCCCCTGACTATTGCACTGGTGAAATGAGCAAGTCCATTAAGTTTGATCTTCACCCTCATGTTGCTGTGAAGGTGTATAATGTTCTTTGGGTTCTCCTCATCTTACATCAGTTCATGGAAGTCTTTCCAGGTTTCTCTAAAATCCCCTCCCTTCTGATTTCTAATCAGATAGTAGTGTTCTATAACATACATACACCACAATTTGTTTAGCCATTCCCAAATAGGTGAGTGTCCCCTTGATTTTCAGTTCTTTGCCAGAACAAACAGGGGTGCTCTTAATATTTTGTAAAGTGATGTTTCACCATTTTTCATAATCTCTTTAGGGTATAGACCCAGTAGTAGTATTACTGGATCAAAGGGTATATGAAATTTATTATCCTTTGAGCACAATTCGAAATTGCTCTCGAGAAAGGTTGGATGAGTGCATAGTTCCATCAACCATGCATCAGTGTCCCAGATTTCCCACATCCCTTCCCACACTGCCCATTGTCATTTCTGGTCATATTGGTCAGTTGGTGAGGTGTGAGGTGGTACCTAAGAGAAGCTTTAATTTGCATTTCTTTAAAAAGTAATGATTTAGAGCAATTTTACATAGGACTAGAGATAGCTTTGATTTCTTTATCTGCAAATTGCCTTTGCATATCCTTTCACCATTTATCAATTGAGGAATGCTGCTTACACACACATACACACACACACACACACACATATATTTGACAGAAATTTCTATATATTTTGGAAAAGAGTCCTTTGGAGCAGCTAAATGATACAGTGAATAAAGCTCTGGCCCTAGAATCAGGAGGCCCTGAATTCAAATTCGGCATCAGACACTTACTAATTACCTTGCTGTGTGACCTTGGGCAAGTCCCTTAATTCCATTGCTTTGCAAAAAAAACAACCTAGAAATGTCTCCTTTGTCAAAAACACTAGTTGTAAAAATTATTTCCCAGTTTACTACATTTCTTTTGATCTTGCTATTTATTTGTGTAAAAGATTTTTAATTTAATGTAAACAAAATTATCCAGTTTGTTTTTAACAATGTTCTCCATCTCTTACTTGCTCATGCATGAATTGCTTCCTTTTCCATAGTTCTTAAAGGAAAACTATTCCTTGTTCTCCTAATTGGCTGAAATGATTACCTTTTATGTATAAATCCTTCATACATTTCTACTTTATCTTGGTATAGGATGTGGGATATTGGTCTAATCAGTTTCTGCCATACTAACTTCCAATTTTCCCCACAATTTTATCAGATTGAGCTCTTCTCCTAGAAACTGGGCTCTTTGGTTTTCTCCAACAACAGAAGTATAATCCTTTTCTCCTGTCTCTTTTATACCTAGTCTATTCCACTGATCAACCAATCTACTTCTTTAGTCAGTATCAAAAAAAATGATGACTGATACTTTATAATAGAATTTTATAGCTGGTATGGCTAAATAGACTTCCTTTGCATATTTTCCAATAATTCTATTGATATTTGTGTTTCCTCCATATGAATTTTGCTACTATTTTCCCTATCACATTAAAGAAATTTTTAGGAAGTTAGATTGGTATGGCAATAATTATTTCATTTAACTTAGGTTAAATTGTCATTTTATTATAGTAGTGCTGTTAACACATGAACAATTGACATTGGCCTAGTTATTTAAATTTTATTTGCATGAAAAATGTTTCATTGTTGTTTTAATAAAGTTTCTAAGTTTTCCTTGGCAGTAGACTCCCATGTATTTTATTTTCTGCAGTTATTTTAAATGAGATTTCTCTTTTTCTCTCTTGCTGCTATATTTTGTCAATATTTTAAAGAAATTCTGAAGAGTTATGCAGATTAATTTTATATTCTGTGATGTTGCTAAAATTGTTAATTGTTTCCAGGGATATTTTAGATGGTTTTCTAGGGTTCTACAGGTAAACCATCATATTATCTACAAAGATTTAAAATCTTTTTTCTTTGTTATCTGTTCTGATT
The DNA here is from genome assembly GCF_037893015.1 of Macrotis lagotis. Classification (NCBI taxonomy): domain Eukaryota; kingdom Metazoa; phylum Chordata; class Mammalia; order Peramelemorphia; family Peramelidae; genus Macrotis; species Macrotis lagotis. The sequence continues at coordinate 190,033,071 of NC_133660.1, forward strand.
CCTGCAATTTTCTTTTTCTTCTCTTATTACTAAATCTAACAATTTTAATTCAATAATGCATAATAGTAATGACATTGGGCATACCTGATCATATTGGGAAAGCTTACAGCTTACTGCCATTATATATAATATTTTTTGATGATTTCAGATAGATACTGCTTATAATTTTAAGGAAAATTTTATTTATTCCATTATTTCAATGCTTTTTTGTGTTTTTAGTTAGGAATGTGCTGGATTTTGTCAAAAGCTTTTTTAGCATCTATTAAGATAATTATATGATTTCTAAGTTTGTCGTTGACATGGTCAATTATGCTGAATGATTCCCTAATATTGAACTGACCTTGAATCCCTGGTATAAATTCTGCTTGATCATTACATATTATCCTAATGATAACTTGCTGAAATCACTTAGCAAATATTTTACTTAAAATTTTTGCATCCACATTCATTAGGGAAATTGGTCTATAATTTTCTTTTTTCTGTTTTGACTCTTCCTTTTTTGGGTATCAGCATCATATGGGTCTCATATAAGGAATTTGGCAGATATCCTTCTTTAACTATTTTTTCAATTATTTTTGCAGAATTATAACTAATTATTCCTTTGATGTTCAGTAAAATTCACTTATGAATCCATGTGGAGAATTATTCTTAGGGAGTTCATTGATGATTTACTGAATTTCTTTTTATGAGATAGTGTTATTTAACTATTTAATTTCCTCTTCTTTTAATTTGAACAATTTATATTTTTGTAAATAATCATTAATTTTTAGATATATAATTTATTGGCATACAATTAAGCAAAAGAGTTCTGAATTTTCATGTTAATTTCTTCCTCATTAGTGTTGAATTCACTTTTCCATTTTTGATACCAGCAATTTGCTTTTTCTCTATATTTTTTAAATCAAATTAACCAAAGGTTTAACTACCATGCTTGTTTTTTTCTTGCAGAAAGCCAACTTTTGCTTTTATTTATTATTTCAATAGCTATCTTGCTTTCAGTTTTATTAATTTCACCTCTAATTTTTAGAATTTCTAATTTGGTGTTCCATTGAGTATTTTTGGTCTGTACTTTATTTTTTACTTGCATGCTCAGCTTGTTGATCTCCTTTTTCTCTATTTTATTCATATAAGCATTTAGAGGTATCCTCTAATAACTGCTTTGACTGTATCCCTTAAGCTTTGGTATGTTGGTGTTTTATTGTATTGTCTTTGAAGAGATTATTAATTGTTTCTATAATTTGTCTTTTGATCCACTGATTCTTTAAAATTAAATTATTTAGGTTCCATATAGTTCTTGGTCTACCTCTCCATGGTCCTTTCTTGCAAAGGATTTGTATGGCATCATGGTATGAAAATTATGTACTTTTCTGTCTTTCTGAATTTAATCATGAGGTTTTTATGCCCTAATACATGTACAATTTTTGTGTAGGTTTCATACGCCACAGACAAAAGCTATATTCTCTTCAATTTTTTTTCCAGAAATTTATCATATCTGAGTTTTCTAACATTCTATTCACTTCTTCAACTTCCTTTGCTATTTCATGTTTAGATTTATCTAATTCTGACAGAGGGGGATTGAGGACTCCCATCAGTAAAGTTTTGCTGTCTGTGTCTTCCAGTAACTCATTTAGTTTCTCTTCTAAGAATATTGATGCTATACCCCACGGCACATAAAAGTTTGTTAATGAAATTGCTTCATTGACTTTGCCACATTTTAGGAGGATATAGGGTCTACTTTTAATGAAATCTCTTTTTGCAATGACTTTGTCTGAGATTAGGATTGCTCTCCCAGCTTTTTTTGCTTCTGCTGAAGCAAAATATATCATTCTCCCATTTTTTTCCTTTACTCTCTATGTCTCTCTTTTCTTCAAATGTGTTTCCTTAAGCAAATTATTATGAGATTCTGGATTTTTATACTCTATGCAATCTATTTCTGTGTTATGGGAGAGTTCATCCCATTCACATTCAAAGTTGTAATCAAGAACTCTTTATTTTCCTTTCTGCTATCTCTCTTCCCTTTATATTTTCCCCCTTCTTTCACCTTATCTCTCCTCCCCAGTATTTTTCTTCTGATTATCATCTCCCTCAATGTGTTCATGCTATTTTTCCACTCTTCCTTTTCTTTTTCCTTTTACTTTTCTCGTTCCCTTCCCTCCCTCCTTTCCCTACTCTTTCCCTTCCTAATACTTGAAATTTAGGATACATTTATAAACTCTACTGAGTGTGTGTGTGTGTGTGTGTGTGTGTGTGTGTGTGTGTGTATTAATCTCTATTAGAGCCAAAATTGATGAGAGTAAGATTCAGGCAATTCTCACCTCCTTGCTTCTTCCCCTCTATTCCAATAGGTCCTTTGTATTACTTCATGCAATGAAATTTATATCATTTAAAATCCTCCTTCCTCATGCACCATTACAGTCACCTCATTTTTAATTTATTTAAGACAATGGGATTAAGTGCTCAAGGACACACAGCTAGGCAATTATTTAATATCTGAGACTGAATTTGAAATCAGGTTCTCCTGACTCCGGGGCAGGTGCTCTATCTACTGTGCCACCTAGCTGCCCTGGGTGAACCCTTTTTAATGAATTCTTTTTAAATCGTTCCTTTAAAGTCATGGATATGAAAATCCATACTTTCCTCCTAAGCATATTTACTCTAATATAGTTACAATTTTCAGGAGTTCTGAGAATAATCCTCCTGGGTAGGGAAAAAGAAGTTTAATCTTATTGGATAACAGTTTTTCCCCTGCTTTACCTTTACTTTTAGCACTTTAGTCCCTATTTGTAAATCAAATTTTCTCTTTAGTTCTGTTTTTTTTTTTTTATCAGAAAAGATTTTTCATCAAGAAATACTATTTAGTTGAATGTTCATCTTTTTTCCCTGAAAGAGAAGGCTCAGTTTTCTGGTTAGCAAATTCTTGGTTGTAATCTAAGCTCCATTTGCTCTCTGTAACTTTAAATTCCATATCTTTTTTTCCTTTAATATTGTTTCAGCCAGGGCCTGTGTAATTCTGACTTTTTGATTCCTTAAATTCCTTGAATTGCTTTCTTCTGGCTACTTGCAGAATTTTCTCTGTGATCTGATAATTCTGGAGTTAGGTCACAATATTCCATGGTGTTTTAATTTTGGGATTCCTTTCAAGAAGTAAATGTTGGATTTTTTCAATGACTATTTTACCCTCTGGTTCCTGATATCAGGGCTATTCTCCTTGACTATACCCTGAAGCACAGAGTCCAGGTTTTATTTTTTTTTTTTTAATCAAGGTTTTCAGGGAGTTATATGATTCTTATATTATCTCTCCTGTATCTATTTTCCAGGTCTGTTGTTCTATCATTGAGTTTTCTTCTTTTTTTCAATTTTATGATTATATTTAGCAGATTTTTGGTTTCTCATGAAGTCTTTATCTTCCACAGATTCCAATCTTTTTTTCAGAGAAAAATATTCTTCATTTAACTTTTGCATCTCAGTTTCCATTTGGTTCATTCTATTTTTGAAGAAGTTGTTATGTTTTTCCATTTGTTCAATTGAGAGAATTATTTTCTTCCTGCATTTGTCCAGTTATATTTTTAAAGGACTTGTTTCCTTCTATCACTGTTCACTGTACTATGTAAATTTTCTCTTACATTTCTTTTCACAATTTTCCTATTTGAACTTATACTCATTTCTGATCTCTTCTCAAAAGTCTTTCTGAAGTGGAAACCAATGCATATTCTCTTCCCAAACTTTCACATATATTACCCCTTCTTTCCTTTTTATTTCTGAGCTAGTATTTTTATCTCCAAGGTAACATTCAATTTTTATTTTTCCATTAGGGGATATTCTCTTTCCCTGGGGTATTGCATTGGAGCAGACCTTCAGTGTTGAGAACTCTAATGCCCTTGTATACTGGGGGGTTAGAAACTCCAGGAGATTCTTAAGGAAAACCTGAAACTTTCTCTGAATTGTCTGTTTTTGATGTGTTAATGGTCTTCTCCTTAGGCCTGGGTTTGGAACTATGCTGTACCCTTACAACCCAGGCCCTGGGCTAGGCGGACAGGTCTAGAAAGGTCAGACTCTGGATATCAGTACTGTGGGAATCAATGCACACAAACCAGGGCCATAGGCCAAGGTGTGAATACCTGAGGCTGTTTCTAGAGAAATCCAGGCACTCCCACAGGAATTCTGGGGGCCCCTATGGGAATGTGGGTGTATTTTGGGGGGGGAACTCTAGGAGCTGGTGATTCAGACCAACATTCAGACCAGGCTGAGCTGGTTAGATGAGTATCCTAGACAGCCAAGTTGCAGTTCTTCTGGTTTGTTCACCAGGTAGGTTCTCTGATTATTCTCAACCTCACTCTTCTGCCTATGCACCTATGCACTGGGTGTAAGCTCTCTACCCTCTGCACTTGATTGCCTCAACCCCCCCCCCCCAACTCCCACCCCTGCCCCCATCGCCCCTGACAGACTTTGCTGGAAGACATTCCCCTCTCTTCTTTTGTGGGTTCTATTGATCTAAAATCTGTTTAGTGACTTTGTTCATGTCAGTTCTGAGGGAAAGCCAGGAAACTTAAAACAGTTCCTGGTTTTTCCTGCTCCATCTTGACCAGAAGTTACTTACACCTATCAGATTGATGAATAAAACAGAAAAGGAAAATGATATACATTGGAGAAAATGTGCAGTCATGCAAACACTAATGCAATGTTGGTAGAATTGTGAATTGATCCTACAAATGTGAAGAGCATTTTGGAACTATTCCAAAAGAGCTATAAAATTGCACATTTCCTTTAACAAACAATAGCAAAACTAGGTCTGTATTTCATATAAAGCAAAAGAAAGGGGTGAAGGATTCACATGTACAAAAAAATCTATGTTAGCTCTTTTTTTTGTAGTCACAAAGAATTGTAAATTGTGGGGATATCCATCAAATGGCAAATGGATGAATAAATTGGGGCAGCTAGGTGGTGCAGTGGATAAAGCATTGGCCCTGGAGTCAGGAATAACTGGGTTCAAATCCAGTCTCAGATACTTGATAATTACCTAACTGTGTGGCCTTGGGCAAGCCACTTAACCCCCATTTGCCTTGCAAAAACCTTAAAAAATGGTTGAATAAATTGAAGCATATGAATATAATGAAATATTATTGTTGTATAATCTATAGCTAGATGGTGTACAAGCCTGAAGTCAGTAGGACCTGAGTGAAAATCTGGGCTTAGATGCTTACTAGCTATGTCACCTTGAGCAAGTTACTTAGACCAGATTGTCAGGGATCCAAAGTCATCTCTAGTCATCGTGATCCTTATATGACCACTGGACCAAGGTGACTCTAGAGAAGAATGTGAGGCTGGGGACTTGACCCAGTACCCCCTCACTCAAATCCAATTCACATGTAGGTAATGGAGTCACCTCCCTGCTGTCATTATTTTTCTTTCAGAATGAAGGACGTAAATCACTGTTATATAAGAAATAATGAGCAGGTCGATTTCAGGAAAACCTCGCAAGTCTCATATGAATTGTTGCTGAATGATGTGTGTAGAAGTAGAACATTGTATAATATAAAAGCATCATCATATCAACTAAGATTGCCTTGTCTCTTCTCAGCAATACAGTGATCCAAAATAATTCCAAAATACCATTGAGAATGCTATTCACATTTCTGGGGGGGTTTTGCAAGGCAAAGGGATTAAGGTCACACAGCTAGGTAATTATTAAATGTCTGAGATAGGATTTAAACTCAGGTGCTCAAGACTCCAGGGCTGGTGCTCTTTCTACTGAGTCACCTAACTACCTCTATGCTATCCACACTTACAGTACTATTGAGTCTAAATGCAGATCTAAAGCTTACTATTTTCATTTTGTTTGTTTTGTTTCTTTTTCATTTCTCATGGTTTTTCCCTTTTTTTTTCTCATTCTTCTTTCATCTCAAGATTAATGGGGCAGATAAATGGCACAGTGAGTAGAGAACTGACCCCAAAATCAGGAGGACCTCAGTTCACATCTACTCTCAGACACCTACTAGCTGTGTGATCTTGAACAGGTCACTTATCTGTGACTGCCTCACATCCAGGGATATCTCCAATCATCCTGATTCTTAGCTGACCCCTGGACCCAGAAGGATCTGGAGGAAAATGTAAGAATGGTGACTTAATACAGTACCTAATCACTAAATTCCAATTCATGTTCATATCATGACATCACTTCCCTGATGTGTGGTGTTCTTCGTTGAGAACAAAGGACAAAACATCATAATCAATGTTGCTGCCTTAGGAAGAATGGAGTAGAGAAAGGGAGAAAAATTTGGAACCCATATCTTACCACAAATGAATGTTGAAATGCAATAAATAAGGGGATTAAAAAACAAAAACAAAAACAGGGCAGCTAGGTGGCACAGTGGATAGAGCACAGGCCCTGTAGGCAGGAGGACCTGAGTTCAAATTCGGCCTCAGACGCTTAATAATTACCTAGCTACATGGCCTTCAGCAAGCCACTTAACCCCATTACCTTGCAAAAATTCTAACAAACAAACAAATTAAAAAAAAAAAAAAAACAACCCAACCCCCTAACATATAGTTCCGAGTTGAATATATCTTGAGACTTAGGGAAAATTCAAATAAGCGAAGCATGTATAATTAGTAGAGTGAGTCAGAATGAACTCTAGCCAAAAGGAGAGAAAATATAGAAATTTGAGGGATAGATCACTCCATTTACTTAGATCATTGGGAAGAAATAGAAGAGATTATTAGTGGAAATAAACTGAGAAATGAAGGATGGGCCTAAAATTGTACATAAATTAGTTTTTTTTGTCATATTATAGTCTTCTTCCACATCTATGAGAGTTTTTTTTCACAAGGCAATGGTGTTAAATGACTTTCCCAAGGTCACAAAGTTAAGTAAGTATTGTGAGATCAGATTTGAACTCAGGTCCTCCTGATTCCAGGATTGGTGCTCTATCTGCTGCACCAACTAGTTGCCCTTTATCTTATCTTTCTTTTTTAGCAGGATACTTTAAACCGGTTTGGGGAAAATATATTTATTTTACAAATATAGACATAAATATGTCTGTAAATGAAATGAATGTTTATTAAACTTTTAATATCTATCTTTATGAATTCAAAATTTATTCCATCTCATGAAAAATAATATATGAATTATAAAGCCAAGAGAAAAAGATTTGACAACTACAATTTGATTCTTAGATATCTTACAAAACTGTATTTAGAAATTAATATATATTTCCCAATTGGAGAGATCACTTTTAGTCTTCACAGAATTCTATTTTCAAAGACACTCAATGCTCTTGTCACGAAAAATAATTCCACTTTTAAGTTAGAACATGTTGTAAATGTCCAGAAGAACATCAAGCTGCATTTGCAATTTAGCCATAAAAAATTTAAACATAGTATATCACAATTACAGAACATGTTTTACTTCCCATAAAGAGTGAGGTCTTTTTTGCAGAAATAAATCTGCAAATGAAAAAAGAAAATGTGGGAAGACTGTTCAACTTAAACAGAAATAAATTCAAGTTTTTTGTTCATACTGAACAGTCACCTTTGAAAACTAGGTTTCACAGTAGGAGGGTGGTATTAGGACTGATTTGTTAATTGGCAATGGGAAGCATAATTATGTTTCATTACTCATAGAACAACAGCTTTCAAAACCTTGAGAGATTGATAAAAAAGTTGGTTTATAAAATCCTGAATTTTATAGCAATTTGGGAAGACAGGAGAGGGATCTACTCATCAAAGTCTTCATTACATTTTTAATTTTAATTTGTCTAGAAATAGCTACTTCATTTATGGAACGCCAATATATTTGGCAACAATTCATTGGGATCACAGAAAATTTTGGAGGATCTTCCTCTACCTATCCTATGCCAATATTTTATGTGTAGCTAGCTAGAATTTTTTAAGAAAGATTTCATTTATTTTGAGTTTTACAATTTTCTCCCCATTTTCACGTCCCCCCCACTACAAAAGGCATTCTGTTAGTCTTTACATTGTTTCCATGGTATACATTGATCCCAGATAAATGTCATGAGAGAGAAATCATATCTTTAAGGAAGAAAAATAAAGTATAAGAGATAGCAAATTACATAATAAAATAAACATTTTTTTTTCTAAATTAGAAGGTAAGACCAAAGTCTTTGTTCAAACTCCACAATTATTTCTCTGGATATAGGTTGTATTCTCCATTGCAGATAGCCCCAAATTATCCCAGGTTGTTGCACTGATGGAATGAACAAGTCCATCAGGGTTGATCATCACCTGCTTGTTGGTGTTAGGGTGTACAGTGTTATTCTTGTTCTGCTCAGCTCAGTCAGCATCAGTTAATGCAAATCCTTCCAGGCTTCTCTGAATTCCCATCCCTCCTGGTTTCTAATGGAACAATAGTGTTCCATGACATACATATGCCACAGTTCCTTAAGCCATTCCCCAATTGAAGGATATTCACTTAATTTCCAATTCTTTGACAACATGAACAGGGTTGCTATGAATATTTTTGTACAAGTGATGTTTTTACCCTTTTTCATAATTTCTTCAGTGTATAGATCCAATAATGGTATTGCTGGATCAAAGAATATGCTCATTTTTTTTGGTCCTTTGGGCATAATACCAAATTGCTCTCCAGAAAGCTTGGGTGAATTCACAGCTCCACCAATAATGTATTAGTGTCCCAGATTTCCCACAGCCCTTCCAACATTGATCATTGTACTAGCCATTCTGAGAGGTGTGAGGTTGTACCTCAGAGAGGCTTTAGTTTGTATTTCTCTAATAAATAATGATTTAGAGCAATTTATCATATGACTATGAATCTCTTTGATTTTCTCAGCTCTAAGTTGCCTTTGCATATCCTTTGACCATTTGTCAATTGGTGAATGGATTTTTTAAAATAAATTTGACTAAGTTTTCTGTTTCTGTTTTCTGTATATTTTAGAAATAAGCCATTGTTCAGAAATACTAGTTGTGAAAATTGTTTACCAATTTACTACATTTATTTTGAACTTGATTACAGTGGTTTTGTCTGTGCAAAAGCTTTTCAATTTAATGTTATTAAAATTATCTAGTTTGTTGTTAATTATGTTTGTCATCTCTTCCTTGGTCATAAACTCCTTCCCTTTCCATAGATCTGACAGGTAAACTCCTCCGTGATCTTTAGTTTGCTTATAATATTATTTTTTATGTCTAAATCCTTTCTCCATTTTAATCTTATCTTGGTATAGGGTGTGAGGTGCTGGTCCAATCCACGTTTCTTCCATACTAACTTCCAATTGTCCTGACAGTTTTTATCAAAGAGAGAGTTTTTATCCCAATAGCTGGACTCTTAGGGTTTATGAAACAGCAGATTACTGTAATGATTTCCTGCTATTGCACCTAGTCTATTCCACTGATTCATCACTCTATTACTTACCCAATACCAGACAGTTTTGATGACTAATGCTTTAGAATATAATTTTAGGGCTGGTAAGGCTAAACCACCTTCTTTTTCACTTTTTTTTTCGTTTGACTCTCTGGAAATTCTTGACTTGGCTTCAGATACTTAGCAGATCTGTGATCCTGAGAAATCATTTGACCTAAGGTTAAGTTTCCTCACCTAAAAATACAATAAAAAATATCACATAACTGTTGTTGTAAATACAAAATGTGATGATCTAAGTAAACTTCTTTCAAATCTTAATGAACTATAGAAATACTATCATCATCATCAACATCACCATCATTTTCCTAATCCATGATATTTATTTGGGCAGGCTATTTTCTGTAACTTTGAGCAAGATCTTTGCATATTTGGAAAATCTTGGCTAAATTATAGAACCTTTATAATTCTATCAAGTGGATGTTCATAGTATTTCCTAATATGTTTAGTCTTTGGATGAAGACCTGTATATTATATCTAGTGTACTAGCATATTACATATTCCAGTTAGTGGTAAATAATCACAGAAACCTTTGTGTTATATCTTCTGTTACAGTACACAACTGACAGTTGCAGAGATGATGAGCATACGAGTAATCCAAAGTTACTTGTTAAAATATATTCTATAAAAAACAGCATTTTATTTGATTACATATTATTGTTGATATATACATACCAATAATCAAAATTGTTTATTTTGTTTTTTTCAGATTTCTGAAACTGGATTCCAGAAAATTTTGAGTCAATCATGTTGAAGACAGAAGAAAGGAAATTCTATTGAAATTAAATATTAATATTATTCCACCAAACTGCAAATAGGAAAATGATAAAGACAAGGTTGCACCAATTCACTCTAGATTCTATGAATTGTCACTGATATAGTATAGTTTAAGAAGCTTATTCCCAAACCAACAAAGACACTGAAAAATAAGATCCTTTTTTTCTTATATGGGTTTCTTATCTGGGGACACAAAAAAACATCAAGCAAAAATTATTCTAATCTTGTAGATATAGACAAACAATATTTCTATCATTAATTAACAAGGAATTGTGGTTTCCCTCAGTTTATGACAGTGACAAAATAGGTCACATTGATGGAAATGTTCTGTTGGTCTGGCTGGATGAAGAGTTTTTGTCTGTGTGTGTGGGTGTGTTTGTGTGTTTCTGTATATAAAGCTGTGTGCTCACAAGAATGAACTGGGAGGAATTAACCCAAACTCATTTTCTGGGACTGCTGCATCTCTGACTTATAATGTTGACATCTTACTTTGTTTTTTTTTATTTTATTTTTTTTTTTGCAAGGCAAATGGGGAATGGGGTTAAGTGGCTTGCCCAAGCCCACACAGCTAGGTAATGATTAAGTGTCTGAGACCGGATTTGAACCCAGGTACTCCTAACTCCAGGGCCGGTGCTTTATCCACTGCGCCACCTAGCCACCCCAACATCTTACTTTGAACCCATCACATTGGAGTTGGGTGAATTTCAAAACTGAAAAGCAATACTACATCATTGCATTTCTACTCAAAAAGGTTTCTCATAAGTGAAATGCAATTATATAATGCAATGGGATTGTGCATTTTATTTATACTTTTGGTGAGGAATTAAAAGATAAATAATCCATATTTTCTTCTATTAAGTATGAAGCAGAAGTCCTAGAGGACTACAGGAAAAAACCCAACTGATAGATGGTCTTTCCTTATAATCACTGCCTACTTTTTGAGAGGCTGAAAGCTTAACCACAGTCTCTTAAATTAATTCAAGGGACAGATGGGAAACCAAAAGAGACATCTGACAGAGAAAAGTGTCAAGATAGAGTGGAACCTGAAGAGCACTCCCATCCATCATGAAGGCACAGATTGGCAGAAGCTAGTTTTCTCATCAGAAATCCTAAAAGATTTTGAGATAAATGATATTATATTAACTGAAAAAAGAAATAAATTGTTGGCTTTAAAGTGGTTGAAATTAAAAGCAAATAGTAGTTTAAGTATTTTGTGGTTGGAGTGAAATATAACTCAACATCTATACAATAATTTACATTTTTTTCTATTTTGATAAGGCAGGGAGAGATTTCTCTCTTCATTCATTGCTTATTAAATTATTTTCTACTAAAAAGACCTCTTGAGCATATATATATATAATATATATGTAATATATATCAATAATTGAAAATGGTTTTATTTTGTGACTTCTCAATTCCTTTCTACATAATGAAAGACATAAAGATGAAAGACAGCAATAAAAGTTGCTATATAGAGAGACATGAGGGAGTAGTCTACATTGGTGAAATTTTAGTTTTACACCTTTACAATAACAATGATTTTAGCTAAATTTATTCCAATTAACTCCTCTTGCAAACTACGAAATTGAGGTTAATGTTTAAGATGAAACAATGCTCTGGTTCAGATTACTCAACTTTAGGGTATATTTGAGGTAAAAAAACAGCAAGGCAGTGAGTTTGTGCTAGCTAGTGCTAAATAATTGGAAAAACCTTCATGAAATAGATTCTGCTAGAGTACACTAGACAGGCAGCTTAGGGGCTAGGGAGGGGGTTAGTAACCCAAAGTTAGATTTTACTTTCTCTAGAGACTTGTTAAAAAGTCACAAGCAGAACAGAGGAATTGGCCAAAATGAATTGTAAAATCATTTTGAGGGGATAAAAATTTTATGAAGCATCAGAAAAATACATGTTGGTGAAATTCTCATTCATAAAAGCAATTTCATGTCATATATAAGTGGCAGGACTTCAGTAAGCCCATGGGGAGGTTAACTACTTAGCTTCTAAACAGAACAATATATACATATATATATATATATACATACATATATATATACATATATATATATATATATATATATATATATATATGTAAGAACCTTGGTTTTAAAAGAAGAAAATATGTGTATTGAGAGTTGTAATCATTGTGGGTTTCAACAATGAAATGACTAGTTGCCTTTGAAATCAATAATTTACTATGAACATTTTTATGAAGATTTTATAAAATTTTACATATGTATGATGCTTTACAGACAATGAGCCTCATTCAGCACTAAGTGGATGACTATCTGTCCACATTATTATTACTTCCATTGAGGTGATGATCAGAAAAAAAATGAAACATTTAAATTCAATCCAAGAAACATTAAGTTCCCATACTAGATATGGAAGTAGTTACAAAGAAAGCTACTATTCAACATGAATTAATTAAATAATCATTATATGCAAGACACTGAACTAGGCACTAGGTAAATCTAAAGGGTCCTGGCCTTGGTAAATTTTTGATATTTCAAACCTGTTTCCTTCCTACTTTACAAGTCTCCACAAACTGTAATCCAGTGGGACTTGCCTCCTTGCCAAGGAATGATTTCACTGACCCTCCCTCTCTTTTTGTAAATCTCTCATTCTGTATTTCTGCCTTCCAAATTTCTTGATTTTTTTTCAGACTAAAGGCCCACCTTTTATAAGAAAAATTCCCAAATTATTTTTTAACTTTCCCTTTGAGACTTCAATAAAATATTAACTTATATTCCTTTTTCTGAATATAGTACTTTGTATATCATATCATCCCCTACATTAGGAGCTCCTTCAAAGAGTTCTTTTGGTGAAAGGGAGAATTTTTTGGGTTCCAAAAAGTTAACATAATTCCTTTTACACAGTAGACCCTTAATAAATAGACTATTGATAGACTTACTACATCTTCATTGTTCATTAAATCATAAATGATATCCTTATCTCTATAGATTGGAGCATGTTCAATTTATAGTTGATTGCCCTATATGTTTATATACTCTAATTTCTTGTCATCTTCTTTTCTTTTCCTCTGATACTTCATGCTTTCTCCCTCATATTCATCTGCCAAAAGCTTTCCTACAATTAAAAACACAACCCCCCCTTCCAAGAAGGATCTTCTACTGTGAAGCTTAAGATCTTTGTTTCTTAAATAGATGGATTTCCCCCTCCTTTATAGGTTCATAGAAATTTTATCTTTTTATTTGAATTTAGCATAATTTACCATCAACTATAATTATTTCCCACTTATAATATCCTTTAAATATGAGACAATTTTTTTTCTCATTCTATTATTCTCTTACCGTGAAACTAGAACATGTTTGTTGGATTGAATGATTCTATTGAAAATAAATTATATATATATATATATATATATATATATATATGTACATACATATATATTTAAACGATTTGTTTCATATTTTTGTCATAGTAAAAAGGATTCACTCAGAATACAAGATATTCTTCAGTCAAAATCTTTATCATTATTTTTTCAGTTGTTCTATCTCTTATTTTAATGTATATCTCTATAATAAAGGTAATTAGCAACTTTAATTTTCCCAAAGAAATGAGAATGTAATGTCTAAAAAGATACCCAAACCAGGGTAAATTAAATATGTGAGGTTTAATCTGAGTTCTCAACCCTATTCTCATATAATCTTCAACAATTCACTCACATACACTGAGAATCGCCGGGATACAAACAGGGCTTGAGAACTACCATTTAGTCTACATAGTCTGAATTAAAATTACTGCACATTGCCAATATAACGAACTCTTAAGTACCTTAGTTTTTGATTAAAAAAAGATTGAATGAAGTTCATCTTAATATGACTAACAGAACTTTTCAGATACGAAGGAAGAAGATGAAGGTGTTTAAATTTGTTTGGTTTTGGTATGGAATTACAGTAATTTTATCTGTAAACAGATATAAGAACAAAACAGGCTACTGGGCTGCAAGGTAGCACTGTGTAAAGAGTACTGGGACTGGAAGTAGAAGTCAGGAAGACTCATTTTCAGGAGGTAAAATCCAGTCTAATATACTTTCTAGCTCTGTGACCCTGAGCAAGTCATTTATCCTTGTTTGTTCAATTTTGAATCTGTAAAATGAACTGGAGTATAAAATGGCAAGTCACTACAGTATTTTTGCCAAGAAAACTCTAAATGGAGTCACAAAGAGTTGGATGCAATTGAAATGGATGGAAAAACAAACTACAGCAAAGCATCATACACTCTAACCAACTGATATGTGCTGAAGCATGAAGGAACTAATATATATAAACAGAGAACATATATGTCAAAAAGCAACATCTGAACCAATGTCTTCCAGACATAAAAGGTAGGCATATTGCCTGGTTATTCCATACACACCTTTCTATAAACAAATGTCTTTTCATTTTCATTTCCTCTTTGTTTTCTTTTCTGATTGTAATTACCAGAGGCAATGAAGAATTCAAAATTCACTAGTCTATTAGCATTTGATTTTTATTGATTTTGTTATTGAAGCATAATGTAACTACTTTTTTGTTGATTCATGAGAAATAACTAAACTTGGAAAGGGGAGTTAAAAATTAAACAAAAAAAGTTTTGTTTCATATCCCTTTGCTCTTTAATCTAGAGGCTAATGATATCCATATCCATACCTATCAAAAAATAGAAAGTGAGAGTGCTCTATTTGAAAATCAGGTAACAGCAGAGAGAGAGAGAGAGAGAGAGAGAGAGAGAGAGAGAGAGAGAGAGAGAGCAACAGAGAAACTAAGGTGAACCTCCAATAATCCTTAGGGTAGCAAACTAGAGGTAGATAGGTGCTGTAGACTGTCACACCCTCTCATGGCTTCCAAGAGTCTTTTCCTTAAACAATGTTTGGTGGAGTTGTTCTCATTCATTTACCCACTCCAGGCTAGAAGCCAGGAATACTCAAAATTTGAAGAATGACTTAAGAGAACAAAACTCTCCTACTCATCCTGTGCATTCATCTCCCCCAATAAGGAGAGAGTGCTATACCAATGAGTCTTGAGACAAGCATTACATGTTTAAATGTTTTCTTTTCCTCTGCAAATTTATTAGACATTTTTCTCTTACAGGCAATTAGAATTAAGTGATTGCCTCAGGATAAGATAGCTAGTCTTAGACTGAATTTGAACTCACGTCACCCTATCTCCAGGGTTGGCAGCCTATCCCTTCTGCCACCTAGTTACCCGTAAAAATGTTATTATCACTTTATTCAACATAAAATTTTATCTTAGCCTTCCAGCAAGCACCAACAAGCATAATTTCATTCTCTCCACATAGTCTAATCTTTTTTTCTGTATCTTTTAGGCATACTTCAAAAGTGACCAAGAAGATGACAGGATACTGCAATAGGAAGAACACCAGTCTAGTTCCTAGCTTTAGTTAGCGACCCTGAACTTGGACGAGTTTTCCTGAACCCTTCTCCAATGATACTCTTCAATAGTGATTTCTTCCTCTTTTTGGAAAATCCTATATCATGAATGATCATACAACTCATCAAATGCAGAACTTGTTTTGTATTGTTTATTTTAGTTTTCTTTTAATGAATGGAGCCCAAGATTGGAATAGAAAATATTTTTTGCTCTCTGAGCTGGATCACTCAAAACAATCTATAATTACACTCTCAGATCTGAGGTTCCAAAAGAAGGGAGAATGTTCTAATGCTATTGCTACCAAATTTCTCATAGTACCTCTTAGTGAAGGTAATGTTGGTATAGCATGATACATCACTAAAGCTCCTAAGTCCCCAATGTGTAATATTCTATTACATAAAATCAGTCATCATAATAATATTAACTCTTTAATATAAAACATTTAAAAACAAGACAAAAGTAATAGCAGTCATACATATGTCATTTTGCTCAATAGAATATAATATTCCAACACCTATGATTCCTCAATATGGTAGCCTATAGTTCTTATGCGATCCTCATTGTAACTCCATGATATTTAAATTATTATTTTCTTGTTGCTTCCTACATTTTTTATTATCCTGGAAGTTTTGAAACTTGCCTTGGACATTCCTGAATGTTTTCCTCATAGAATATCTTTTAGGTAGTAGTAGGTAGATTTTGTAATATTTTTCCTTTGTCTTCTTGTTCTAGAACATCAGGACAATTTTCATTTTTTGTTAAAATACCGTATCAATATTCTTTTTATCGTAATTTTCAGGTAGTCTGATTATTCTTTTATTTTTTCTCCTTCATCTGTTCTCCAGATTATTTGTTTTTCAGGCAAGATATTTGATTGCCTTGTCTATTTTTTTATATTCTTTTGATTTTCTTCATGTTTCAAAATCTCATTAACCTTTTATTGACCAATTTTAGTTTTCATGTAATTAATTCTTCCTTAAAATTTTGATACTCTTTTTCCTATTGGTTGACTTGTCATAATTTTCTTGATGTTCTTGAACTGATCCTTTTTATTTTCTTAATCTCCCTTGAATTTTGAGGTCCTTTTTAATTTCTTCCAAAACATCTTTTTGTACTTGGGACCATTGGACAATTCTTATTGTAAAATAAGTGGCTTTTTTAATATTCATTCTTTTCCTCTGGATATCTATCTGCAAAGTAAGTATGGGCTGGTTATTTCTCTCTTGCTTCCTCACATTTATTTATTTTGTCCTATTTTGTTTTTTTGCTACTTTTAATATGATCAAATTGTAGTCCAGAAGTATCTGCCCCAGATCTCAGATTTTTCTAAGTTCTGTGTCTGTGCCCAACCTTGTATTGTCATTTCCACTACTAAGCACCAGTTAGTGCTAAACTGTCTGCAAAATAATCTTATTCCCTGCAGTCCCTAATAACTATCTTCTCAACCCGGAAACAAAACCAGATACTCTACTCTTCTGAGGAGCCTGATGAATATAAATAATGAGTCCTGTGAGGTGGTCACATGCATTTAAATTAATAGTATATTCAAATTCAAAATTATATTAATGTAAAATTCTTTGATACTTTAGATTGGAATAGGGTGTATCTAGCCCATGACAATACAAGACCCACAAAATCATTTGGTTACATGATGTTATGACACTGCAGGTGGAACTCAGATATTCGAAAAATCTTGGTACTTTTAGGGGTGAATTAATTAAATGTTTGACAATATATTGTAGGCTAATTTTTAAATTTTTGCCACTGGCAGACAAATAATTCCATAGTAAGTAAATAATAGGAGGTAATAGCAAACTCTCACTGCTTGCTGGGGTTTGTGAAATTCCCTTTTAAAGGAGCTTTCTACTAAGATGACTTCCTGGAAGGGAGGCAGACTATGTAACTTCCCCACATATAATCTAGCAAAATTCTTAAGTTCACATATAATAGTGATCTAGAAATCCAGTGTGAAGGGGCAGCTAAGTGACAAAGTTAATAGAGCACTGGGCTTGGTATCAGTAGGACTTGAGTTCAAATTTGCCTCCCTAGGTGTGTGAACCAGGGCAGGTCATTGAATCCTTATGACCTAAAGAAAATCCAATGATAAATTATAATAACTGACATTATCCACATTTGAAATGAACAGAATGTCAGCCAGTCACTGCCCACAGCCAATATGAAAGGAGGTCCCTAAATTAGAGCAAATGCCAACATTATCAGAATTGGGTTATGAGTAATCACAGACTCTGTATGAGCAGAGGACTCCTCTAAGAAAATGTGGAAAGAAAACTCCACCTAAGGGGCCTCAAAAATTGTGGGGAACATCAGTCTGCAGGAACTATTCATCTAGCAACTTTTATGATGCTATAGTGTTTTAACTAGGTCATCGCAATTCCAGGTATTTTGAGACCTCTAGATCCAACATTCTGATACTACAAGATGAGCATAGGAAGCAAACACTGAGAGATGGAATTCAATACAAGAATCAAGAAGAACCAGGTTGAGACTAGACAAAGTAAGGTTAATCACTGTAATTAAAAAAACCCAAATCAAAATAAAGCAAGTAAACAAACAAATACTATCTATAACAACAAACACTAAAAAAGTGGTGAATTCTAGGTCTGGCACAGTGTTCCATTTTAGGAACTTAAACTGGAAAAGAGTAAATCAAAGAAAATACCTTGAAGTAGCAAAAGTTATTGAAAATCTGACAACATAACAACTGCAAAGAGAGACCTAAAGGAAATCATTGGTTATCCATAAAAACTACACAAATAATTACCAGTAATGAAATAAGTAAAAGAAATCTTTGGAGGGAAGAATTGGTAATAATAAGTACCTTAGAAGGAAACTAACATCCCCTGTAAACTAGAATAGACCAATATGGGATAAATCACTCCATGAAACAATAAGAAATATTAAGACCAAATCAAAATACAATCTAAAATATAGAATGTAGCTACTATTAAAAATGACTGGAAAACAGGTCAAGTAGAGATAATTTCATAATTGTTAGATAACCTAGACACTATGATTAAAAATGTCTCTGAAATTCAAGAAATCATAAATAAAAAGATGCATAAAGGAAATTAAAATGAGAGAGAATTCAGGAATAGTCTCCTTAAAATAGCCTCAAAAGGAAAATCCAAGATGTAGATCTCCTACATCTTGAAAAAAAAAAAAGAGTTCGAAAAAGGTGGTACAGATGTAAAGGAATTATCATCAAATATACAAAAAACCTACAGCCTTCTACTTTATGGGAAAATATGTGCTACAAAAATTAGTCATTTAACAAAGAATAAATCATACCTGAGAAACTGAGTCCTATCTGTAATATTAAAGGGAAAAACACTTTAACAAATTTGGGATTTTGCAAGAATTTCTGATGAATATGTAGAAAATTAGTAAGATTTTACAATACAAATGCAATAGTCCACAGAATTGTAGGGACATTAATTTGAGCAATATGAAGGGGGTTCATGATGGCATGGTGCTAACATTTTAATGCAGGACAAGAAAATATTTCTTTTCAAGTTCTTACTGTCTTAAAAAATGTATTCACTAAATTATTATGAAATATAAAGATTCAGTGGGGTAAAATAATACCTTCTGAGAATAACAAGAGCAGAAAGAGAAGAGTGGGTAAAAAAGGGAAATATATATAAGAGTAGAAAAGAAATTGTAAAGGCCAAAATTATAATTTCTCATAACTGAGATATGTGAGAAGAAAAGCAGACAGGCAGAGGGTGGGGATATCAGATGAATCCTTATTCTTATCTGAATAAACAAATGTCGTTGTAGAAAAAATTTGGTGTGGAAATTTCAAATTTTAGAAATAAAAATGTAGAGATGGGGAAGAGGCAATTAAAAGAAATGACAATTTCAAATAGGAATAATTTAATGAAAATCAAATGTTGCTATTGTATGGGGGAATAAAAGAATAAAATAAAAGAACTATAAATATGTCTCTTAAATTCTCCTTTAGTCAATTAGAGAATGGCTAAACATGTTATGACATATTAATATAATGAAATATTATTGTTCATAAGAAGCCATGAAAGATAATTTCAGAGAATCCTGGGAGGTATAAACTGACACAGAGTGAAGTGACTGGAACGATGAAGAAAAACATGTAAGGCAGCAACATTATAATGACAAAAAAAATTTGAAAGAAAATCTGTGATAAATTATTACTAGTATCCAAACAGAGGGCCGATGGACTCAAGGTATAGAGATATATATTTTGACATTGTCACTATGTGAATTAATTTTGTTTGGCCATGCTTATTTATTATAATGTTTGTTCTCTCTCTCTCTCTCTCTCTCTCTCTCTCTCTCTCTCTCTCTCTCTCTCTCTTAGTTATGTAAAGCATCATTGGTAAATAATGATTTGATATAGCTGTTTCAATATGCAATCTTGAATATTCAGGAGTATCAATCCAAGGAACTCTTATTTCAAACATACCCAAGTCTAGACTAAAAGGGGACTAATACTAGCAGCCATTTGTCAGGAAGTGAAAAAAGATACCTGATTGGGGAGTAATTGTTTATTTTTATCTTAATTCTACACTTTTATTTATAATCTGTTCTTCTCTTTGGAAAACCATACATCTGTAAAGCTTTTACTTCTATAGTTGTTCAAACTCTATCTATTCATTTTCTAGGGATCAGCTTAAGTCATGATTCCAAATCCTTGTGTAAACTTTCACGTCTGTCTCTCAATTTTCTTCTGATTGCATTTAACACATATTTTCCTCAGATATATTTGTATGTTGTTATGTCTTGTATTATTTTCTCTTTATTTCCAGGATATATTTTACACCTTAAGGTTTACGCAATTCAGTAAAGCAAAAATTTTTACTGACATTAAGGTCCAAGACTCAGTGAATACAACAATAGATATAATTCTGCCTCTACTAATAAAAAAGACTATAATCTAGTGTTGGGGTTGTAGAAAGGAGGAAAGATCAGTGCACAAAAAAATCTAACACAAGAGACAATGAAGTAAGTATAGAAGAGAAAATTAGACTGAAATTACAAGAAATTTGAGGATAAAGAGATCAATTTCCAGAGAAAAATATCATGGAGGACCAGGCACTGGAATTGTATCTTTTTTGGGAAAAGATAAAGAATTGGAATGATGATACCTTATAAACCTGTTCATTATCTCTTTCCAGCATGAGCATAGAGTTAAGAAATATTATATAATAAATATGTATTCAACTTAATTGAGACTTTCTTAATGAATGATCATTGCTACACTAGCTTCACTTTATCATGATCCTGGTCTACTTTCTTTCCTGGATGCACCCTACTCTGAGCTATAAAATGGGTGAAAACCTTTAAATTGTAGTAGGAAAAGAGAAGTTTGCTCTCTATTGTCCTCATATTCCTTTCCAAAGCCCAATATAGTTCTCTCCCAGGTACTTTCTGGTTCAAGAAATATTTTTTGTTTCTTCATAATAATTACTACTAGGTTCCAATGAATATAAATATAGTTCTTATGAAGAAGTCATATGAATTTAAATTCAGTGTGTCCAAAATTATCATAATGTGAAATATGACAATTGGCCTCAGCCCAGTGCAAATATAGAGTGAAATTTCAAATAATACAAACATTTCATGGGATTTTTTATTTGCACTAATTGGAACCTAGGTTATAATTTAGATTTAGGAACTATGATTTACAGACTAGCTAATAATTTCATTTTTCATTCATCTATATTAAATATGAGAAATATAAAGTTTTTATTCCTGTGACTGTTTAAATTTAAATGATTTTGTTCCTTCTCTACCCCACCCCCCCAATACTATTTCACCTGTTCATGTCATCAGCTAACATGGATTCAAATATCACTATGTAGATCATGGACAGATTATATAGTTTGTTCTAGCCTTATTTCTGACCTACAGTCTCACATGAACAAATATCTCTTAGAAATTTCATGTTAGGTAAATCTTAAGCATCCCAAAAAATAAATAAAAATAGTACTAATATTTTCCTAAATGAAAGATCTTCTAAATATCTCATTTAATGTCAAGGTACCACCATCTTCTCAGTTAGCAAAACTCCCAGTCTTGGTCTCATCTTTGATCCCGCACTTGTACTTACCCTTATTATTTTGTTGTTAAAACATATTTCTACCTTCAAAGCATCTCTCATATATATATATATA
Organism: Macrotis lagotis; assembly: GCF_037893015.1. Lineage (NCBI taxonomy): Eukaryota > Metazoa > Chordata > Mammalia > Peramelemorphia > Peramelidae > Macrotis > Macrotis lagotis. The sequence goes on from NC_133660.1 coordinate 190,054,811, forward strand.
TATATATATATATATATATATATATATATATATATATATATATCCTCATATCTCCGCTTTCATTGTCACTATCAAAATTTAGCCTTTCATCATTTCATCTTTCCTGATGAAGGCTATTCCAGTTACCTGAAAGTTGATTTCCCCAGCCTTGAGTTGTTCCCTCTTCTAATTTACCTTGAATTCAGCAGTGTAGAAGATTTTGCAAAAGCACACGTGTGATCATGCCACATTTCCTCATGCTCCTACTCCCCACAATAAAATACATGGAATATCTATTGTCTCCATTACAAAAATAAAGTTCTAAATACAATTGCTTAGCATTTAGTGTGCTAGCTGAGGCATCTACATAGCACAGGGAATAAAGCACTGAACCTTTGGATAGGAAAACTTGATTTCAAATCCAGTTTCATACACTTATTGCATAACCATGAACAGGAGAGTTAACCTTGTCTTCTTTAATTTCTTCAAATGAAAAATAAGATTAATATTGGTACTCACCTAATAGACTTATTCTAAAGTTCAAATGAGATAATATTTAAATAGGAGATAGTTATGTACTTAATAGCTGTTTTTCTTCCTCCCTTCTTTCCTCCTTCATTCCCTTCCTCCTCCTTCTCTGCCTCTATCCCTCCCTTCATCCTTTCCTTGCTTCCTTCCTTTTCTCCTTCCTTCCTTTCTTCCTATCTTGTCCCCTTCATATCTTTTAAATCTTCTTACCCATTCTTCTCCTTCGTTCTGTGATCCAGAGAAGTGGCCTGCTTGCTGGTCCCCACTTTACTTTGAATTCTCTCCATCCTGCTCTGTACCACTTCTCTTACCTTTTTTGTACCTCTCTAATTTGCTTCTTATGCCTAGAATGAGAACCTACTTTCACTCTCACTTGTAGAATCACGAGCTTCCTTTCATTTTCAGTTCAAATGCCACCTTACATTGGAAGTTCATGTTTCTTCTCAGTGTCAGTACTCTCCTTCTCCAGGGTATTCCTTTATATCTATATTACATACATTCTGGTATAATTTTCTGGGGTTATGTGCTTCTCCTTTTCCCTAGATGAATGATATGTTGTGTATGTATGCTTTTTTTTTAAATCATCCTCAACATCTGACATAATACTTGGTATAAATTAGATGCTTAATTCAATGTTGATTGAATGAATGGAGAATGTAAGTTGTTTTGATTTGCACAATAAAATAGTGAAGTTTGGAGCTGTTATCCTAATTTTGAAAAAAAAAATTTATGAATTGTTGAAAGTCTCATGGTTTATTAATGGCATAGCCAGAACTAAAAGTTAGTTAACTTTCCTAAATCCATTACATGATTTTCTGGAAGTTATTTAAACAAATCAATATAGTTACCACAGGGTTATCATCTTGAACATCATCTTGAATCCTAATACTTTGAAATATTTCAATACAATGAATCTTGTTTCATGCACAACATTTTTTGGGATTCTTAAATGAATTAATAAACATCTAGAAGCTTGATTCATAAAACACAATCCCATTTCCCATTCACATCTCTACATTGCAGTATCTTCAATGACTCATTCTGCACTGGTTGAAGGAAGGTTAAAAGTACCTTCTTGAGGAGACTTTTCCCAAATGTTTATCCAGCTTCGAGAACCTTTCTAATGGCATTTTTCATCTCTTCTGTAGAGATCTTGTATGATCCTATTAATTTCCTTGATACAACTCATTGAGAACAGGAACAACGTACTTGCCTATTTCTCTCTGTAACTTAGCACAATGACTAACACATAATAAGCACTTAATAAAACTATGATCATTGATTATTGAAACAAATATAAGCACTCAAGCATGTTTGTCTATCTATAAATTATGCATAAGTAATATGCATCTTTTATATATAAAATGCATACTATACATATATATTTAATGAGTAATATGGCAAAATTAATGCAAAAATCCACTGCATTTCTGAAGTATTTACATATAAGCATAGTATCATGGGGTAAAGGATGGCAGAAAACTAATCAAAAAGTTCATAGACTGAAACTTTCTTTGCCAATGTTGACTCTACAAATAGAAAGTCTATTACACAAAAGCAAAAGTAAAATCATTATTAAAAATGAATACCTACATCTTTCAGTAAACCAAAAGTTTATCATTTTAAAAATCTTAACCACAGACAAAAGAAGCTGATATTTATTTCAATGTAGAATAAAATGACCAACAGTTCTCCTCACTATTCCCTCATGAATTACTTTAAGTTAAGATCAAGATTTTATATTTTCTAGTTATGAAAATCATCAAAACAAGTCTATCATCTTGTAACAAAGCCTGAACTAAACAAACACAATGATACTATGTTATTGATAGTCCAGTATTAAATTAATTTAGAAAATAATTCTCAGAAGATAGTGTTTCTTTATCAATTTTCTCTTTTAAATCCTTTACAATATATCAGTTCTACCCTTTTGAAAATCATTTTCTAGGATGTTCTAGGAACATTGTGTAAAGGTCATTTGTATCCCTAATCTGTCTTGAACTGTGCCTTATAAACAGAAAAATGATGATATTCTATTATGCAAATGGAAACTTGTTCACAGAAAAATCAATAACAATTTCTTTTATTTAATAATAGGATTTACTATTTGAAGATTTCAGTCATTTCCAACCCTGTATTTTACAGATTGAGACTGAGGAGTTATGCTATTTATCCAAAGACACATGAGAAAGAGCTGTTTATAAACTCAATCCTTTAATTCCAATTCCAGAACTTAGTCTATGTTGCATCTAAAAATATATATGACTGTAATCATGTTGGGGGAATCAAATTTAAGTTCTCTGTCTCTTCTTAACTTTAAAGAGATAGCCAAAGTAAATCGTCATCATTGACAAAATAATCAATTTCAAGATATGTAAATGAAAAATAGAGAATAGTCTTGCAAAATGTTCAGAAATTGCTGAACTTTTCATCCAAGTTTGGATAAAATAGAAACTATCTACTTAAACTACTAAGAGGTCAATTCTGCAAAAAAAAAAGTATTGGTGGCCTTCTGTACTTTGCAGGTCTCCAGAAGGTGGCAGATCTTGTCTCTGCTGCAGAGTAAGCTATTCATCTACAAAGTTAGGTGGCCTGCAGAATATATTTTGGCTCATTAAGCATGTCTGGATCAGCTTGTCCTTTTCAAATAGGAAGGAAAGTAAGGAAGAAAGAATTGCCGAAAAGTAAGAAAAAAATGTAGTGGAGGGACTTAACAGATAACTTGAGGCAAATTCTGAGGTTATTTTAATGTGAGTTTTAATTGTTCTTCAGCTCTTAGCTAGAGGAGGACTCTTGCTGCTAATGGAAAGTCATAGACAGGTTCTCAACATGTGCTTTAAATGTTGAATGATAACTCATTCTGTTCATAAAAATAGAAGATAATAAAGCTAAACAATTGGCTAGTTCTAGATTGCAACTAGATGGCAGGATGAATTTGGATAAATGATTTCTTTCTGGGAATTTTAGTTGTTTTATACAATATTCTGCTTTTCTAAATTTTGCTTCATCTTGTTTTTTACAAGCACATCATGGGTTACTTCTTTACTCAAAGCAGGAAAGTCAATTGTACATCACTGAAGTGAAGCATAATAAAGCAATACAATTATGACAAGAATACTTGTTTTCATTTGATCACTGACTTGACCGTAAATCATTCTGTGAACAATCTACATACTATCTGAAATTCTTTTTATTTTTCTTCATATATAAAAATGGGAGTAAAAATACATGAAATCTATGTCACTGTACACCAGACCTCAGAAGAACATAATATTGTTATGCAAATTTTACAAAAGTGGGAATGAAGATTGGAAGTTAAGTGACTTCCTCATGGTGACACAGATAAAACCTAGAAATATCTTTTCCCTTAATTTGAAATGAACTTTATTTAAAAAAAATTTTTTTCTTCTAAAAGCAGACTGAGATCCAGGAAGCTAAGTTGGGAAGTGCACCAAATTTGAAATCAGTGGGTACAATTTCAACCGACGGCTTAACTATTTTGTCACTGATACTGGGGAAAATAATTATTTTAAAGACCTTAAACTTCTGTGGAAAGGATTCCCTAACAGAATTGAACTACTTAAAAATAGGCACAAAGTATGGTGGAAAATGTATAGAAATAAATATCTAATATCATAAATCACAAATATGAACATGAAATAAATGATACAAGGTCAGAATATAGCAATAATAAAGCAGAATGGAAGAAGTACTTTAAGATCTATTATGGGAAAGAATTAGAAACTAAAGAAATAATCAAAATTACAAAAGAGTCATTTTTTAAATCATAAAATTAGAAAAAGGGATGCCCATCAAGTGAGGAATGGCAAAACAAGTTATAGTACATGAATATTATGGAATACTATTGTTCTATCAGAAACCATAAATGGTCAGACTCTAGAGAAGCATGGAATGACTTATAGGATGTTATGTTGAGCAAAGGGAACCTGGAGAATAATGTACATATTAAAAACATTATGAGATGAACAATCTTGATAGAAGCAGCTTCTTTCAATATTCTTAGAAATAGGATAACTGTATTAGACCAGATATGGACAATGTTATCCCCACACAGAGGAAGAAAAACAAAACGCAAAAAACCCTTCAGAATCTGATGAACATGTTATAAAATTATCTCTTATGTATCTCTTTCCCTTAATCCTAATTCCTCATACCAAAAATAACTAATCTGTAAACATGGTTATCAAAAATATGTATGTACAATACTAATCTAACTATTTGTTGTTGAGAGGAGGGTGGTGGCAATGGAGGATAGAAGGAAATTTTGTAACTTAAAAATATACATGTGTACAAGGATGAAAATAAATAAATGAAATTTTTAAAAAGCAAATTTTTAAACGCCTTTTGGATGGATGAAAGTTCCAGTGTTTTATAGAGAAAGACTTTTTCATAAGCTCCCTTGAGACAGGGATTGCTTTCTTTTTTAAACTTTCTATTCCCCAGAACAGGGACTGAAATATAGATGGTTTATGCCTATTGAATTAAGTCAAAATGTTACTTATCTACAAATTGCGTATGGCCTCAACAAGAAACTTAAATTATCAGAACTTCAGATAATTCTCTACAAATTATTTATTAGGCTACACAAGTGTCGTGATCTTTATTAATATAAGGTATTCCCACAGTGATGAAATAGATCTTTGATAAATTGATGTGAACAATTTCAACATACCTAAAATTAGAGAAACTACTGGGTACTGAGTTAGGTGAGCAATCTCTGCATCAGATGTCTCTGATGAAAGTCAAACATAAATTGAACAACTGTACACTCTTTTAAAAATATTTGTATCATACCAATGATCATAAAATACCACTATATAGCTAGAAATAAGGAAAAGATAAATTAAAAGAACTGTTTTTATTCTTTTAGCAAAATGATAACAGTAATAAAAATAGAAATTCAATATTGGAGAGACTGAAAAAAGTCAAGCATAGATATAATCTTGGTAGAGTTTGGAAAATAATTTTAAAGCATTCAAGAAAACATGTCAATCTATTCATACTTTTGAAAATAGTGATCACACTTTCTGTATCCTAGGGGATCAAGGACAGAAAGAAATCTACCATATATACCAACATATTTATAGAGCACTTTTTATAATAATAAAAAATTGAGGTTAATTTGTAGATAGCTTTTAATCAGGGAATATTCAAACAAAATGTATTAAATTGAAACAATGTCTTATAAAGAATTTGGTGATTCTGGGGGTAGCTAGGTGGTGTAGTGGATACAGCAATGACCCTGGAGTCAGGAGGACCTGAGTTCAAATATGACCTCAGACACTTAATAACTTCTTTTCTATATGACCTTGGGCAGGTCACTTAACCCCATTGCCTTAAAATAAATAAAAAAAAGGAAAAAAAGAATTTGGAGATTCTTATAAACAATTGAAAACTTTAAAAAGCCGAGGGAAGATTATAATACACATGACAGCAATAATGGAAAGAAGATAATATTTGGAGACATCATAAATAAAGTCAAAGTAAATGTTGTGCTCAATCCTGGTTCCAAATGAGAAATAATAAAAACACTACAAAAATAAATAAAAGAAAAAAAGAAAAGAAAAACACTATAAACAGTGATTTACAGATGTATTATGTTGCATATACTATTATATGCAGTCATTGTCAGTTGATAATTGCATAATTGAGAGAGATTTTCTGGCAAAGGTAGGGTAGGGTGGTGATGTAAAATTAAAAAAATGACTGGTTTTATGGTATTAATTTATTTAATTTATTCATTATTAAATACTTAATTCAAATCATTTATTATTTAACTGAATCATTAAGTATGATAATAAAAATCATGATTATTTATAATCTTGAACAAGCCACTATATTTATTCCCCAATGATAATTGATCACTGATATAAACACACAGGTTTCAGAAATTAAAACTATCTATAGTCATATAAAAATTCACTTAATCACTATAAATTAGAAAAATTCAAATTAAAACAATTCTGAAGTACTACCTTACACATATCAGATTGACTAATATACCAAAAGAGGAAAATGATGAATATTGGAGGGGATGTGGGAAAATAGGGACACTAATACACTGTTGGTGGAGTTATGAACTGATGCCACCATTCTGGAGAGTAATTGATGCATTGAGACATAAAACTGTGCATACTCTGTGATCCATAAATACTACTAATGGGGTTGGTTTCCCAAAGAGATCATAGAAAAAGAAAAAAAAATCTATACATATAAAAATCTTCTTAGCAGCTTTTTGTGGTGGCAAAAATTAGAAATTGCGGGGATGCCCATCCATTGAGAAATGGCTGAACACGTTTTGGTATATATGAATGCAATGAAATACAATTTTTTTCCTATAAGACATGATGAGCAGGTTGATTTCAGGGAAAAAAAAATATGAAAAGACTTAAGTCTAGATAGTGAGTAAAGTTAATAGAACCAGCAGAACAGTGTACACAATAGCAGCAGACATTGTTCAATGATCATCTATGATTGTCAATGTACTCATCAAAGACAATTCTAAAAGACTGGTGATAAGAAATGCCATCCAGAGAAAGAACAATGGAATCTGAATACAAATCAAAGCATATTCCTTTAATTTTTTTTATTTGTTTCTCATTATTTTCCTCTTTTGTTCCAATTCTTCTTTCACAGGATGACTAAGATGGAAACGCTATTTGATATATCCTATATCAAATAACTTTCTGTCTTGGGAAGTGGGTAGGGAAAGAAGGGAGAACATTTTACAAAAAAATCAATGTTGAAGACTATCTCTTCATGTAACTAAAAAAAATAAAAATTGCAAAAAGTCACTTGCTTTAAGAAAAATCATAGTTTCTCTATTTTCTCATAAGTATATTTAAATGGCTTGATATAATCACCACTAGGGTTCCCTCAAACACTGATTAACTTCTAATTAGTGGTTTACTTTGAATAAATTAAAAACTTGATTCCTAATATGTTAGTTAATTGAAGCATCTGTATATTCTACTCTTTACTGAATCTTTTGGGCTTTGTTAGCTTAAAGTAGTAGTCTCTCAAAAAGAATATGAAGAATTATTTCTCACAACACATCTTTCTTCATTTTTCTTTCCTAGAGTCTCCAATCCTAGTAGATTATTTAGGGCAATAGAGATTGGTGTAGGTGGAGAAGATAATGATCTGTAGGTCATTCAGAATGTTTGATCTATTAATCCAATTCAAGAAATATCTTAAATGTTATATTCCCTTAACTCCCATGATAGAAACATGTTCCAGTACTGTAATGCCTTGATACTTAGAGGGAATAAAAGAGTCAATATAAATACTGTTTCTTCCCTCTCTACAGTCAATTTCATGCAAATAGATGTAAATAACAGCAGTAATATCACTAACTACAAAGAACAACGGACTAATATATCTAAATATCTAAAAGAAATTTGTTCTTTGAAAGTCTTCCCATCACATAAAATCACTTAAAATAAATGTGACATATCATCCTAACTCAGCCAAAGAACATCATCTCTGGTTACAATTAGCTTTCCAAAAACTAGAATCTTTATCAGGGAATAGCAAATACCTTTACATGCATTTATCTTGACCATGCAGTGATAATCTCGGTATCCTCCATTTGTTTCAGATAGTTAATGGAACAAAAATCCATTTTTTTCTAGACTTCTCTTCCATTCTCTCCTTCAACCTCTATCCCAAACTCCAGGCAATTTTCTGTTACAGTAAAATTCTATATAGTATTTTGAACTTTGTCTTCATATCTCATCTTTCCAATTCATATCATTAGAAAGAATTCAACATCTTATAATTTTACCCTCCACTGGACTAGAATAATTTCTACATTTAGAGTATTCTAAGCCACTATCAGGATTGTGTTTCTCTCAGTATTTGAATTCAATAGAATCTGCTGTAAAATATGTTAAAAAATAAATAAATAAAACAGGTCAAGCCAGTAAATTGCAAAGAATATAGATGTGTTCTTGTGATTCACTTGAAAATTAAACAGCTTATTATCCTTAGGGTCTCAGACGCATGTGGAACATTCTACTATTTCACAAAGTGCCATAAGCAAATGCTCTGTTGTCACGGAGAATGAGACATGCTCCTTCCTGGAAATAAAAGGTAAGGTAACTACCTCTCCTTAAAGGAATTCTTCACTCAAGTAAAAGGGGAGAGGCAGGGAGAATCATTCAACTGACAACTACTATTTTACCCAGAAAAAAGATGCACAACTTTCATTTAGAGAATAACTTTGTAGGAAAAGTTTATAATAATAATAATTTCAAGTTATGTTGCAAAATGTAAAAAATGTGTCATGAAAGACCACTTTGAAGATATAAATTATTATTGTCTCATGTTTTGAAAAATCTTTTGATAAATGCAATCTACTTCACCAGGAGCAATACTTTACAAATGTTGTATTCTCTTTTTCACAGAGAGAAACTCAAAGCTCACAAGTTACTTTGATTCTACAACAGATCTTGTAATTGGTAGAGTTCTAAGTCTGGTTTAAAACCACCTGTTTCTTTTTTCCACATCATTTCCAAAAATGTATTACCTCCCTAGTCCCTGCAGGAATATATCTAATATTCAATAGTTTCCTTTACTGGTCATAGAATATATGCCATTCTCTTTCATCCAGCACTCAATTCTGGATCCTATCTACCTTTATAGCTCAATTTTCCATTACCTCCTCATGTGAACCCTCCATTGCAATCAAAATCATTTTTCAGTTTTGCTATCTCCTTGAAATTTTTTACTCTATTGCTTCTTCCAAAACTTGTTCACTTTCCCATCTTCTCTTTTTTTAAGAAAAAATTATTTTAATCCAGACACACATGTAAGTTACAAAATTTTCCACCACCCTCCCTTCCCACTCCCTTCCCCTCAGTGGCAAGCAGTCACATTAGAATCATACATACATCTTTTTAATAAACATGGTTATAGCATAGTCATTTGAAGTATGAAGAATTATGATTAAGGGAAAGAGATGAATAAGAGTTACTTTTTACAGTGTTCTGATGCTGAAGAGTTTTTTTTTTTTTGGTTTGTTTTTCTTCCTCTGGATTGCCCATCTTCTCTCGAAGAACTTATTCATTAGTATAGTAATGGCCAACTCTTTATTTTAGTATTTGGGCTTTTCTGGGCAAAGATATTGGAGTGGTTTGCCATTTTTCTCTTAAACTCACTTTCCAGATGAGAAAACTGTGGTAATCTGAGGTAAGTGACTTGCTGATTCCAGACAGATCTTTCTATCCACTGGGGCTTCTTGACAACTATTTTAAAGATGCTTGAGATACCAACTCAAGGATCATATTTTTTAGCATGAAATTGTCTTTCTTTATCATAGCCTGGTTTCTTCCTCAAGTCAATTTTCTAGAATTCACCTATCTCCTTTACTACTTTGACATTTATTATGGGCCATTATTATTATTTTATAGGGCACATAGATGACATAGTCAACAAAGTGAGCCTGGAGTCAGGAAGATTTGAGTTCAAATTCAGTTTCAGAAATTTATGAAGCTGTATGACCCTGGGAAAGTCACTTAATCCTATTTTCTTCTACTTCCTAATTTGTGAAATGACTTAGAGAAAAGTAAAATGACTTCATTATCTCTGCCAAGAAAATTCCAAACAGGGTCAAGAAGTCAGAAATGAATGATCAAATGAACTATTTTATATTCATATTAACATCTATATATTTACAATCTTATATGTATTATATAACATTCAGAATATCACATAAATTTTGTTATAGAAAATCACATGCAAAAGTAATTGTGTATATGTATATGCATGTAAGATTTTATGTATAAAATAATACATTTTTATTTTTTGTATTCATTAGACAGTGACTTATAGGTGGAAATTGTTAAAGAACAGTAAACTCACCACTGTCCTCCTAAACCAGAACTTTCCCTATAATTTCCTCAGTCCTCTACAGTTTACTCATTGAGAGAAATTACCTGAATTATCATGTCTAGAATCATTCATTTTTTTTTTGCTTTTCATTGGAAGTTAGAAGAGAGATCATATAGAACAAAAACATTTTGTTGTACCTGAACTGAGGAGATAACAAAATGTTGACAATTCCAAAGGTGAGTGAATAAGCTTTGGCAGTGTACAGTCAGTCTCCAAAAAACTGCATCAGAGCTCCATGAGGCAAATGGAACTTAATGATAAGTATTTTATCATTGACTTATTACATCTGGAGTGATTGTGTTCACCTCCCAAATACTTTGAGAGAACAAAAGGGACATTAAGAGAAAATTAAATTTTAGTCTCCTTTGTTCTAAAAGGGGTTACATCTATTTGTGTTAAGTGGCAGAAGGGATTTTTGGGGGATATTTGATTACTCTTCTGTTTTTTTCTTCTTTTTTTTTAGTAATTTTCCAAGTCAGTGAGGTTAAGTGGTTTGCCCAAGGCCACACAGCTAGGTAATTATTAAATGTTTGAGGTAGGAATTATACTCAGGTACTCCTGACTCCAGTGTCTGTGCTCTGTCCACTGTGCCACCTAGCCACCCCATTTTCTACTTTTTTGCAAGGAAATGGGGTTAAATGACTTGCCCAGGGTCAAACAGCTAGGTAATTATTAAGTGTTTGAGGCCGCCTTTCAACTCAGGTCCTCCTGACTCCAGGATCCATCCTCTATCCTTTGTATCACCTAGCTTCTCCTTGTTTTCTACATTTTTAAATATCTTAATTAAATATCATTGCTTTTGGACTTAAACTTTTTCATAGTAAATGGAAAGTATTATATTAATGGGAGCTTGAGTTATGATTTTTCAAAGATCATCACATTTCAAAATGGCTCATTGAACCATGAAAAGGCAAAGTCAGAAATATTTTTGAGAAACATTGTAACATTGTCTACCATTTTATATGTATTGCCATTATTTACATATTTATGGATTTATTATTGACATTAATTCATTGTATATAGTATTTTTCAGCAAAAGTAGTAGCCCTCACTATTACGTTTGGCTTAAATATATAATTTTTTAAGGGTCAAGTATGTGTCAAACTTTGTCTCAGAACTTTACATGCATTATAGCATTTGATTCTTTCGACAATTCTTTGAGGTAGTTGCTATTATTTTCTTTACTTTAGAGTTGAATAATATTAAGAAGACGAGGATTAACTAACATATCCCGAATAATTTATTATTTTTGGCTTATGCCTGCCTCTTCTGAACTCTCCATGGGGTTTCCTGGGAAATACTTCCTGTAGTGGTTTCCTATTTACTTCTCCATCAAGATAAAGCCAATAGAGATTAAAGAACTTGCCCAGGATGACACAGCTAGTAAGTATCTGAGACCAGATTTGAACTCAGTTTTGTCTACTAAGCCCACAAGCTGTCATAAATCTAGTTAATTTTTCAATCTGTATTTGAATCTAAATGACTCCAAGCCCAACATTCTAGTCCAGTTGCCTCCATGTTAGTTTATTAAAGAGTGTTATTTTATTTTGTATTTGCATATCTAACTATGAAAACTTAAAGAACATTCTTGTCTACTAATTGATTCAGACAATATAAAGACACAGGTTATGCTAAGATCACAGGTTATGCTAAATTTTATTTCTAGAGTAAAATTCAACTGGCCCTCCAAACTATGAAGATGGAAAGGGATGCTTTCGGAAGATGAGAGTTGTAAAGGTTTATTTTCTTTAAAGAATGTGTTAAGGGCAAAGAAGGCTGATACCTGAAGAAAATCGATCCGGACACGGGGACCAAGATCACCATCTCTCCTCTGCATGACTTGACCATTTACAACCCCGAGAGAACCATCACAGTCAAAGCTTGCTCCCGTGCTGAGGTGGTGATCCTGAGGAAGCTCCTCCAGATTTATGAGAACCACTGCTGTCCGTGAACTACCTAGGTAATCAGAACCTCAGTGTTCTTGGCATCTTTTCGACTGGTCTGTCCACGCTCCCGTCCGCGGCTAGGTCCGGGGAGCTGCTGCCACCCCCTACAACCCATTTGCTGTATCTGAGCTCTTCATCCCCAGCCAGGCTGTGGGAGCCATCCCTGGCAAGAAGGGCCAGATTCATTGGAACCTGCATCAAGTTTGTACCTGCGGAAGGTCCGGATGTCAGAGAGGATGAGCATCATCACTGGACCACCTGGAGCCCAGTTCAAGGCCCAGGGGCGGATCTTCGGGAAGCGGAAAGAAGAGAATTTCTTTAACTCCAAGGCTCACATTCGAGAGCTCTCCTCAACTGTCGGCCAGGTGATTGGAAAAGGTGGCAAAACAGTGAATGAACTGCAAAACTTAACCAGTGCAGAAGTCATTGTGCCCCGTGATCAGACGCTCGATGAAAAAGAAGGAATCCCTTCATCTGTATGCCCTTTCCTTGTTTTCCTACCTAATTGTATACTTTCCCCCCTTTCTGTCCCAGTTTCCCTTGCTTTGCCTCCTCCCTTCATTCTCTCCTCCTTCTCTCCTCTCTTCACACCCCCAGGCAAAGCTCACAGAAAAAACAGAGGAAAAAAAAAAACCCAAATGAACCGATCACAACTTCCATTAAGGTGATGGAATAGAATAGGAAAGGAAACCATCTCAATGGTACTTGACCCAGCAATCTTCAAAAAGTTAAGGAAAAAAATCCCACTCAGACAAAAGAACAATTTTTGACGTTTTTACATGTGTTTATTTAGGAGAAAGTCATCAATGTGAGGGGAAGTCATTTTCTTCTTTCTTACAAATTAAAAACAAGTGGGGAAATAAAAAGAAAATTGCCGGAGATTGTTGGTCTGAAGTTGTTGCCCCGGGCATAGAAATTGCAAATTGAAAAAAACAAAAATTTAAGGAAAACAGCAACAACAACAAAACACCTACCTCAGGTGTTTTTGTACTTCAACACCTTGATCTTATCTTTCCCTTTTAGAGATTTTTGTATGCCTTGTAAGCTGAGAGTTGGAGATTTTTTTTTTAAATAAAATCAAATTGGAAATTTTTTAAAATAATGTATTTAGAGGTGGTATCAGGGATCAGATTCATTTTCAAGAGCCTCCACATTTATTCTTCTACAGAATGAATTTTCCTTTTTCTTATGATTATTTTTTCTATTATATTCATTTTCTTTTAGTAAACTCGTTACTTCCAATGCCCAAGTAAAGAAGGGAACTGTCTTTCTAAATAACAAAGCATGCAAAGGCAAAGCCAGAAATATTTTTGAGAAGATTAATAACCAGTTATAATCATCCAGCCTGAGTGTGACTATAGTCAAGACTGATTATGAAGGATAAGATAGAAACTGCTGAAGTAATGATAAGCATTTTCAGATAGTAGTGTGATGAGTTCATAGGGAAGTCTCTTAATCTCTAGATGTACTCATTAGGTCAGAGATTTCAAAAACCAGTCCCCTGGCTGCCTGTGACCCACATACTCCTAAGTGCTATGGTAAACAGTTTAAGATATAATGGGAAATATTTTTTAAAAAGTAGAAATGGAATAAAACATAGATAATTCAAACATGTGATTTTCTAAGGAAACTAGGGCTTTCCAGTTTAGTGGCCCTGATTTTTATTTGAGTTTAAGATCACTCCTCTAGACAATTAAGGCTGGAAAATACCAATTACTTCCTTTATGGTATGGGCAGAGAGGGGACTGAATTCTCACTTGGAGCTATCATCTCCAGTTAAAGCACAGGTCAATATCTAAAACAAATAAATTAAAAAAAAGGTTTTTCAGGATAACTTTTTCAGACTAATTTAATTCCAAATTAAGGAATAATTTGGAAGACTAAAACCCATTCTTTATTATTAAATAAAGAAATATATTTTAACTTCATGTGTTCTAGTCATCCAAGGTGACTAGAGGAATTTTGGGAAGCACAAAATTTACTCAGCTAATATGACCAGAAAATTTCCAATGGATAAAGATTTCAAGGGGTGGCTAGGTGGCATAGTGGATAAAGCACTGGCCTTGGAGTCAGGAATACCTGGGTTCAAATCCGGTCTTGGACACTTAATAATTACCTAGCTGTGTGGCCTTGGGCAAGCAACTTAACCCCATTTGCCTTGAAAAAAAAAAACTAATAAGATTTCATCGATCCAAAGATGCTAGAATTTCCTTTCAACTTGATACAGCATATTTATCTTTAGGCAAATTTTTTTTTACTAATTGTGGAGAAATTTTCTATATTAGTGGTTTTACATAAAAATAGTTGACATATGGATTATTAGTCTAGTTTACAAATGTTTACTTTAAGAATTGTTGAAATATTTTAAGCCATCTACTCTATAAAATATGCATTTTGATTCTAATAATATATATATTTTGAATTCTAAATAAAGATATATTGATGTGTAACTTTAAGACTTGAGAAATCCTGAACCTAAGCACTTAAATGAGTGTAATTATAGAATTTACTGATAAAAATTATAGATAGATCTAGGAACAGATGCAGAAAGATACATACACACATATACATTTGAAGTGGATCGCTTTTGGTCTCAACAGAGAGAGAGAGAGAGAGAGAGAGAGAGAGAGAGAGACTAATATGAAAAGCAAAAAAGTAAAGAGAAATTTGGGTTTCTCTCAAGAAAATGCAAATATTTTTCAATGTCACAAGTGATTTTTCTCTAAAAATTTATTTTAAAATTCAGGGCTACAAACCACTCAGCAGCTATTTAAGAATTGGAGAGATGATGGAAATAAAATTAGATTGTTCTATAAGGAATGTTCAAGTGAAGCTTGGCCTCTATACTCCACAAATGAATTATAAAACCAAATTTAGGCAAATCATTTGGTTGGTGGAGGACAAAGGATGGAATGCAATTCTTTCCAATTCAGATGTAGTTTGTTCTTTACCATCATACTGAGCTGAGTAATCAATATCAATTGTCCAAATACAGTTTTCATAAGCATCCCTAAGACATTGAAAATCTTATGGGATCTCATTATTTTCAGGAATCATTTTTTACAGAAACAATATCTCTAAATTGACCATCAAATATAACCCTTGCATTTGCAAGAAATTCAATAAATGGTCTTCAAGAAATCATTGCTTTCTGAGACAGTCCATTTCACTTTTGGATATCCCTAGTCATTAGGAATTTGATTTTCTTACAAGGAAACCAGATTTATCTTTATGAATCTTTTTGTCATTTTATTTTAGTTCTGTCTTCTGAGTATAAGTAAAACAAATCTAAAGGTCTTTTAGCTAAGGGTCTATCTAGTATAGACAGTTTTTCCTTGTTAATTCAACACCCAACCATCATCACCTGGATGAAAGAAACTCCAAAGATTGCTGAGAGACCTTGTTCCCTTCCCAAGATTTTCAAACTCCTAAATTTTTTATCACTGACTGATTTCCATTCCAGAATGGTCTACCTGCTGACCTCTACCTACTACTTCTTTCAAGATTTAATCCAAATCTTGTAGTTTGCATAAGGTTCTCTCTTTATCCCCTAGATCTCTTAGTTCTATTGGTATCTAATTTTTGGTCAGAAACTTGTTTTAGTTTTTAAAATTATTTCACATCATGTTTGAACTGGTATGCTGCATGTCTCAACTTCTTTCTTTTTTTCTTTTTTTTAAGCTTTTTGCAAGGCAAATTGGGTTAAGTGGCTTGCCCAAGGCCACACAGCTAGGTAATTGTTAAGTGACTGAGACCAGATTTCAACCCAGATACTCTTGACTCCAGGGCCAGCACTTTATCCACTGCACCAACTAGCTGCCCCTCAACTTTTTTCAAGACAAAAAGAACTGAGAAATTGAGATAAGAAAGTTTTAAAATCACCTGAACAGCTATTAAGCTCTCTAAAAAAAGTAACAATGATATGGTACTGATATGAAAACTCTTAAAGATACCTATACTACTAACCCTGAAACATAAAAGTTAACAGATCAGTGTCTGTCTGCTTGACTCCTTCATCAATGTATATCTTCCCTAATCTTCGGGTTTTATGATTCCAATTCTTTGTTTTTCTTCCTGAAATAACTAAGCTGATATCTTGATTGTGACAAGAGAAAAAAAGAGCACTCATTTGAAGAAAAGTTATAAAGCTACAACAGATAAGACATGGCAATGAATTGACAACATTAAAGACTAGTCCAATTTGAGGATGAAGTTTTTTGGGAAAACAAATAAGTAATATGGCACAATGAGAAGAGAAACACCATTGAATCAAAGTTAAAAATCCATCTCTGATAATTCATACTGTTCAGTCTTAAGTAGTTTTTGAAACTCCCCGGGTTTCTTTTTCTCAGCTATGAAGAAAACAGCTTAATAATCCACAATCCTTGGATCCTCCATTGGAATTGAGTGGTTATTGTCCTTCAGTCTCAAAGAGAATCAAAATGATATCATTATCTTGCAGTCAAGGTACAGTGTGTTTATCTGTTACTGATAGGTTCAATATGAGTTTGGAAGGTTTTTACCACAGAATAGGCACAAATAATACACATGAATATTTGAAATTCATATATATCTAAATTTGTGCATCTCACATTTCTTTTGAGCTTCACTCATAGACTACAGAATCTTCTGTGATGTGTGCATCCCATATTGGGTAGTGCTGGTTCCATGCCTCCCATGGCAAAAATCAATTTCAAAGTTTTTACAGAGAAAAATTGAGAATACTTGGGTTACTTTTTCTGACCTACATTTAAGGATTTGCCTTTTTTGAGTTTTCTGTAAAATATTCTCTTAGGTAAATTTATGTTTGGCATACAAACAACATGGGCAGTCCATCAAAATTGTAATTTCTGCAGTAGAGTTTGAAAATTTGGCTTTTTTTATTTTGGGAAAAGACCTCAGTGTCTGGTACCTTATCTTTCCAGAATCTTCCTGAGACAATTCAAATGGAAGTGATTCAATTTCTTGGCATGGCACTAATGAACTGCCCAGGTATCACAGGCATATAACAATGAGGACAGCACAACTCTATAGACTTTCAGTTTGGTGGGCAGCCTGCTACCTCTTTGAGGTATGTGCTGAATGTGCAATTAGCTGGGAAGTGAAGAAGGAATAGAGCTTCTCTTCTCCATTTTCCCTTTGTGTCCATGATGATGGGATCCACTACTAGCATATGAATTCTGTGGCTTGCTGTCTTTATGCCTGTGACAGAGGGAGATTCATGCTGCAGGAATAAGTTTCATTAGTTCGTTCTGAAGAACACACTATTTAAGGTAGTATGAAGTGATAATGATCTACAGGGTTTATTGAGGGAGAAAAAAGATTAGCAACAGAGACACTAATCTAGACATGACTTAATAAGGTCCTTAACTGAAGGTCGTAACAATAAATTGAAAAAGGAGGACCAAATCAGAGAAATATTTCAAAGGAAGAAATAAAAGGACTTGATGGCAGATTTGTTGCAGATGATGAAGTGAAGGCAAAAGTCAAAAATGACATAGATATCTGTCTTGAATATAAGAATGGTGACAAAAATGTAGTACTCACATGGGTAAAGGATTTGCTTTTCATGAAAAAATGAAATGCTTGTTCCATGACATAGTTAGAAGTCTTTCTGCTTAGCTATTCTTGACAAACATAATTAATACTGACCGCAAGTCACTCTTACCATAAAAAAAGAGAATCCAAAGGAATAATCTAGATTTATTGATAAAAATTAATGATATCAAATCAAATCATTATGCATATATTAAGTACCTGCTAATTGATAGTAAAGTTAATAAATCCTGGGAATATGAAGAATTAAACAAGCCCTTTTTCACAGAAATCATAAACCAAAGGGTGAAATATTCAAACATACATGCAGAAATTAGAAACATGCAGGATAATTGCAATTACAAAAGTTTTCCTGAGTGAGAGGATAGTTCATTCCTGATAGGAGAAATCTCCCTTAATTCAGAAATGACTTGTACTTGGAAAAAGTAAATGTTGTATATTGCCTTTTTATTATACAGTTTATCACATGTTCTATTATACAGTATTGAGAAGATCACATGATAGTGGGGTTTTTTTTTACAGTCATCATTATCCTCATCATTGACAATATTTATTTAGTTCTTTTTGATTTGGAAAGTACATTATGTTAGTTGATTCTTACAATAGCCCTGGAAGGTATATGTTATTATTTTGTCCATTGTCTTGAATAAACAATTGATGACTTGAGAGGCTAAGGCATTTTCTCAGTGCTACAACTAGTAAGTGGTTGAGGCAGAATTAAAATACATGTCTTCCTAATTCAATTTGATGCTACATATTCTAAACCATAGGGACAGTTGGGTGGTACTGTTGATAAAGGTGTTGAGCCTAAAGTCAAGAGTGCCTACTTGTATGATTTAAAGTCACTTAACTTGTTTGCCTCAGTTTCCTCATCTGCAAATGGAAATAATAAAAGCACCTACCTTCAGGGTATTTGTGATGATCAAGGAAATAATAATAATAAAGTACTTAGCACAGTGCCTAGAATGTTACATAAATGTTAGTTATTATTATGTTAACTATTTTTATGGTTTTTCATCTAGAAATAATATGTGGTGCCCTAAGAATATTGGAATAATATCCTTTCAATTGTGTAAATAGAAACAGAAGAACAGAGAAATGGGGGGAAAATTTGCTATATATGCTGGAAAAGTCAAGAAGGGAGACAGAGGAAAGAGTCAAAGAGGAAGCTACTCTAGAAAGTGTAGTGATTCATACTGCAGAGATTGAAGCATGAGATGTGAGGAAAGTCAACGTATTGGAGAACAGAATGGGGCAAAAGGGTATGTGCTGCATTAGGTATCAGAAGGTCTGGGTCTAAACCCTAACTCCCTCAATTATTAACTGCATGATTTCATACAAACTATTTAAACTATTTGGGCTTCAGTTTCTTCATTCATATAAAACTCAGGTTTGTCTAGTGCTGCACATGGGATGAAATAGAGAGACTTTTTGTCATACAGAGAAAAAATGCATATAGCAGATGCTTTAGGGAAGCTGAGCTCTGCACTTAAGCTTCTTCAAAGTTAGAATTTTCATTTTCTCTTTTAGTTTGAGGTAAGAACTTTTCTGAAAGACTTGAATTCATTTCAAGTATTCTTTGCTGTATTTTAATCTATTTTATTTCACCACTTTTTGCCTGTTGTGTGCTTGTATATAGAAGTTACTCAATATTTCCTTTTCCTGTTGATCTTTTGTGAAGGTATAACACTAAAGGCTCCCCTTACTCTCATATGAAGCAAGGATAGTGACACTTGTCCTCAACTTCATAACCTAGATTAGACTAATATTTCAGTGTAGCAGTTAATTAGAGTCCAACATGCCATTTGGAAACTGGAGAGAATAATGCTCAGCCACAGCACCATTCCTCAGGTGTTTGTGGCAAATAAGGGGGATTGTCTAGTTAGCTTTTGAGGGTCCTTCCAGCTCTCAATCTATGTACTAATAATGTGATAACAAAATCATTGATAAATGGTAAGAGAACATGTTCAGTATAGAAATTTACATAGATTTAACTTTAGGAGATGAAGAAAGAAAAGCAGGTGTTTGGAGATACTCACATTAGGTCCTATTTTTTGTAGAGTTTTGCAGAAAATACATGGTAAGGAAAGAAGACTGTAACCTGAAAGGTGACCAGGTGTAGAAAATTCAGAAATTCAGTTTTATATTATTTATTTATTTATTTTATCTTTTAAATGAAGAATTTATTCTGCAAGGATGGAAGCTGTTCTGAGATGAGTAAAAGAAGGTATATTTACCAAAAAAAAAAAATCTTTTAGGCTATTTCCTCCCTAATTTACAGTGTATTTACTATGCAAATGTTCAAGTGCCTGATTATTATCTCACCCATTTAAGGCATTATTCCTAAGAGCAGGTATTGAAAGGGAAAGGAAATAAAAGAAGTTTCCATTTAGAAATACCTTATCTTTGATAAAACCTTAGGTGCAGAAATTTCACACTTAAGGAATCAAACATCACTGTGTTGTGGTGATGGGCTAATAGGGAATAAACAATTCTATCTGCATAATAGCCTTTTGCTTAAGATAGACAGAGACTATATTGATTTTGGCTTTATACTTTCAATTTAATTCTACTATGAGGAAAATATTGTGGTAGACGCTATAGATACAGAGATAAATAGGAAGGAGTTCCAGTTTTCAGGGACATAAGAAAACTATTATATATGTGTATATGTGATGGGGGAGAGGAGAAGAGGGGAATAAAGTGATGGGTGGAGGATGAGATGAACACAAATGACAAGTCAGAGTTCAAAGGTGAGATACTGGAAAGGTATCTCATTTCACAAACACGAAGATAAAAATCATTTTAGATATGAACAGGGCCAATCTTGGGAGTTTTTCGAAAGGTGGTTGACCCTGAAGAAAAAGAGAAATATATGTAGAAAGAGTTTGGAGTTAAGGAGAAGGAATATATCCTAGGAATAAAGGATAGCTTGAATAACGGCAGAGAGGTATATAAGTATGGTATGAATCATAAAGGGCCTGAAAGAACAAGATAATAAATTCATACCTTTTTTAGTGAGCAAGAGACAAGTGAAGGTTTCAAAATTTAGTAGTAATATGAAAACTGCATTTGGGAAATTATTTTGTCAGTGGCACAAAGGATAGCTAGGAAAAGAGAAAACCTTGGAAGAATAAAGATACATAAGGAGAATACTACCACAGTAAAGATGGAAATTCAGTTTAATTAACATTTATTACATTTCTGCTTTATGGAAGGAACAAAACTGCGTACAGAAATATACTTTGGAAAGAAAAGAAATTTGCTCTCAAATGACTTACATTTTACTGGATATAAAGGAAAGGAAATGATGTGAGCAATGTTACAAAAGCAGAATCAATAGGACTTGGTCATTGGAAAAACAGAACTGAATGTTTTCCATTTATGAACATTTACTCTTAACTGAATTTCTTTAAAATACCATTTACAGCACTATTTTGAGGCAAAAAGAGATAAATGTGAGAAGGAAAAGCCATGGAACACAATGGAAAAGAGAACTGAATTTGGAATAAGGTGATCTTGATTTGTTTTACTTTATTTCCTTACTCAAATAATCAAATCTGTCTGAATCTAAATCAAATCTAAAATGAGAAGCTAGATTGGATCATCTAAAAAAATCTCTTTGATACTTAAATTTTTCATTTATGACAAAACCAGAGAAATCCTAGGAGGTTTGTATGAACTGATTCTAAGTAAAGCAAGCAAAATAGAAAAAAAATTACATCCACTATGGCTACATTGAAAAACAATCAGAAGGAAATGCTATGAAAAACAACGATTAAGCGTAGCTTAAAGGAGAGATAAGACAAATGAGAAAGTCTTCTCTTCTTCCTTTCTTGTGAAATTAGGGTATGAAGCATCAGATTGTGTATGATTTTTCAATTTGCTGGCAAAGTGACCATTTTTTTCTGTTTTGGAAAGGAAAAGACTTTAATGCATCAAAATTATCCTGTTTGGCAAATGCATTAAATATATGAAAAACCTAAAAATGTGTCAATAAAATTTTATTTTAACAAGGAAGAAAAATTTATAATTTTTATGCTATGAATTCTCTTTAACCAGTCTCATCAGTGTTTCACATAATTTGACACATAGTAGTATGCTAAAATTAATTTCATGCTATTAACTAAATGAACCCTAAATCATATAAAAATATTTTAGCTACAATTATCCTTATCATTTCTGAAAAAATTTGTGCTATTTATTGTCCATAGCTTGTTGTATTTGATACTCTTTTTCCTTTTTTAAAACTTGTCACTTTATTTTGGTTTTCTTCTTATCTCTCTAACTGATATTTCTCTTTATGCTTTTCTGATTAATCTAGATGTGACCCAAAGCTTTGTCATTAGCTCTGTTTTCTATATTTTCTCTTTACAATCTCATTAAATTCTGAAGTATTGTTTTCTATTCCTATCTAGATGACCCCCTAAATTTATATTTCTAATAATAAATTATGATTCTTCTTCAGTATCTCCCCTATAGGATATCTCCGACTCTTTGTCCTAATTTGGATTCAATATTTACCTAATAAGTAACACATTAGTTATCTTCTTGCTCTGTCATAAAAGAAAGTACTACCATAAATCCCTTTGAGGTAAATAAAGGTGATAACAAAAGTTTTGGATAAAAAAATAATGATTTAGTGTAATTGGAAAATGGAGTTATAACTGGGGTTAGCCAAAGAAGTGCCATGTTTAAAATATACTGCTGCTTACATGGTCTTTAATTCAAATAATTTTTCATAGTACAACTATTCATAGAAAGACTGAGCTATCAAATTCTTGAAACCTAAAACTGAGACTGCATCCCAATCTATTATGCCTCTCAAGTAAATATGTCTGTCTCATAATCAGAAAATCTCTGAGTTGTTCTATCTAGTAAATCCTATACCAGAAGAACAATCTTTCCTAGAATTTTGTAACTAGTCATACAAACTCTCCTTGAAACCCCTCATTGACACTATATGTGATAGCAATCCATTTCACTTTAGGGTAATTCAAATTTTTATTCATTTCCTTTCTTACACCAAACTTAAATTTTCCCCTCTACAATTTCTCCCCATTTTTCTACATTCCTAGGACCAATTAGAACAAATCTAATCCCTTTCTTTTGTAAAATCTTTTATATACATTGAAGTTATAATAACTACTTCTCTCTTTCCTGCTTATTACATATACCAAGAATAATCTTCAATATGGTAAATTTTCTGAGACTCTTCAACTAATTCTCAGAAAAGTAAATATTCAAAAACCCTTTGCTCTTCTCTGGACAATCTCCTGTTCTTCTATGGTCATTCTAAAATATGGACCTGATAAGTGAATACATTAATTTAGGTATATTTTGAATGTGGCACAGTTCTGCAGAACTTTTACCTCCCCAGGCCTAGATAATATGAACCTCATGTTCGACTAAGATCACACTAACTCTTTAGATTGACACACCCTGCTCTGGTGTATTATTGATTTCTATTGAGTTTGTAGTCCACCTAAAACAAACAATAATCCAGAACCATTTTTTCATAAATATCTGAGTTGTCTTAGATGTATGTTGAAACAAAATATAAATTACAATTTTTTCTTATTAGATTTGACCCATCATTCATTCTTTTGAGATCTTTTAGTCTTTCATATACTCTATGTCTTTCTTAGCTTAATGTCCTTTACAGACTTGATTAGTGTACCATTTAGACCTTTATCCAAGGCAATCATAAACAAACTGTTATATATATATATATATATATATATATATATATATATATATATATATATATGGGAGCAACAAAAAAAAAATTCCTGTAACACTACAATAGAGGTTTCCTTTCAAATTAAATTGCCTAATCAATGACACCTTAAATTCAGTTATTCTTCAGTTTTCTACATGCTAACATAAATATGAGTATTTATTTTTGATGTATTTTGATGTGTTTTTATACTGTATGCCTTTTTTCTTTTTTGTATGGGACTTCCCCTGTTCTTCTTACTTCCTTATTCAAAGAAAAAAAATCATTTTCATTTCTCTTTTCCCTCTTCCCCTCCCCATACCTCTCATGATACACACACACATATTTTCCCCAAACAGCATAAGGCTTATATAATGTTCTTATGCAAAGCACATACTATTTGTCCTATTCAAAGACTGAAGGGCAGAATTTTGTGTCCATCCTTTATTGCCTCTTATTTATTTTCTTTCTTTTTGTTTACTTCCTGGTATCTGCTTTCCATCAGAGCCTTTTTAGTGATACTGACATACTTGCTTTAACATTTGCTGAAATGATAAAGATGTTTCTGTCATTTTTATTGATCCTATTTACATTTAATTGATTTTCCCTGTAGTTGTTTAATCTCATAGGTCTCTGTTTCTAAATTTAATTTATATTCCAGTGGTATACAATGAGTTAAGTTTACAAAGCTCGTACTCCTGCTAATCACTGTTATATATTTACCTCAAGGAATTTAGCTGACCTTGGGGAAGGCTTGTGAATATCAGGGTTGTGCCTAATATCTTTACACAGCCAAGTTGTCTTTTAAGGATGCCTGCTTTACTGTCCAAAAGTCTGCTCTAAAAAATAGAATGCTTCTTCATTATGGGTAAAGAAGGAAGAGATCATTGCCAGTCCCCATTACCAAATTTCCAACCAGTCATGCCTCAATTATGCTTTGATGTCACTCATCTTGTTCTGTTTTTTTGTTCTGTACTTCTGAAAAACAATAACAGAAAATTTGGGGTCTCAGTTTGCTGAGAAGAGATACTCTTTATTGATAGATTCTCAATTTATCAATAAATTGATTATGCTCAGAATTTTGTGCTTTGGTTTTCCTTATTTTTAATAGGGATATGAGTCAATTCATGGCTTTAAACTCAAAATTTTCTGGCCCTAGTAATAAACATTACCTTTTTATTCATATTTCTTTTAAAAGGCAAAATAGGGGCAGCTAGCTGGTGCAGTGGATAAAGCACTGACCCTAGCATCAGGAGTACTTGGGTTCAAATCTGGCCTCAGACACTTAGTAATTACCTAGCTGTGTGGCTTTGGGCAAGCCACTTAACCCCATTTGCCTTGTAAAAATCTAAAAAGAATAAAAGGCAAAATAGATCTATACAACTAGGGATCAAAGCATTGAACATGTTTTCTATTTAATGTTGAGCCATTGTGTGATAAGCTCAAAACCTAGGGTGAGACTGACAGGTGAAATGTAAGTTTCCTTTGTATCCTGATCATTGTTCCTATTTTTAGTAAATAGAATTTAAACACCTGCCTCATTCCTTCATAATTTCCACATCTGTGAAATGCTTTTTTGGTGCTTTGTCATTTGGTAAGAGGTCCTAGTGAGAATCTCTGATGGTGACATTTGTCATTGTTACACCTGTTCAGAATTTTCAACTTACTCTTTTAGAACTAAAACTCTTGTAGAATGCTGCTTTGGGTTCAATGAGTTTTGTATGCCTTAAACAAACATACTTTGTTGAGTTAGTGCAATTCACACTGAAGACATGCAACACAAACTTAGCAATAAAGCCTAGAGCTGTACTTCTTAAGCTTTAATGAAGACATATCCCTCTTCTCAAGGCAGACTGACTAGTGCTCTTAGTTACCTCCCCAGTGGATAAAGTGGAGTGGTTAATCTTCAGGCATCCTCAGTATTTCAAAATTGAAATGGAAAAATACATTCATTATGGCTCAGACTGATAATAACATTGCTCAAGTATTTCTTCTGATGAAAACAAAAGGCTTTCTCTCAGAATAATTGATTTTGTCTTCATGTCTTTAGATCCTCTAGGGGCTGGCTTGTACACCTTGAAAGCTTGCCTCAAGGCTATAAAGCAAGAATATATCCATGATGCCATTTTATCAAGAGATTTTCTTATATCTATAATTTTATAAATATTTTATTAAAGTAGCTACTTTTAAAGAATAATTAAGGCTTTGGAAAGGAAACATTTAATGACATAAATACTTGATGTTTATGGCACATATTTCAGAATTATGTCCTGAGGAGAATTTAAGAAAACTCTTGATAAATAATTTCCTTTATCAATGGTATGTGCAAAATAATTTCATTTTGTCTTTGACTAAAATAATTACATCTCTATCATCACAATTTTGTGAGAAGCTGAAGTCACATTCATTTATAAGATAAATTGATATGACATTTAATTTTTTTTAATGTTGAGAAGTAGGTACTGAATAGAAAACAATTGGGAAATGCAGACTATTCTTCCATTTCATTAATCTATATTAAATAGGTAATCAGAGAATTGACAATATTTTGAAACCTAATCTCATTTTGGAGACCCTGGATAAGAGATTGGGCTTAAGGAATCCTCAGAGCTAAAACTTCTAGAAGATTTCAAGGTCATAATGTAGTTCCACAGAGAGAGAATGGAACCCCAAACTAAAAGAACATTGAATACAATTATTGACTGATTCCATTCTAGAAAAAATATAGTTTTTGACTCATATGAAAACAAGAACAGTGGGAAACATCCTCTACTTTCTGTTAGCAAGCTAGCAGAGAAGAGAGAAAGGTGAAAATGATTTGCTTTGATTTTTTCCCTTGAGGTCAATGACCAAAAATTATCGCCATATTTCAATTTAGGTTGTTTTTCCATAGAAATTGTTTTTATTTTGATGAGAAACCTGGGAGCTTTCCCCTCCCAGATTGATTTTTTTTTTTTGACTATGCAAAATGGTCATCTCTCTTTTCTTTCTCATCAGCCTTAAAACTGAGAAACCAGAAAGTCTTACTTTCCCAGCTTCATTTTTTTTTGGACATGATCATTCTTAGCCTCAAGTATATCTCTTTCTCTCTTACTTAACCTTGATCACTTGATGGGCATTATATCAGTCAAACTGTGAGATGGAAAAGTCCATGCTTTAAAAACCATGGTCTGCTAACGAACCCTAGGTCATCCATCTCCAGTTGTCCTGATGACTGGAAAAATGGATCCAGATGACTTTAGAGGAGAAACTGAGGCTAGTAACTGCACATTACCCCTCATGTAAATCTGATTCACTTTCAAGTCATGACATCTCTTTCCTGATTTAACGATTTTGCAAAAACAATCATACACATACACAAACATGCATGATTCATTACGTTTTCAGACAACTTTCTCTAAAATAGAATTATTCATTTTAATAATAAGAAAATATTTATTAGTAATGTATAATTCACAATACTTAGCACTGGGGAACATAAAAAATCAATTCAATTTTTGTAAGAATTTATCAAACTCCTACTATGTATAGGGAATAGAAATTTTATTTTAAAAAATACATTAAAAATCTTTTTCATTAATGAAATTAGAGTTGTTTAGGGAATATGATATATAGTCAATTGACTCTGAAGTTCACATGATTTTATATTCTGAAAGATATCAGGAAAGATTTATTATTATAAGAAATAACAATTAAATTGGGCCTTAGAAGAGGTCAAACCCCCCCCCCCCCAAAATTAGAGAG
Organism: Macrotis lagotis; assembly: GCF_037893015.1. Lineage (NCBI taxonomy): Eukaryota > Metazoa > Chordata > Mammalia > Peramelemorphia > Peramelidae > Macrotis > Macrotis lagotis. The sequence continues at coordinate 190,082,198 of NC_133660.1, forward strand.
ACTGAAGGAATGAGTACAATCCAGGTATAGTGTGAGTAGTAGGAAAAAAGGAGGAAAGAAAGGACATGCTCTAGAAAGGTCTACTATACAGATTGTCTGGTACCTAGAGTATGTAAGGGCTTTTTTTCTTGAAGCTAATTTCAAAGAGAGCTGAATGATATGATAATAAGTTAAGATTTAATTGCAATGGCAATAAAAAGACAAAATGTTTTGTCACACCATATGATAAATCCTATCCATTAGGAAGTCTATATAGAAATTGCATACTAGGTGAAGTAGACACAAGGAAAAGGAAAACTTAAACCTGTTAGTAAGCTATTCATAGAGAGATTGAAGTGTTCTTGAGGATCTGACCTTAAGGGGGAAAACATTGTTTTCACTGTGAGATGTTGTTAATAGATATACAGGGGGTGTTTACTTGTAAACAATAAAAAATGGAACTACAGAGTAAAAGAAAGATACCTTGACTTAAGATAATATGTTAATGGCTCTAGTTATAGCTTTGAGAGTTGATCAGATCACCAAAAGAAGGGAGAAAGGTGGGGTTAAAAACAGGCTTAAGAAAGAACCTAACAAAACACAATATGATGGGACATGAAGAAGGGAAAAAGAGGAGTTAAAAATATAAGAGAATCAGAAGAGTGTTGAGTTGGGGAAACAGAGGGAACCAAGTTTATCAAATGAATAAGTAGTAAATAGTATTAAAAGTCATGAAGGGTTTGGCATACAGGAATTCAAAAACCATATAAGAGATCTTTGATGTCTTTTGTGCAAATGTTTTTAGGTATAATGACAGGAACAAAAGTTAGATTGCAGTAAGTTTAAGATGTTAAATGGGGTAAAAGAGGACAAAAGATTATAATGCTCAGGAAATTGGAACGTGATAGTAAGAAAAAATGCAATGAAACATTTAAATAGTATTTATTTAATTTGTCTAGTTAGCTAAAGAAACAGAGAAAACATGCTGAGAATGAAGAAATTAAAGCTAAAAGGTGGAAAAAAGGTACACTGGTAGAGCAAGGTAGTAAGATATTGTATGGCATAGATATAAGTACAAAATATCAAATATGTACTAAAGGAAAATTAGTAGTCTTATGAATACATCTTTCTTTGAACAGAAAGGATCTGACAGATATTTGGAATTTGATGCTGTTGTTCAATTAATATGAGTTAATTTTATTTGATGTTAATTAGTATTTTTTTCCTAGGACTAGGACTAAAAGACACCTATATTTGATCATAATATATATATATATATATATATATATATATATATATATACATATGTATATGTATATATATATTCTTTCTCTATATATATATATTTGTATGTATGTACGTATGTATGTATGTATATGTATGTATATTGAATAACATCCATTACCATTGGGACAGGTGATCATCCTGGTATTGCTATATTTATCTGTTTATCCCATCACTACCTAATGAAGTATAATGGTGGTGATGAAATAAACAGTTACAAGAATTGAAGGTTTATACTATCTTCTTTGGATACATTTCATTCTTAACTATGATAAATGTATTGTCTGTCTAAAGGGTCAGGAATATGGTAATTGAAGAGAGGATCATGTTAAAGTGATGCATAGATGCTGTGGGAATTCCCTTTTTATCCACACAGTCAAGGACATTTTCATAAGGAACTAAGAATTGTGAACATTATTAAAGACAGGAAAAATTAGAAGTGAAGTTTATAACTGGCATGAAACCTTTGGATTGCTGAGTTCTTAGAAGAGACAGAGAAAAAAAACCATAAAAGAAAAATCATTCAGGATTTCTTCTGTATATATCATATGAGCTTTGAAGCATCCCACGAAGTCAATGAGGAGTTTTTCTTTGTTTTTGTTGCTGTTTTGTTTTGTTGGGGGCTTATCTTGTCAGATACTTCCACATTAATCCATGGTCATCATCTTCATGCCATTTTTCTCTACTCTTACCATATTCACTGTTACCCTCTACTTGCTTTTTTTGTACGATGTTTTTCATCCATTAGAATATAATCTTCTTGAAGGTAGGACTGTCTTTCTGACTTTAACTTTGGACTTCCAGTGCTTACCACAGTGATGAACACATAAAAAGTACCTAGTCACTTCTCTCTCTCTCTCTCTCTCTCTCTCTCTCTCTCTCTCTCTCTCTCTCTCTCTCTTTCTCTCTCTCTCTCTCTCCATTTCTCCATTTTTTCATTTCTCCATTTCTCCATTTCTCCATTTCTATCTTCCCCCTTCACACACATATATATTTACGCACAAAGTAATAGAGACTACTTTCCATCTTGAGAAAGGTGGATTTATCGATATTTGGAACTTTAAAATCTTTAAAGTCATTTCCAGATGGAGATTGTAGTGGTGTATATATAACAAAGAGAGAAAGACAAAAGGGTCCATAATACCACACAGTCCCTGAAGAAGACCCAGATAGAGATCCTAAGATAAAGTCAATGTCCTGTTATTTGAAACAGGTCATCATGATTCAAGGGGAAGTCACATAAAGAGGGACTGAAAAGTCAAGAGCAAATTTAATTCAAAATGCCAGAGGCATAGTTTGGATTCCTTAGCTCTGGATGTGCAGAGCAAGTGAATCAGGGCATACTCCTCCATTATCTATTGATGGCAGTTCTGGTACACTCTTTTTTGCTTTAAAGAGAGATTTGCTTTGCCAGAAATTGGAACCACCTAGTGGGAATGAATAAATATGCTGAGAATTCATAGAATCGAATGAGTTGGGGTTGAAATATTTAAGGAGTTTGAATTCACACATATATAGAAGGCTCAAATAGCTTTGATAAGTTTAATACTATGATGATATAAGCCTTCTTCACTCTAATCTAATCATAAAATGTTTGTAGAATTACCCATCTCTAATGAATAAGAAAGGTATGAAAAGATAATGTCCTAGAAGAACTGGATAAAAGAGAAGTATATTTTACTAATTGTCAACTACATTAACTTATTCTTCATACATCATTTATTGGAGCCAGATAGTTTTTGTACCACTAATGTGATTCTTTCATATAAAGGAAAGGAGAAAAGGATAAACATATGCTGGAGTGGCCTGCTCTAAATCCACAGATGTCAATAGTCATTACTGTGAGCTCTCTCACAGGATTTCACATTGAAAACTCACAGCCCTGCAGTTAGCTGTTATTTTCAAAGCATGAGATTCAGTTTCATCAAACATCTCAGTTGAACTTATGACTGAGGTGTTCTCTTAGGTGTTAATGTGGTGAATGCTGGGTCCTCTAAAGGTGAGTCGTTTCTGATCATTCTAATTAAATTTGTGCTTCACAGATTTGTGTGAAAAGCACCAAACACATTTGATTAGCTGGTAGCTGTTCCCTTTGGGGAAAGGGAATTGATATCAAGAAAAAGATTTTACCACTTAGTACCAAAGGAAGAAAGTAGAATATCACATTGCCATGCACTGAGGGATGGTATAACATGTAACATTTTCAAGCAAGTACTTTCAGTCAAATTACAATCCCATATTTACTGCAAAATTATCAGCTCTTCAGCAAAAACCCATTCATTTTGTGTTAGTCCCCTGAGTTCCCTGGGACATTTGTTTATTCACAGGATTGTAAATTTAGCACCAAAGGGGCCTAGCCTTTCATCCTTAGTATGATCTCATAAGGGAAACTAAAAATTAGCAATAGGTTTTAATGTGTGTTCAAATCCAAATTGGGCTAACGGCTACCTGTGTGACTTTAGGCAAGCCATTCAACTTATCTTGCCTCACTATAGTTATCCATAAAATAAAAGCATTGAATTGTATGATAGTTAATGTTTTGAAGTTTACAGTATGTGATACTATGTATTTAAAATGGTCTATAAAGTAATGAAAATGTTACTTTAAGTATACATAAAATTCCATCTCTTTATAGTACCACCCAATCATTTTCTTTTTTTTTTTTGGCTAGGCAATGGGGATTAAGTGGCTTGCCCAAGGCCATGTAGTCAGGTAATTAAGTGTCCCAGGCCAGATTTGAGACTCAGGTACTCCTGACTCCAGGGCTGAAGCTCTATCCACTGTGCCACCTAGCCTCCCCGAAGACCAGACATTTACAAAGAACATGACTAGATAATAGATTGACTGGTTAGAGTGTAAGTTTAAAGATGGATGCTTCATGTGGGCCACTGTTGTATGTTAAATGTTTTTAGAGTTATGAGAACTGTATACATTGTATTGTCTAGATAGGATTTAAAGAGAGCTGATCATTCAGGAAGAAAAGCATCAGCTATTTCAAACTTTAACATTGAAGAGTATTAATATTATAGATATCATGGATTCAAATAAATGGGCGAACAATTTTGCCAGTAAGTAGAACCAACAATAAATGCTAAAGGAGTTTAGAGAAAAGACAGTCACTTTTGCTGTCATAATTAAGTAGGACTTCATGGAAGTAGTATTGCTTATGTCAGGGACCATCTTCCAATTGTGCATCTGTTGAGGTCATGCTTGTAACTACTTATTTCCATTTTTAATGGAAAGGGAAAGTGGCAAGGGGATAAAATGACTAAATATCAAAGAATGAATGCCAGAAGTAATAAGGAAGAAGCAAAAAGCATATATTGGTGGTATCCAATGATTGTGATTCAGATGAACACCCTCTTCTTGACAGTGTTAAAGATTGTGAACTGATGGGTTTAAATAAGGATAATTTTTTTTATCCTTACAATGCTATCTCAGAATTCTGTAAGGCATGCAGTGACAGTTAGAAACCTCAGTATAGCAAACAGCTTCGCTACTTTTTGAAAGGAAAAAAAAAACCAAGATATAATTTTCAAGCCACTTTGCAGGGATACCTTTGTTTTAAATCTTACCTTAGAATGGTGCTTCTAAATTTCATTTTAAGGGTGTCTATATAATTATAATACTTAACATTTTTATAGAATTTCCCATGATACAAGAAAAATGATTATACAACCAAAGTGAATATTTATAGCATACCTTTCTTTGGGAATCCCAGGGCACTTACAGTCAACTTCCTATTCAATTTCTGAACTTTCTTTTGAGGGAGAAAAGTCACTGTTATTCTCCACTTTATAGTTTGGAGAAGCTGAGGCTAAATAAATTTCAATAACTTGCTCCAAGTCACTTGGGTTTCCTTTAAATGGAATAAGAAAAACATGATTTCAATCAGTGTTGATAGGGATACAAAAAATTCCACCTTTCTCTTTGATTTTTATCTACAATGTCCAAGTGAAGAGCTGATCTGCAATAATTACACAATTCAAGAAATATTTTAAATTATTTGATATTTGAAGTGAAAGCATTTAATTACAGGAGGGGCTTAAATTATATTACAATTTTCTCCAATTTCTCCTTCATTTTGCTAGTGATAATTTGATTTCAGTAATGTATGTGAGTTTATTCTTTACTTAAATCATTTTTAATTAATTAATTCATTATTTTAATTATCCAGGTAACTTTTAATTGGCCTATAGACACTGATCAGTCTCTTCAATTTCACAATTTATAATGAATCTTCCATTTAAAGTAAATATCTTTATTTCCATATGAAACATTTCCATATCTAACTTTTTAGCTGGCTGCTACTGAAATATGGCTTTCCTCTAATGACACTACTTTCTTTGCAATAGTATGTAGTCAGGGTTATTATATCTGCCATTCTGACTGAGGAATAAGGAGAATGAGAGGATTTGGGATAGAGACGTGATGGAAAGAATGCTCAATATGTAGTCAGGATGAGAGTCCAAATCATTTCTCTTTCACTTAGTTTTTTACCTCTTGTCACTTGTAAACCCAATATTCCAACAACATCACATACACCCTTTTTTTTGGAAAGTCATTGGGATCTTAAATAGATTATCAATGGCTCCCTAATAAGAAGTAATTCTTTTAAACATTGAATTCTCAGTCTACTTCATATTTGTGACATAGGGCATTCATTTCCCACGCCCATGCATTTGTAAGGGCTGCCCACCCAGCTTACCTGTAATACATTTCTTCCTTGATTCTAAATGCCCCTGGCTTCCTCCAAGACTTAGCTCACATTTATTTCTATCTTCTCTCCCTCTAATGATTGATTCCTCCTTTCTAAGATTATCATTCATTTACCAGAGATATATAAATAGATAGATAGATATAGACAGAAAATAGAAATAAATGCATATTTACATGTTAAATATATATATCTTTACTATCTATACTATATATATATCTTTACTATTATCTATGTATGTAAATGTATAATTATATATACATATATATTTTGTCTTTAATTATCTGTATATAGTTATATATCTATAAATATTTATATGTAGACATAGCTGTCTCTATGTAGTTATATATCTATAGTTTTCTCTCTTGCTCTCCATTTAATGGGAGGCAAGGGAACTGGATGACTCAGTGGATGGAGGCCAGGACATGACCAGAGTCAAGAAAATCTGACTTAAGATCTGGGCTCAGAAACTTGCTATAGGCAAGTCACTGAAATCTCTCTTTTCCTAATCCAGTGAAGAAGTAAATGGAAAACCTCTTCAATATCATTGCCAAGAAAATGCCACAGATAATATGGACCATGAGGTCATGACACAACTGACTTAAAGAATAAAAGATAAATGATTATATTTTTGTGTATCTGTCTTTCTGTTTTTCTCTCATTCTAATCTTGGATAAATTTGGTTGACTTTCCCATTGGAATGTGAGCTACCTGAGGACAGGAACGGTTATTTTTGATATTATTTATATTACCATCACTTAGTAATTGAACTGGCACAAAGTGAATTTCTAGTACAAGCTGATTGACTCATTGACTCTGTTTATCTTATACCATTTCATTTCACTGTGTATGATGTTTAATGAAGAAGTATGGCTTAGTGGACAGAGCAGTAGACTTAGAGCTCTGAAGTTCTAAGGGTCAAGACCCAACTCTGGCACTTTGAACCTGACCAACTTATTTAAATTCTGAATTGATATTCTTTATTTTTAAAATAGGTGGGTTAGAAACAATTAGGTGGTACAGAGGATAGAGCATCCATGGATGCTATCAGGAGGATCTGAGTTTAAATTCAGTCTCAGAAACTTGATATTTACTAGCTGTGTGATCTTGGGCAAGTCCCTTAAACCCATTTCCTTGAAAATCCCAGCCCACCAAAATGAGGTGATTAGACTCAGTTAATTTTAACTCCTGTACAATTATAGATGTATGATCCAATGTTTTATTCTTTCCTTTCCACAGCAGACTTTTATCCTTTAAAGACAGAGAAGAATACCCTTCACTTCAGTAAACCTATCTGCAATTAGGACAGCTCCCAGATTATGAATGCATAGTACATATTTATTGAATTGAAGTGAATTTTGCTTATGTAATTATAGGAAACATTTGAACTGGAAATTTAGGGCACCATTTATTTCTCATATATTTTAACTATAATATGACTACCTTAAAATTGTGTTAAATTTGAATGAATTAAGCCTTAAGATGCCAATTATTATAAATAATATTATAGAATCACAAATAATATCAATAATAATACCTCTCCATTTATATGATAGCTTATGGCTTGTAAAGTATCTTTATCATAGGAACACTGAGAGTTTGGCAGGCTGAAGACTTTTATCTATTTTACAGTTGATGAAATTGTGATTCAGAGAGCTTGCAATTTGCACACAGCAATATCAGAATTGGATCTTATTGCAATTCACTGAATTCTCTCTACTTCAACATGACATGTATAGGACAAGGGCATTATGTCAATCATATAGAAACAGAATAGTTCAAAGACCTGTCCCAAGGGAAAAAAATATCCAGATTCGTGCAAAGGGCATAGTTTGGTAATGTATACCTTTATAGCTATCAAACATTAGGCAGAGTGAAATTTCTGGTTGCATTCATCCACCTATGTTTTTAATCATATACATTAATCAATTGGTATATTTGGTGAAAGTTAATAACCTCTCAGCTATTTGCTGAGATTTGGGGGCCTATAGTAGGATATATTTTCTGGATCAATAGACAGTATAGTTATATTTGAGATGTACATTAATGTATTAATCCTATTGATATGGGACTCAAAACACTCCAGATCCTCCCCCGCCCCCCCAAAAAAAGTATAAACGGTGCCTCAGTTACTCAGACTGAGTAGATGAATTGATTTTTCTCATAATTTACTCTTGTTTTAGTTTGCATACAGAGAAGACACAGATTTTCACAAGACCTAAAAGATAACTTTCTACAGTTGGTTGCTGATGGATTATTTTAAATGAGCAATTGTGTTATTTTATATTTATATTTCTTTTTCACGGTATAAGATAGATTGGATATATATACATATATATATATACATATATATATGTATGTATGTATGTATGTATTTATATATAGACTATTTCAGCTGAGAAATTTGAAATCAAGACCTTGAAAGTAGTCAGTGCTTTTTTCCCACATAGATCATACTAAAATTCTGATAATTTTTTTTTGCAAGGCATATGGGGTAAAGTGACTTACCCAAGGCCACACAACTAGGTAATTTGAACTCAGGTACTTTTGACTTCAGGGCCAGTGCTCTATCCAATGAGCCACTTAACCACTCCAAAATTCTGACAATATTAAAGTAGATTAGATTACTCACTGGAGAATTTATCTTTTCTCTTGTGTCTCTTTATCTTTCATAGAAAAATTGCTATCTATAATGTAGTATATAATCATTAAGATACTTAAAACCATAGATATTTTATTGATATAGGCATTCCATTGAACAAAGTAGATTGTAACTCTTCTTGATAGATAATGTCATTGAGGAACTTTTGCTTCATGACTTACCTATACTTATAATGACATTGGAAACTTGATCATATCTGAACTTAATTGTATTGGGTTAGTGGTCTTATGAGAATCCTGTAAGATTTTCAAGTGATCTATCTTGCTGAGATCCCAAATTTACCTCCCTGTCACTCTGAGGAACCTCTTAGATATTATTAAATGATATTAGATATTAAATGATGTATAATGATATCTCATTTATAAGAAATTCAAGAAAGGGAGGATGATAAGAAAGTTGTAAAACAGAAACTGGAAAACATCCACTCTCTAGTATCCAAGAGAAAAACAAATTGGAAGAATCACCTTTGCTGTAACACAACACAGAAGCTTTTAAAGTTGTACAGTGACAGACGTGGTAGGCCGCACAGCCTGTGTGAAATTGAATTCTGTCTGATTATTTCTGGGCAATAATTCAGAGCAAATAACATCAACGAAGGTTTGTATAGATCCTGAATGAAAAAGAGGATTTAAATCAAACTAATAGGTGGCAAAAACATATGAAATACGCTTTGTACTGTGCTTTGGAGACACATTGCCAAATCTAAATTCAAAAAATAAAAACAAACCTGAGTGATTTGAGGAATAAATTACTTGTCATTGTGATCTTTAAAAATGCCAGAATTTAATGCAAAAATATAATCCTAACATTTATTGCCACAAAAATAAATGTCAACATATTAGACTTAACTGACTAAGCCTTGTGCTAGCATTTCTACTGAGTGAAAGGAACATGACAAGCTGTATTTCAAATTTATTAGAATGAGATTTGGTCTTCTTTATCATAAGCAGTAGATTTAAACACTTTAATTTAATTTACTTCATATTATGGAGAAAAATATCAGATAAGAAGGCGAATTCCACATAAAGTTGTTCATTGTCAGTCACAGAAGGGGAATTCCTCATAAAGTTGCTCACTGCCACAATTGGTCAATCTTAGATTCTCAGTTCATTCTATGAAACCACAAGACTTTAAAGTTTATTACCCTCCACAACCTAAACATCATGTATGAATGAGTGAATTCTGTATGTATGTGTGGATTTTTTGATATACAGAAGAGATGTTTTTCCTTGTTACTTTGTGTCATCTTCAGTTTGGACAGATTACTTGCTTACATGATGCTTAGTCCACCCAATCAATTTCACTTGCCTAATTTTAATTATTTAAAAAATCCATTGCTTCTAAATGAAGGAATTTGAGAAACTTCTATAGTAAAGTTACATTACTAAGCATGTGCCTCTTTGATATATTCCCATCCTTTTAGAAAACAAAGTTCACTCTCCCAACAGATTAGTTTTTCAAAATAACCAGCTAACTTGGACACATGACAATGGATGCTCTTCTAACCAGCTAAGTGTTTAGCATTCTAGCACTTGTTATACAGATGTATGCAATGCACTGTATATAAAATCAATGGATCACAAACATAATAAATATGTATGTATGTAAATTCAAAAAATGTTTGCATACATGCTGAATGTGAAGAGGCAAATAGGAAAATACCTTTGCCAGGAGGGCAAACAGAGAAGTTTTTATTTGCATGAAGAAATATGCAATTACACATGTTAATTTTTAAATGTCTAGTAGCAAAATTTGTGATTTCAGCACACTATATTCCATAAAGATATTTACATTTAAATATGCCTCTATTTAGCACTTTAGGTAATAAACAAAATTCCACATGTCTAGGCATCAATGTGTTTTATATAAATATCTTAAATGAAGGAAGAAATATGTAATTATATACACTCAGCATATGCTGCTACCCCCAGACTGACAAGTAAACACTGTTTTTAAATGAATTTTATGCACAAGTCCTTTGTAAAGCATTTATAAAATGCACCAAGCTCACCAAAACAGTCTTTTTAAAACATTTTAATATATTTTACAGTTAATTTGATGAATATTTTTATAATCAAAATTTTTCTTTCTTTTCAGCGCTTGAATGGTTACTTGGGAAATTCAGGAATTTTTCCCATTTTTCTGGGGTGGTGAGGGGGAGAATAGTGGTATTCATATGAAATAGTTGGAAGCTGCCCAAAACCAACTCTGAACTCAGCTGTGTAGTCTCTTTCTCTCTCTCTCTCTCTCTCTCTCTCTCTCTCTCTCTCTCTCTCTCTCTCTCTCTTTCTCTCTCTCGGTTTTGAATTTGTAGCACTTAAACCAGAATAGGGTTTGTTAAGTCCGAATAAAGTGAAGTAGGCTACTGTCCCTTGTCTGGCACAGAGTAGGTACCTAAAAAATGATATGTGTGAAAGATTTTCAGAATCAGGGGGAACCATTGCTCCAAATCCTTTGGAAGTACTGCAGAAATAAACAGGTTCATCATGTTATACCTGATTGGTAGCCACAGGAATAAAGTTGTAGATTCTATGAGATTTTTTTCCTTTATGCATGGCTTAAAAATAAAAGGATAAAAGATGTGTCTTTTTTTCTCCTAGTCTACATAACTCAAAGGAACAAGTAGTTGAATTTGTCAAATAGACAATCTGTTTGAATTTGTGTGTGTCCTTAATAACATCTCTTTACTAAAAATATCTATACAGTTGTCTCATTTCGTTCTAGACAGCCATAACATATACACTTTTTAACTTGATGTTAACAATCATTTGCTTTTTAACATTCAAGTGCAACTATTCCCTTCTATTCAAACTTCATTCTGAGAAAATGTTTTTTAAGAGAATAGAATCTCCAAAATTAGCTTTGTAATAAGGTTCATGAAAATGATTGCTTTTATAAATCAGATTTCAGATTAAATGATGCAATTTTTATGTTTCATTGCTCTTTCTACTTAAAAAATTGAGAAACAAAACAAAAATTATCAACTGAATACATTGTTCCTCTCAAATGATTAAAAGATATAATTGAATTTGAATTGGTGATTATTCATTTATATGATTTACTTTATTCATATAATCTAGCATATCATCAACACTCTCACATGCATTTGTTAAATACATCCAAGTAAGGCTCATTAAAAATCATTACATATTTAATGACCAAGGAAAGTGTTGCCTTAGAAATCTAGAAATGAGTTCCTTGTTTTCTGAGGATGAGAAGCATATTTCAAGAGCTCTTCTCTTTTCTCCTTTATTCCTTTACAGACCGGGTATGTTCCATTTTCTGAAATGGGAATGGTTTGTGTTCTACAAGGAAAAATAAAAAAGTCCTGATGTAAACCCCAACATGATGACTGAATAAATATAAAATTTAAATGCTGTCTTAGAAGTACCACCCACCCTAAGTTGCAGGGGTGGGTGACTATGGTCATGTAACACTATATAAATTGCTGTCAAAAAGTTAACATGGTTAATTTTACTGATATTTTTTCTTTTGCTCCCCTGTTCATCTCTTTGAAATATTTAATATAAAGAATAATTATTCAGATGAGGGAATGGTACTTGAGAGGTTAATATAATGAAACAATAAAAATTTAGATATTATTTATATCTATTATATAGATCTCTATTATGTATTATGTGTATGTCTTATAAATATACATTATAGCTATACATTTTATCACCTACACAATATATATATATATATATATATATATCATATACATATTTTAAAAATAAATTTATTGATGGCATCAGACCATGGGATGATCTATTTTTCAGGATCCTTGTGTAGGGGGTGGGATACCATGTGTACTACTTTGATCATTTCTCTTTTTTCTCCAACATTTGTCACCATTTGTCTAGTTTAAAAGAAGACCTCAGATTTTGGTAGTGTAGGAAATTTAATCTAACAAGAGAACACATAAGGTCTCAGTTCCTTGACCCTAAGGAAAAGAAAAGATAGTGCCTTGGAATTGTCAGAATTCTACCTTTTTTAAATTTTCTCTGAATCTGATGAGCTTCATCTCTATTAACTGGGGTGAGGTTCATTGGATGTGACTCTAGAAATGCCTCCTGAGATCTCTGAGAATAGTAACTGGGAGATGCATCTAATGTGTTTAAGTTCCAAATAAAGTGGACAGTCTAAAAGTAAACATTGGAGTTGGGCGGGGGATAAGGTAGGGATGGTGGATATATTCAGCTGGACACGTGGTCCTTCATGCAAGAGAGACAAAAATATATTCTAGTTTAATATTGAAAGTATAACTATTGCACTTTATTCTTTGACAACCCTAAATTGAAATGTACCTCTGTAGAGAGTAACAGATATAGAAAAGCATTTGTCCTTTGCTTAATTATTTCATAAATATGAGGGATACTATTCTTGCTCTAAGCAGTGTTATTTTATGAATTCATAATTCTATTTGTTCACTTGACTCAAGCCCAGCTTTACCATGGCTCCCAGTGTTCCACTGATTTCTGATCATAATTTCATCTGACCACATACAGAAATATTGTGCAGATCTCATTCAGCAGTGTGCATGCTCTTTCTCCCAGGCCCCAAATAAACTCTTCCAGTTTAAAATACCTTGATATTGAAACAAACAAACAAAAATCTCATTTTCCTTCAGAATTCATCTCAGTTGCGATAATATTCTTGATTACACCAATCTGAAAACATTTCATACTTTCCAACAGTTTCTCAGAGTTCATTGCTTGGATCTATCTTTTGCCACCATTATAGTCATCTTGTATATTGTTTCTATATTTACTGAACAAGATCTCAATTCTCCAATTATTCCATAAACTCTTTTAGATCATAAATTATTTAAATTTTGTTTCAGTATCTATTGCATTTAAGTTCTTGATACATGTTTGTTGACAAGAATTGGAATCTTATATTTCTGACATGGCATCTTGTACCTAAATTTTATAGAATTTAATTATTTTGCTTTTGCACATTCAACTTATATCTTTTTTCCAACTTGGAATATTTCTGTTTTAGTTTATGTTGAAAACTTTATTTCCTGGCTCTCTATCATCAATGTCTCTCTGTCCCCCTCTTTCCTCTCTGACCACCTCTTTCCTCCCTGCCTGCTCCTCTCTGAACCTTCTTTCTGCCCTCTCCCTTTCCTCTGCTCCGCCTCTCCTCTCTGTCCTCTTCCTCCCTCCAGCTTTTCTCTTTTTCTCTCTCATGCATTTTCATTGTCATTTGGAAAATAAACTAATAACATGTAAGAAAGGATATTCTTTCTTGATATACTCCAATGAGTTCCTCTCTCAAATCCCAAAACAGTTTCTGTTGAATTAATTCTTTAGTCAACACCTCACCACAGAACAATAGGGATTTAGGAAATATCCCACTGTTCTCCCCAATTTTCTTTCCTATCTTCCCCTCAGTTTAGATGGGTTAAATTATTCAGATTACCTCACAATTTCTTTGACAACTCCGTGAGAGAAAGGAATTTCATGTACTCCCCCCAGGAAAAGAAAGACAGTATAGCCCCTGTGAAGCAAAATACAATTAATTTTATTACTACCTGGAAAAAGAAATAACTCTGAAAAATGAAATCCTCCCAATTCTAGGCACAATATTATTTACTAAAAGAGAAATAGGAACCTTTTAAAGTAAACAATCATTTCTTAAAAATAAGGCACATACTTATACTGCATATATCTTCTTTATATTCTGCATGTTTTTGTCCTTCATTTTCAAAGAAGAAGACCACAACATCAGGGAGGTGACGTCATCACAAGTGCATAAATTAGGTTTGAGAAATGAGATACTGTGCTAAGTCACCAGACTCACTTTCTCCTCCATCTAGATGCACAGAGAAATATAAATTATGACAACTGGAGACAGTCCTGGAGGCTAGTCAAACAGGGCTTAGTGACTTGCCCAAGGTCATACAGTTAGAAAGTGGCAAATACCTGAGGCTGCATTCAAACTCCAAATCTCCTGTATCCAAGGTCAGTACTCTATCCACTGTGCCACCTGCATATATCATATATTCTACATATACATGCATCTGTGTGTTACCATTTATATATGATTGTGTATATGTATATACATGTATATAAATGTACACATATTCATATTAACAAGCATTTTCCTTGTGAAAAATAATGTTTTCAAAAGGCTTTTTTGTCAAAAGACGTAGGTTGGAGTGCTAGCTCTACCTCTTAAAGTTTAAATGTTCTTTGGAAACTAATGTAACATTTTCTCATACAAATAGAAAATATAATTCAGCATAACTTGGCAAAGGACATTAGTGAAGTTACAAAAGCCACATAATAGCAGAAAAAAGTATTTTTAAATATATTTTTAAGTCTTAGAACTTGAAGAAAATGTTTTTGAAACTTGAGAAATCATTTGTGCATAGAGTCAGAAATGAAACCTCTCTTGATCATTAGCTGCACTGCCCTTGCAGAAACAAACCAAAACAAAATAACTTAACCCTAACATTTTAAAAGTGGAAGTCTAAGCTTAAGTAAATAGTTAGGAGCCCAACGAATCTTTATATACACTGTTGATCAGAGCAAGACAATAAGCATTATTAGTTAAGAAAGTGGGTAACCAGAAGGCCAAGGGACAGTAGTTTATATTGTCCTGCCATGATTGTTATTTCTCAAATGGAATATTTCATTGAGAGGAGCATGGGAGAAAAATTCACATGTAATAATCCTAAACACATGACCTTCTCCTATAGGTTGGGGGGCAATTTCATGATGAATACTGCTATCCCATCATGTTTGCTACATGCTTGCACTAACTCCTAATAAGAACCTCATTGTTCTCTAAATATCATTGCATTAGAAAATATAGAAACAGTGCTCTGGGAAGGAAATTCATCAGAGATCAAATCTATCAAAGATGGAATAAGCTTATTAAAAAAAGTAAGTCCCACAAAATTTTAAATGGAAAATGCTAGAAGATACCCCTTATTTTCATTTAAATTTAAATGAAATTTAAATATTTTGATCACATATCCCACACCAAATCCCTTGATTTTCAAATCAAATCGATTAATTTGAGATCAAATTTTCATATATATATATATATATATATATATATATATATATATATCTACCATTCATATTTTAAGGCTCGTTGATTTTTACTTTTCAGTTGTATAGAAAAGAAAGGAGAAAAACATGAAAGACCTTAGTTCATTGCACCTTTAAACATTGCTCAATGCCATTTCAATCAATAGTACTTCTTTCTCTTTGTTTTGGACAAAATTCAATTTCTTTTTAAACACAGTTGACCTTTATTAGCAATCTCAGATTTCCTTTCTGTAAAAAGATTGTTGAATCCCTTTAGTACCTACTATGCTTTCCTCTAGTCCATTTGTAATTTATGCAGGATAATATTATTGCTTTAAAGACTGGGAACTGTTATGAATTCCTTTTCAAATTGTGGCTGATTTTCCATTCTCATCACTTGCCTTCCTCAGTATTTTCTTTTTTATGTTTTTCTCTCCATTTTTCTTACTGATTTGTTTTACTATCCAAGTATTAACTTGATTTATTTTTCTATGGGATGTCATCTTTCTTCAGGTTAGTTGATAATCTAGCTGCAAGCAATTGTGAGAACCAAGGCCACAGGGGACTGGGTTACCCTCCCTTCCCTTTACTCTCTCTACCAATGCAGGTTCTGGAGGAGTCTCAGTCAAAGAGAGAACTAAATTCTGATTATTGGAATTGGGAAAATCATCCTCATAGCCTTGAGCTCATTAATTCTGAAACTAAGGCAGTTTAGGGAAAATGTTTAACATATTATGCTTAATGCCTTGGACAGCACAAAATAGAGTAAAATCATATATTCCATTCAGTGTATGAATATGAATCAGGTAGAGCATGTATAGTGTATTGTTACATAGAAAAGGGCAAAGGAAGAAGGAGCTGTTGGTGGTAGTGATGATGGTGGCATGGTCCAATCTGAACTTTAAGAAAATCACTTTGATGGCTGAAAGGAAAATAAACAGAAAAGGGCAGAGAATTGAGGAAAATGGACCCACCTGTAGACAAATTTTGTTATTTTATTTGTTCATTTTAAAAGCTGTATGAAACAGCAGTTTTCAATAAGCTTTGTTTTCATGGTATTGAGTTTTACATATTTCCACCTCCTTCTCTCCCTCCTATAGAAAACAATCCAAAATAAGGTATAAATGTATACACATGCTAAACATAAAAACTATATATTGTTATATTTTTTCATAGAAGTATAAATAATTTTGACATTCATATCATGCCATTTGACATTCATGTCATATGAATATGTAATTCCTTATTGGAACAGAATCTTTGAGGCTGATTTTGCTCCATTTAATCAAATGGTATTTTTAAAAGTAAAAAATAAACGCAACAAAATTTTTAATTTTTATGATATAATAAATCATGATCAATTGAAATATATATTACTGCATTCTAGAATTTCAAGATTTTATGATTTTAAAAAATATGAACATGAAAAAAAAGAGAAGATTGCATAAGATCTGACTGCATTAGCTATAATTTAACTATAGCTAAAATTAATAATGTATTTAAATTATTATCTATGACTTTACCTGTCTTGGATAAAATCAGGGAGATGAGTAAGTTTTGGTTTAGACATTGAGACTAATCTTAATGCCTGATGATAGAAATTTTATAAGCCAAGATACCTGAGGATATTGAACATACAGAGCATAATTTAGGCAGTGATATGGAAATAGAGAAGTATAGACTCTTTTGAGTAAAAAGAATAGTCTATTTAAAAGGAAGAAATAAGAGATGAGGATGGAAAGAGTGTGATAAGTGATTTTGAGTAAAATTCATATATATATATATATATATGTATGAAATACAGAAGTTACAAGAGATGAATTAGAGCAAAAACAAAATCGGATTGGCAAGACAAGGCAGAAAGAGTGCAAAATATGTTGAATTTGAACTGAGAAAACATGAATGGGAATTCTAGCACTGGTGCTTACTAACTGAATGACCTTCATAAGCTCAATTAACCTCTCTAAGGCTCAATTTTCTTACCTATAAAATTAAATTAGGAGTTTGGAAAAGATAGCCTCTGTGCATCTCTTCTCACTGCAATTATATGATCCTGTGACTCTTTAAAATGAAAATTTAGTAGTCCATATTCTAGAATCTTATTTATGGGTTCAATTCTTATGATTTATGTAAGAACAGATGTAAGAACAAAATTGTAAAAATCCAGACAAAAACCTCATTAAATTGTGTTACTTTCACTAAATATTTTTAGAATACTTTCAGATGGTTTTCTTATAAAACTTGAAAATCATCTACACTTTGATTCTAGCTTTTTAGATGACTAAAAAGGAAAAGTTTTTCTTTGCCTAAATTTTAGCAATTTATTATAGATAAATTGAATCTGAAAAAAGATTTGTTTTCATTCTTAATTCAGATGGTTGTTCTTTCAGAATAATACCAAAACCATTGTAATACTTATAATAAATACAAGGCTATATTTTTCTTCATTCAGAAAAAATAGCAATGGTACAATTTATCCATTAATGTTGGCATTTGGGTAATTGCAAATTATTCTCTTACTACTTCTGACATTTTTTCCAGTCTTTTAAATTTTTTGTTCTACCTCAATGTAGAAGCTTATTCACTAATCAGATATCCATCTTAATTCTTAACTGCAGTTTCTTGAGAGAAGAAAGACTGGGACACATGGAGATTAAATAACTTGCTCAAGATCACAGAGCTTACAGGTTTTAGAGGCATGGGACCTAGGACTTGTTGATTCTGATTTTATCAACTATATCATATTCTACTTTGTGTGTGCAGGTGTCTTGTGGATGTGGGCATTTACGTATGTGTGAAGAGATAAAGTATATAATTTTATATAATAAGTATATTTAGCATAAAATTTAAAATATATGATATAAATATGTATTCCTCAGTCTTTTCAATCCTGTCCAATATTTTGTGACAACCTTTGAGATCTTCTTTGCAATGGTACTGGAGTGGTTTTCTTCTCCACTTATTTTACAGATGAAGAAATTGAGACAAATCAGGGTCACAGCTAATGTCTCAGAGCAATGATATGTGGTGGGGTCAATGACTTAGACATGAACAGAATCCGAGTCAGTATTATTACTGTATGAACTCAATAGAGGAAGCAGACACTCTCCTTTTGGTGAGGCAGATGTACTGAGTGATTCACCTTCGTAGTTTTTCTGGAGGTTTAAATCATGAGCAGCAATATAAATATCTTATACCTATATGAGAAATTAACCATTTAACCAAGAGTTGTCCAAAATGCACTCCATGCTGACCCCAAGGTGATTTTATGACCTTCTGGACTTTTACTAAATACTTTAGTAAACGAAGCCTAGCTACTGCAGAGCACTCACTAAAATGGCAAATCAAAATACATTGTCTACGGTTTCGATAAAAACTTTTAAAAGTAAAGTTGGACAACCCTGATCTACACTATGGAAAATGAATGTATATTATATATATATATATAAAATAAGAGGATCTACAAACATTACATTGGTGACATACAAGGAAAAGGCAATAAGTACACATTTATTTTATAGTCTCAATGCAGTTTGTGTGGGATTGCCCAATGTGAGGTGAGATACAAACAGCCCCTGCCCCATTTCATGTCTTTCCCCATATTTGAACATGAAATATGCAAATCCAGATTTTTTGTCTATGAAAAATATTGTAGTCATGCAGAAATTAGATATATAACATATCTGTGAGCTAGTATTAATATTTATTTTATTTTATCATTATTATTTTTTACTTTTCATGATGTCAGGGGAGGCTCTGTCTCCTCTGCCTCCCATGAAGGCATGTCCCTGTCTGGGGCTAGATCTGAACTCAGAAACATATTATTTCCCAACTCTAAGTCTAACAGTCTATCCCTTTTCCCACCTAACTTCTTAAACAGGTAGACTTGTATATGAATATAAAATTTCTTTAACTTTATTCTCTGCACAGATTTTTGTAAAAAGTAGGGATTTAAAAAATGTTTGGTTAATTGTATCTTCATATGTCATCTTCTTCTTAGAGATTTCATTTTTAATAAAATACACTGTTTTGATTACTTATCATATCCCCTCCTAATGGAATCATAGGATATGTTTAAGGAACTAATAATGTGACTATTCTGCTTCTCTCTCTCTCTCTCTCTCTCTCTCTTTCTCTGTGTGTGTCTGTCTGTCTGTCTGTCTCTCTCCTCTTTTCTTTTCCTTCTGTCTTCCCTTTCCCCTGTCTTTACTTTTCTCTCTTTTTTATTTCTTCTTTTCCAGAAGTTTTCCCCTTCAGATTAACACAATTCTGTCTTTTTTTGCATGTTGTTTTATTTTATTTTTTCTTATTAACTTTCATTTTTTGTAAAATTTTGCTTTGTTTTGTCTATATTTTATTTCTATCTCCCTCCCTTATCTCTCCCTTCCCCATGACAGCAAGTTATATGTTAGAGTTTATACATGTACAGCCATGTTTAATATAGCTCCATGTTAGTCATGTTGTGAAAAAAATTATCACACCTAAATGGGAAAAAGCTATGAGAAAAAGAAAAAGTATAAAAAATTTTAAAAAGTGAAAAAGATTATACTTTGATGTAGATTCGACTCAATAATTCCCTATTCCCCAGATGTGAATGGAATTTTCCATCATACGTCTTCATAACAGATTGTCATACAATATTGGTTTTAATTTGTATACAGTACATTTTTCACTGTATCTGCTCATGTTATCCAGATTTCATCATTTCATATAGAAAAACAGCATGCCATAAAAATAATACCACAATTTATTTAACCATTAAGAAATTTATAGACATCACCACAAATTCCATTTCTTTGGTACAAGAAAAGAGTTGCTATAAATATATTTATAGATCTAAGTCCTTTTCCTTCCTGAATATCAAATTCCGAGCTCTACAATCCTTAATGTATAAGCTGTTAAAACTTGGGTTTTCCTGACTGTGGCTCAATGATAATTAATTTGTTTCTTTTTAAAAAATATATTTATTTATTTATTTATTTTCATCCATATGTATATGTATATTTTTAAGTTACAAAATTTGCTTCCACCCTCCCTTCCTATCCCCCTCCCCTTAGGAATGAACAGTCAGGTTAGCATTGTACATATATATTTTGATAAGCATGTTTACATATTAGTCACTGATATGAAGAATTAGGATTAAGGGACAGAGATACATAAGAAATAGTTTTTACAAAGTATTCGTAAGATTCTGAAGGGGGTGTGTGTGTGTGTGTGTGTGTGTGTGTGTGTGTGTGTGTGTTTTGTTTTGTTTTTGTCTGGATGTAGATAACATAGTCTATAGTCAGTCTAATATAGTTGTCCTAGCTCTGTGAACTGCTGACAGGAGCTGCTTCCATCATCTGTTCACCTCACAATGTTGTTGTTGATGTGCATATTGTTCCCTACTCCCTTTTCTCAGCATCAGCTCCCATAAGTCATTCCATGTTTCTGTATATTCAATCATTTATGGTTTCTTATAGAACAAGAGTCATCCATAGTATTCATGTACAATAACTTGTTTAGCCATTCCCCAAGTGATAGGCAATTTCCACTTCTTTGCCAGTACAAAAAGAGCTGCTATGAATATTTTGGTACATGTAAGACTTTTCCTTTTTTTATAATTTCTTATGGATATAGACCTAGAATTTGAATTGTTGGGTCAAAGGGTGTAGTTTTATTGTTCTTTGGACATAGTTCAATACTTCTCTCCAGAAAGGTTTGGTCTGTTCACAATTCCACCAGCAATGTATCAATGTCCCAATCCTCCCACAGCCTCTCCAACATTGATCATTTTCCCTTTTTCTTATCTTGGTCAATCTGAAAGGTGTGAGATCATACCTCATTGTTGTTTTAATTTGCATTTCTCTAATCAATAATGATTTGGAGCATTTTTTCAAATGGTTATATTGCATTAATTACTCCATTTGTAAACTGTTCATATCCTTTGACTATTTATCGGTTGGGGAAAATTGATTTGTTTCTTTCTGACTGTTTACATTATTTGTTATCTGACCTAGGAGATCTGAAATTTTGTTACAATATTCCTAGGAGTTTTCATTTTGATATCTGTTTCATGAAGTGATCCATGGATTCTTTCAGTTTCTATTTTACTCCCTGGTTTTATAAAATCAAGGCAGTTTCCCTTGGTAATTTCCTGAAGCAAGCAGTTTAAGCTGTTCTTAAGATTGTGGATTTCAAGTAGTGAAACAATTTTAAATTATAATGTGGGACATCATTAAGGTGCTCATGCAGCTGTCAACTCATCCAACCTTTCTGGAGAGAAATTTGCAACTATGCCCAAAGGGCAACAAAAATGTGCTTACCCTTTGATCCAGTAATACCACTACTGAGTCTATACCTGAAGAGATGATGAAAAATGGTAAAAACATCACTTGTTCAAAAATATTCATGGCAGCCCTGTTTGTGGTGGCAAAGAATTGGAAATTAAGTTAATGTCCTCCAACTAGGGAATGGCTTAGTAAACTGTGGTATATGTATGTCATGGAACACTATTGTTCTATTAAAAACCAGGAGGGATGGGAATTCAGGGAAGCCTGGAGGGACTTGCATGAACTGATGCTGAGTCAGATGAGAAGAACCAGAAAAACACTGTACACCCTAAAAGCAACATGAAGTGTTGATCAACCTTGACGGACTTGCTCATTCCATCAGTGTAACAATCAGGGACAATTTGGGGCTCTCTGCAATGGAGAATACCATTTGTATCCAGAGAAACAACTGGAGTTGGACCAAGGACTATAACCTTAAAATTAGAAAAAAACCTTATATCTTATTGTCTGATCATACTATCTCTGATACTTTATGTTTCTTCCTTAAGGATATGATTTCTCTCTCATAAAACTCAATTTGGATCAATGTATACCATGGAAACAATGCAATGCCTGAGAAATGCATTCTTGGGGTGGGTTAGTGGAGGGAAGTAAGATTAAGGGAAAAATTGTAAAACTTAAAATAAATAAAGTCTTTAATAAGAAAAGAAATAATTTTAAATTGTGTCTCCTACATTCATTTTCCAGGTTGCTTGTTTTCCAATGAAATATTTCACATTGTCTTCTAATTTTCAACTTTTAGGTTTTACTGATTCTTAATTTCTCACAATTATCAGCTTTATTTTACTCAATTCTATGTTCTAGAGAAATATTTTCCTTATTGAATTTCTGTATCTCCTTTTCCATTTGTACAATTCGGCTTTTTAAGGCATTCTTCTCTGCATTGCGTTTTTTGTATCTCCTTTTCCATTTGACTCGGTCTAGTTTTTAAGATATTTTCTACAGTAAGTTTTGCATCTCCTTCACCAAGCTTCTGGTTTATTTTTCATGATTATCCTGCATCATTCTCATTTCTCTTACAAATTTTTCCTCTATCTCCCTTTCATGACTTTCAAAATCCTTTCTGAGACCAATTCATATTTTTCTTGGAGGCTTTGGATGTAGAAACTTTGACTTTGTTATCTTCTTCTGAATGCGTGTTTTGATCTTCCTTGTCCCATAGTAGCTTCCTATGATAAGATTTGTTTTCTACCATTATTTGCTCATTTCTCCATGACTTAATTTTAACTCTTTGTTAAGGTGTGGTTCTTTTTTTAGGGTGAAGGGTACACTATCCAATGCATTTGGGTAGTCTATGCACTTGTTTTCAAAGATACTTTTAGGATCCTGCAAGTTTATTAGAGCCTGACATTTCCTCTGTTCAGTGACTAATCACAAGAACTCCATTCTGTCTTGAACCAGGAAGAGGGTCCAAATTCCCCTAGGATAGTAATCTCCGTTGTGCTACTGCAACTCCTCTTTCTGGAACAGGGATCTGGGATTGTTATCCAGATTCAAATTTGGGCAAAGCATCAGAGTCCTGCCTAAGGGATAGCACAGAGACATCTATATTCTCCTGTTTTTTTTCTGTTGTTTTCCCTTGTCTACTTGGGTTACCTCTCAGCTTCTGAATCTTACACTGAATTGTACTGCACTGTTAGCTAGTTACAAAAGATTTTTCCTGCTGAATATTCATGTTATCCTTGACAATCTCTAGGCTGAGAGGTCTGGAAACCATCACTACTGTCACTGATCAAGTAGCTTTTTTGCCCATTTCTGAATTACTGGGGCTAGTTCTTCCTGGCATGATCCATTTTGCACTGCGTTCTTCTTTCACCCCCATTTAACATACCTTTCCTGCAGATCTTTCAATTTGAATTGAACTAGAATATTGTTTCAAATATTTTGTCAATTTTGTAGATTCTACCACTTTAGAAATTATTTTCAGTTGTTCTTACAGGTATTTGGAGTGGTTGGGGGGGGGGGGAATTCAGGCAAGTCCCTGCCTTTACTCTGCCATCTTGGTTCTGTTACTCTCTCCCTATTTCTCAGATTGTCATCATTTCCATATCAATTCTCTATTTATTTTTCCAACATCTCTTCAAATCTCCAGGGTTAATGTCTTGCTAAATGGTTTTTGTACTTTAGTGATAACAGAAAAAGATCTACTTTTCTTTGTGAACTGGGCAAGCTTGTACTTTGTTTCTTATTGACTGTGCTGGGCTTCTTATTGCTTTCTTCTTTGTCATCGAAACTTCTATTGTTTTTGTTTAGAATACATAAGGTCTTCATCTGCAAGGCAGTAGTTTGTAATAGTCTTTGAAGTGTACCAGAGTAATTCAGTTTGAAGGTAATGATTAGGAATACATTTTCTTTCATATTACTTTCCTTTAATGACTTTTATCAGCTTTGTCACATAAGCACCAATGTTCTCCCCCTTCATGCCAGGGCTGCTTGTGACTTCACTCTAGTTCAGCTGTCACTTGGAGTAAGATGAGCACAATTTTATTAAAAAACCTAATGTGAGAGTTTCTGGTACAATTTAAATTGGGAAATAAAATTCATTGTTTTCTTTTCAATAAATGGACACTAGTAGGGATATTCTCTAATTTTCAAATCTTTCTTTCTGGTTGAAAGTTTCCCCTTCTTGCTAATTCTCAATATAAACTATTAAAGAAGTCAGATTTTTTAATGAAGGCCACTTCCCTGAAGACCACTGCCCTGCTACTGCCCTGAACACCATTTATATTTTTTCCCTTTGTTTTCTTTTTTGGGGGCTTTTGCAAAGCAAAGGGGTTAAGTGACTTTCCCAAGGTCACACAGCTAAGTAAGTATTAAATGAATGTCTGAATCTGAATTTGAACTCAGGTCCTCCTGACTCTAGGGCTAGTGGTCTATTCACTATGCCATCTAGCAACCCTCTGAACACCATCTCTTAATGTGAAACTGCATTTCCCCCCATATTATTATATTTCTTTTCTAAATATTAATGACAACATCAATTTAATATAATCCTACAATCTTACAAATTAGCTTTTTTGCTTCTCACAAAAAAACTAAAATAATTTATACTAGTATATTTATTCTGATCAAGGAGATGAGTAAAATGAGACTGACTTAGGTTAAGTGACAAGGCACGCAAGTAGAGACCAGGGTGTTACTCAAACCAAAGCCTTTACTATAAGAATTCTAATTGCAATAAAAGCTTAGAAAAAAATTTTCCATTGAATATTTTCATTTTATAGATATGAATATTATTATCATTTCTGTACCCTCTAGTACCTAGTCCAGTTCCCAATACATACTAGTTCTTTCCTATATTCTCATCAGATTGAATTGGAGTATAAGGGGAAACAGAAGATTATGGAGGGATGATTTCAAACATCAGTGAAAATGGCCTCTTGTGAGAACAGAGTAATTGAAAAGATGAAGGGAATTATCTTTAAACTTTTAAATGTATAATAGAAGTTGGAGAGAGAAATCAGTAAAGGGAGTTTAGGCAAGTGTGTTTGGAGTATTCTCAATAGCTTAAGAGACAGTTTCCAATGTAGAAGGCCAAAGAAAAGGAAGTAGTAGTAATCAGGAAAGGAAATAATACGAACTTGGGTGACTATCTTGGCAGAAAGGTAATACCAGATTGTTAGAAAATCTGGCATAAAAATTGGCCAGAGTCCTAAATAGGAAGTGAAGGAATGAGGAAAAGCAAAAACACTTGCCTGCCAACTCTAGCTACCATCTGTTAGCATGACTGTGTTCACCAGAAGTACAATTGTTCATAAACAGATATGAGCAAAAAGTTTAAAAAAGTTGATCCTGTGGGTTACAATGAACTTGTAATCAGTGAATCCTCATTATCACATAGCTCAAGAAGAACAATTTGTTGGTCAAAATATCCAGAACTGACATTTATGCATTTTTATCCTCTCTAGCAGTATTATTATGCCAAGTGATTCAATTAATTAATTTTAATTAAAATATATTATTCATTGAATTGATATATTAAAAATAAATTTGCTTTATGTTGAGAATGATAAGAGTATTTGAATAATTAGGAAATATATCAAAATAAATACCTGCCTTGATCACTTCTGCATCCCCAATGTTGAGTAGTGTGCTTTTATATATTATAGATGCTTTATTTGAATGAATATCTTATATTTTAGCATTTTGCAGATATAGGAACTGCTTAAAATTTTAACGAATTTAAAGTTTCTAATTAAGAATGTTCATTAATTCAAGGCACTATGTGAGACATTACAAATAAAAAGTAAGATTTAGAAATGCCCCCTTCCCTCAACATGGTTGTGTCCTTGAGGGAAACATAACATTTACACTGATAAGTAAATAGAAAATCAGTTGTAAAGGTCATGATAATGACAACTGAGGATATCAAGATAGACATGCTATATGAGATGATACCTTAATTTATGGTTAAAGAAATTTAAATGGAAATTCTAAAAAAAAGGAAGACAAAAACATTCCAAGTAGAGATAGTGAAAAGGATTAGAAAGAGATAATGGACTGCTGAGTTCTAAGACTAACAGTTGGGCCAATTTGGGTAGAAGTAGTATACATGACCGAATATAATGAAAAATAAGTTATGAAGGCTGAAATGGAGACTATGAACAACTTTACTTGCAAGGCAAAATTTACATTTAGCTAGTTTAGATGGTTGAGCTATACTTGTTGTTTGAGGAAATTATTTTGAGTTATTTTGAGAATAAATAGAGAAGAGAAATGGTGTAATGAGGAAGACCAAATGGGAGCTTATTCTAAAAACCAAATTGATAAGTAACAAGAATTTAGATTAAAGTAATGTCTAAGCTCATGGAGAGTGGGGGGGGCGATATGAGCAATATTTCAAGACATATGACAGTAATCACTGGTGGTATTAGATTCAGAGTGGGAAAATACAACATTTATATTTAGAAGTAAAAATAAGTAAATACAAAACATTGAAGAGGGAAAGAATACTAAAGAATATATAAATGCAGTATAGCTTCACAAAGGAGGTGACACCTAAAATAAATTTTTTAGTAAAAGAAGTATTAAGGAAGACAAATTTTTAATCATGGGGCACACAATAATGTGAACATAGAATTGGGAGTTATAATGGAACAATTTCTGATCCAATTGGAACCTTGGTCCAATATATAGTCCAATTCAATAAAAAAAGTGTTATTTTTTAATAGGGTTTGAAGGGAAATCATGAATTTCTATAATAATAACCTGAGTAATTCATCTTTTGTTTTGTTTTGTTTTTTGAGGTACTGAGTTATGTTTTGTTCATTTTTTTTTCTAAGAAGTTTAATAACAAGGTGATACTTAATTATTTGAAATGAAAAGCTAAGTGGAGAGGGTAGAGACTAGATGTAGAAGATTAAAATGACATAGGGTGGCTAGGTGGTGCTGTGGACAAAGCACTAGCCTTGGAGTCAGGAAGACTGAGTTCAAATCTGACCTCAGATACTTAATAATTGCCTAGCTTTGTGACCTTGGGCAAGTCACTTAATCTCATTGCCTTGGAAAAAAAAAGAAAAAGTTGAGAAGCAACGAGTGCCTTAAGGAGAGTAGTAACTAAATAATTCAAAATATTAGTCCCAACTTTATGAGAGACACTGTAGAGAAAGGATAGATTTTGCAGTTTTTTGGATTGGTGAATAAAGGAGGTCCAAGAGCTTTAGATAATGCTACAAATATGAAACTGAGAATGGAATATTGAGGATATTAGTAGACTAGGAATTTGGAAGAAATGAGGGTTTAAAGGGAATGAAGATCTGTCTTTTACATTTTGTGTTCAAAATTCTAATGGGAAATCAAAATGGAGATGTTCAGAAGGAATAAAATCTGAAAAGTGTTTGGAGTTGGATATGTAGATTTCATGTTCATCTATCCAAAGAACTTAATGGAACTGAGTAGTATAGAAGTTTGATTGATTGCAGATGAATTTTCAATAAAAAAATATTTGTTAATTAAACATATAGATCACAAATTTCATGCCGATATAAAAAAAGGTGTTTGTGAGGGCTGATGCACAATAGAAATTAGATGCAGACATATGAGGTTACTCTTCTTTTTGCACATAGATCTGTTCTACCAATTAATCACAATAATTATAGATTTATGGCTTTAATTTTTAGCATTAAATCCTCCTAACTTGGGACATATCAGCAAATCAACATTCAATTTAACATTCTTGAAATTTCTAAGCTCCAGGGAATCATGGACAGATTGCATTCATATATCCATTGATATTGATCTATCCACTAGCGGGGGTACATGTGAAAAACAGTATAATATTTGGAGGAGAAATTCACACATTACTGCCATGGAAGGTACAGATAATTATTAATACTACTACTGTCAAGATGTTTCTTGTGTCTCCTATTTTCATAAAGTTTTATACAAATTATTTTGTACATTGCATTTTTTCTTCTAAAAAGATGCAGTTCTCTTAGAAAGGAGTAATGCTGACTTACTCAGATGAGAAGAAATGAAACTTATTGATCTTTGTATGTTTATCAATCAATCTTCCATGTCAGTTGTGTGCACCTTTCCCCACAAATATATTCCAACATTTAGACATATATCAAAGTTTTTTTGCTATATTGTGTTATCTCCAATTTTTCAAATAATTTTATTTAAATGAAATCTCAATGACAAAGCAATATTTTAAAGCAATTACGATTGTTCAGATATTGAATCCTTTTAACAAAGTGGCAAATGACCTACTCTAATAAAAATTGCATAAGAGTTTTTTCTTACTTTTGTTATTATTATACTTGTTAATCTGTCTTGCTTCGTTGTAATGACAGGTTTTATCAAAATTTTTCATTGATCAATGTGGTACAAACAATTTAAAAGACTGTCTATAGTCAATTCTAATGGTTTTAATATTTTTGAGGTATCATTAAGGATTTCTAAATTTGTTTATTATAATTCTATATATTGAGATAACTTAAACAATGTTACTTTAAGGCATAAAAAATGACTTTTGGAAGTAGATGACATAATCCTTTAATCTTGGAGGTTGGTGATTCATACTGATTTATGGCTTATTTGGAAACAATAGCTTTTTTCTTTGCTACCAAGACATTAGAATTTTACCACCCCCCCAAAAAAAGAAAATCAACAATTATTTGTCCAGTTATTTCCCCAATTGATGCATCTGAATTTCTAATTCTTAGCCACTACAAGAACAATTATTTTAAATATTTTTATATTTGTGAATCCTTTCTCATTTTTATGTTCTCTTTGGGATATAGAACTAATTGTAGAATTGCTGGATCAAAGGGAATGCATAGAATTATTCTCATTTTACCACAGGTCCTAATTAGTCTCCAGAATGGTTGGATCAATTCAGAACTCCAACAGTGAATTAGGGTCATTTTTTGGCCACATTTCTCCAGAATTGATCATTTTCCTTTTTTCCAATCTCAGCCAATCTGCTAGGTATGAAGTAATACCTCAGAGTTGTTTTAATATGTAATTCTCTAACCCAAAATGATTTTAGAGCATTTGTTCCTTAAGATTTTATGTAGTTTTAATTTCTTCATTGTAAAACTACCTATTCATATCCTTTGATCTTTTATCAATTTGAAAATGACTTGTAATCTTATGAATTTGAATCAATTCTGATTATATTTTAGAACTGAATCCTTTTTCAAAAATATGGTTTGAAAACTGTTTCCCAGCTTTATGCATTCTTTTAAACCTTTACTGCATTTTATTTGTGAAAATTATTTATTTATTCATATATTTTTCAATTTAGAATGTTCTCTATCTCTTGGTTGGTCAGATACTTCACCCTTCCCTATGGAGTGATAATTTCTTGTTCTCTTAATTGATCTATAGTTTCACTCTTTATGTTTAAATTCTGTGTCTATTTTGACCTTGTTTTGAATAGATTGTGAGATGGTGCTCTATATTTAATTTTGCCAAACTATATTGCAGTATTCTTAGCAGTTTTTGTCAAATTCTGAATTCTTATATCAGAAGCTAGTGTGTTTTGACTTTAAGCATTTACTCCTATTTTTTGTGCCTACTATAATGCCCTGATCCACTTCTCCATTTCTTAGCTAGTGCCAGACAGTTTTGATAACTATCAATTTATAATATAGCCTTATATGAAGTAGAGCTAGACCACCTTCCTTTGCATTTTCTTCATTAATTGTCTTGATAAATTTGTTGATGAATTTTACTACAATTATTTCCCATCCGTATAAAGCAATTTTTGGCAGATTGATTGGTATGGTACAGATATTTATATTGACTCAGTATAATCATGAGAAATTGAAATTTCCCACTAATTTAGTACTGACTGTATGTTCATATGGTTTCTGGATTTGTCTTGGGAGGTAGACTCCCAAGGTTTTTATGTTGACTAAAATTAATTTAAATGAAATATCTCAATTTCTTGGTGCTATGACTTATTGCTAATATATAGAACTGCTGATGATTTATGTAGTTTACATTTAGATCCTGCTACTTTACTGGTCTCAATTGTTTCATGTATTTTTTTTATTTAATTGTCTAAGGTTCTCTGAGTATACCAGTATTGTGTAAATAAATATTCATCCATTTCACTTATATTCTCAGATTTCCTAGCATAAAATTGGGCAAAATAGCACTGAATTAGTTAATTTCCTCCTCCTGGTTGGTGAGTTCAACCTTTTTTATTTTGCATCCTACTAAATGGGATTTTTTCAAAGAATCAGATTTGGGGGCAGCTAGGTGGCACAGTGGATAAAACACCCCCTTGGAGTCATGAGTACCTGGGTTCAAATCGGGTCTCAGACACTTTATAATTACCTAGCAGTGTGGCCTTGGGCAAGCCACTTAACCCCATTGCCTCGCAAAAAAAAAAAATCAGATTATTTAAAGGCTTATCTCTTTTATTGTTTTTGTATAAAACCAACTCTAGTTATATTTGATTGATTCAATAATTTTCATACTTTCAACTTTATTAATTTATTCTTTGATTTTCCAGAATTTCTAATTTGGTATTTAACTGGATATTTTAAATTTATTATTTTTTTAAAACCTTTTTTTAGTTGCATGCCCAATTCAATGATCTCCACTTTCTCTATTTCATTCATATAAGCACTTGGAGATATAAAATTTCCCCAAATAACTGCTTTGGCTTCATCCCACAAGTTTTGATATGATGTCTTATCTTTGTCATTGTCTTGGATGAAATTGGTGATTATTTCCATGATTTCTTTGATACACTCATTCTTTAAATTTAGGATACTTATTTTCCAGTTTTTAAATTTACCTTTCCATGATCTTTTATTACATGCAATTTTATTACATCATATCTAACATGATTAATTTAATATTACTGTATTTCTCATTTTGAGTGAGAAAATTTTATGAGCTAGTAAATTGTCAGTGTTTATTTATATGTCATGTACTACAGGAAAAAAAGTAAATTCCTTTTAATTTCTCCTTTCAATTTTCTCCAAAAATCTATCACATCTATCTTTTTTAAAAGTTTTATTCACACCTATGGCCAAGATGGCAGAGAATAACAAGGCCCTGTGCTAAGGTCTCCTGGCTTTCCCTCAGAACTGATATAAATCATGCATCTCAACAGAAACTCAATTGAGAAAATGCAGAAAAAGAAAATAGGAGAAGAAAATCTACGAACAAGTTTTGTCTCCAGGGATCATGAGTGAGCTGAGGGCAGAGAGCCAATGGGGATGAGGTGAGACCCAGACAAAAGAAAGATGAGCTGTGTACCATTTTACTATGGGAGCCCCGGAAGAGTTGGCTTTGGGAGCAGAGGTCTGGGTAGCTCCAGCAGGGTTGGTGAGAGAGTTCCAGTACAGTGAATTACATAATGTGGCTAAACATCAATTTCACTGCACTTGGCTGGTGTGGAGGACCACAAGCTCCATACTTTCATTTCATCAGAATCTTCTTCCCAAGACAAACACAGTAACTGCCCTCAACCCCTAGCCCAGCCTCAGGCAGGCCCAACAGAGCTCACTCAGCAGAATAGGGAGATTAACTACCTTGACCCAGGGCACAGTCCACATTGTTAAAGGAAAACAATATCCAACAGCACCAAGCACTCCCTCCAGATTTAGGAAGAGGACCTCAAAACAAGGTCACAGACACTCCAAAGAAAGCAACCAGGACCCTCTACTGATGGGGCCACTTGGCTCACCCAGTGAGCAAAGCCTCCAGGGATCTCAACACAAAACCACTGTGAACCAGCCCCATCCTCAACAAAAAATCATAGGAAATTGAAGAAAGGCCAACAGAAAGGGGTTCCAAGGATAACTCCATAGAAGGCAAAGATAGATCTAGAAGAGACAATTTAAGAATCATTAGTCTCCCTAAAAATGTATAAGAGAAAAAAAAAAAGCCTGGACTCAATAATACAGGATTTAGTGTAGGAAAATTGCCTTAATATCATGGAACCAGAGGGCAAAATAATTATTGAAATAATACACCAAACTCTATGGAAAGGGATCCCAAAAGGAAACACCAAGGAATATTGAGGCCAATTTACAAAACTATCAAATAAAATAGAAATTCCTGCAGGCAGCCAGAAAGAAACAATTTGGATAAAAAGGGGCCACAGCAAGGATTACACAGGACCTGGCTGTATCAACATTAAGGGATCAGAGGGCCTCGAATGCAATATTCCAAAGAGCAAGGGAGCTCGGAATGTAGCCAATAATTCACTCTCCAGCACATCTGAGCCTTCTCCTTCAGGTGAACAGATGGGCATTTAAAGAAATGGGAAACTTCCAACATTTCCTGATGAAAAGACCAGAGCTATATAGAAAATTTGGACATCAAACAGGAGGCTCAAGAGACACATGAAAAGATTTTTTTAAAGTGTAAAAGAAAAAAAAAGCTGCAATCCAAAAAAAAGATGGAATTGGCTATATTCTTACCTGGAAGAAAGATTCTAATGATCCTTGAGAATTGAAACTCTATTATAAAGAATGTACTTAGCCATAAGTGATGGACACTCAGAATGATTTAAAAATAATGCCTCCTTTAAAATGGGACAGTCAAGAGATAGGAGGATAGAGGAGATTGAATGGGGGTAAATCTCATTACATTAAGAGGTACAAAGGACCTATTGCTTTGGAGGGCAAAATGGGAAGAGGTGAGTACTATCTGAATCTTCTTCTCATCAGACATGCCTTAAAGTTAACTTTCACACACACTCAGGTAAGTTAAGAAACTTATCATACACATCAAGTATTAAAAAGTGCAAAGAGGAGGGAAGGACGGGGAGGGGGAGAAAAAAGGGAACTAACAGAAGGAAGGGAAGGAAGAAGGTAAAAAGGCAAAGGGGAAAGAAAGGGGAGCGTATTGTTATAGGAGAACAATCAGACTGCAGGTGGTGGTATTCAGAAGGAAAATCCTGGGGAGTATAGATAAAGTGAAAAATAGAGGAAAAATAAAAACAGAGATAAGATAGCATGGAGGGCAATAAAAAAGTTAGTAATTATAACTTTGAATGTGAAGGGGATGAACTCTCCATGAAAATATACTCAAATAACACAATGGAAAATAAAAACAGACTCCTACAAATATGCTGCTTACAAGAAACTCATTTGAAGCAGAGATAACATATAGAGTAAAGATAAAAGTTTGGAGCAAAATATATTTTGTTTCAGCTGAAGTGAAAACAGCAGATGTAGCAATCCTTATCTCAGACGAAGCAGCTGCAAAATTAGATCTCATTGAAAGAGATAAGGAAGGAAACTATATGCTCCTAAAATGTACCATAGACAATAAATTAATTTCAATATCCAACATGTATGCACACAATTGTACAGCATCCAGATTCTTAGAGGAGAAGTGAAAAGAGGTACAGGAAGACATGGACAACAAAACTCTACTAGTGGGTTATCTCAACTTCACACTCTCAGATTTAGATGAATCTAATCATAAAAAAAAACAAGAAGGAAGGTAAGGACATAAGTAGATTGTTAGAAAACCTAGATATGATAGGATAATGGAGGAAATTGAATGAGAATAGAAATAAATATACTTTTTTTCTGCAGTACGTGGCAATGACATGGCACAAAAATTGACCATGTACTAGGGCATATAAACCTAATGATCAATTGCATAAAGGAAGAAATGGTAAATACATATTTGTCAGATCATAATGCAACAAAAATCTTATGCAATTTTGGGCCATGGAGATGAAGACCCAGAACTAATTGGAAACTAAATAACCTCATTTTAAAGAATGAGTGGATCAAGCAACAAATTGAAAATAGAATAAATTATTTCATCCTAGATAATGACAAAAATGAAACAACATACAAAAATCTGTGGGATACACATAAGTTGACTGCCGGGGGTTATATTGTATTTTTAAATGTTTATAGGCATAAATTAGAGAAAGAGGAATAAATAATCTAAATATGCAACTAAAAAAATTAAAGAACAATTAGAACCCCTCCCAATTAAATACCAAATTAAAAAAATCTAAAAATTAAAGTAGAAAATAATAAAGTTAAGAGTAAGAAAACTATTGAACTAATAAATAAAATTGAGAGCTAGTTTTAGGGAAAAACAATAAAATTGATAAACCTCTGGTAAATTTGATTTAAAAAAAGAAAGAAGAAAATCAAATTTAAAGTACCATAAATGAAAAAAGATGAACTCACCACCAATGAGGAAGAAATTAAAGTAATAATTCAGAATTATTTTTCCTATATATATGCCAATAAATTTGACAAGTGAAATGGATGAATATTTGCAAAAGTATAAGTTCCCTGGATTAAATGAAGAGGAAATAGGAAACCTTAATAATCCTGTTTCAGAAAATGAAATTCAACAATCCATTATTGAACTCCCTAAGAAAAAATCTTCTGAACCATTTGCATCCAAAAGTGAATTCTATCAAATATTTAAAGAATAATTATTTCCAATTCTATATAAAATCTTTTGAAAAATAGGTGAATTTGGAACTCTGCCTAACTTTCTATGACAAAAATATGGTGCTGATACCTAAATAAAAAAGAGTTAAATCACAGAAAGAAAATTATAGACTTATCTCCCTGATGAATATAGATGTAAAAATCTTAAATAAAATATTAGCAAAAGGATTATAACTAGTGATCACTAGGATAAAGCATTAGGATCAAGTAGGATTTATCCCAGTAATGCAGGGTTGGTTCAATATTAGGAAAACTGTTAGTGAAATTAATTATATCATTAACAAACTATCATGAATAATATGATTACATCAAAAGATTCTGAAAAAGCTTTACACAAAATATAGCACCAATTCCTACTAAAAATACTAGAGAGTGTAGGAATAAAAGGATTATTCCTTAGAATAATAAGCAGTATCTGAAACCATCCCCAAGTCTTATATGCAACAGGGATAGGTTAGAGGTATTCCCAATAAAATCAGGTGTGAAACAAGGGTGCTCATTATCACCACTACTATTCAATATGTATTAGAAATGTTAGCTCCAGCAGTAAGAAAAGGAAATCGAAGGAATTGGTATTGGGAAGGAAGAGGCAAAACTCTCACTCTTTCCAGATGACATGATGGTATACCTAGAGAATACAAAAAAATCATCTTAAAAACTACTAGAATAATTAGCAACTTTAGCAAAGCTGCAGGATATAACATAAACCCTCATAAATCCACAATATTTCTATTTAAGAATAGCAAGGCACAGCAGAATGAGACAGAAAGAGAAATCAAAGTCAAAGAACCTCCAGATAATATAAAATACCTGGGAGTATTACTTTGCCTGCCAAGACAAACTCAAAAACTTTTTGAAAACAATTACAAAATATTTCTCACACAAATAAAATAAGATTTAAATAACTGGACAAACATAAACTGCCCATGGATATATCAAGCTAATATAATAAAATGACAATTCTACCAAACCTACTACTTGTTTACTGCCCTACCAATCAAAATTCCAAAAAATTACTTTAATGAGTTAGAAAAAATTGTAAGTAAATTCACATGCAGAAATAAAAAGTCAAGAATTTCCAGGGATTCAATGAAAACAGGGCAAAAAATGAGACTTAGCCTTACCAGATCTTAAATAATATTATAAAGCATCAGTCATCAAAACTGTCTGGTATTGACTAAGAAATAGAGTGGTGGACCAGTGGAATAGTTGAGGTGCAGTAGCAGGAAATGATTATAGTAACCTATTTGATAAACTCAAAGAGTACAGCTATTGGGCTCAAAGCCCTCTCTTCAATAAAAACTGTTGGGAAAATTGGAAGTTAGTATGAAAGGAACTTGGATTAGAACAATACCTAACACTTTATAAAAAGATAAGATCAAAATGGACACAGGATTTAGACATTAAAAACAATATTATAAGCAAACTAGAAGATCAAAGAGTAGGACAACTATCAGATCTATGGAAAGGGAAGCAGTTTATGAGAAAGAATGAGATGAAGAACATGAAAAACAAACTAGATTATTTTGAGTACATTAAATTAAAAATCTTTTGCATAGACAAAACCACTGTAACCAAGATTAAAAGAAATTTAGCAAATTGGGAAATAATTTTTACAACTAGTTTTTCTAACAGAGGACTTATTTCTTTTCTTTTTTTTTCTTTTCTTTTTCTTTTTAAGGTATTTGCAAGGCAAATAAAGCTAAGTGGTTTGTCCAAGACCACATAGCTTAGGTAATTATTAAATGTCTGAGGCCAGATTTGAACCCAGGTACTACTGACTCCAGGGCCAGTACTTTATCCACTGTGCTACCTAGCTGCCCCAAGAGGACTCATTTCTAAAATATACAGAGAACTGAGTCAAATTTTCAAAAACAATCCAAGCCATCCACCAAATAAAAAATGGTCAAAGTTTATGCAAGGGCAATTTGCAGATGAAATCAAAGCAATCTTGAGTGATAAGAAAAATTGCTCTAAATCACTACTTGCTAGAAAAATAAAAATTAAACCAACTCATGCCTCTCAGACTGGCAGTTATGGCCAGAAAGGACAATGATCAATGTTGGAAGGGATGTGGGAAATCTGGGACACTTAATACATTATTGGCACAACTGTCAACTCATGTAACATTCTGGGCAGCAATTTGGAATTATGCCCAAAGAGCAACAAAAATGTGCATACCTTTCGATACAACAATATCACTACTAGGTCTATAACCTGAAGAGATGATGAAAAAGGATTAAAACATAACTTGTACAAAAATATACATAACAGCCCTTTTTGTGGTGGCAAAGAAGTGGAAATTAAGTGAATGCCCTTCAGTTGGGTAATGGCTTAACAAACTGTGGTATATGTATGTGTTGGAACACCATTGTTCTACTAGAAACCAGGGAAGCATGGAATGATTTGCATTAACTGATGAGCAGAATCAGAAGAAAATTGTACTCCCTAACAACAACATAAGGGTGATGATCAAACCTGCTGGACTTTCTCATTCCATCCATGCAACAATCAGGGACAATTTTGTACTATCTGTGATGGAGAATACTATATTTATCCAGAGAAAGAATTGTGGAACTTGAAGAAAGACAAATGATTATTACCTTCAATTTAGAAAAAAAAATGTTACTATGTCATTTTACTATCTCTTTTACTTCATTTTTCTTCCTTATGGATATGATTTCTCTCTCATCACATTCATCTTAGATCAATGTATACCATGGAAACAAGGTAAAGACTAACAGACTGCCTTCTGTGGAAGGTGGGGAAAGGGAAGCACAAATACATGAAAAATTATGAAACTCAAAATAAATGAAATAAAAAAAGAACAAAGACTATTAACCTTAATTTTTAAAAAGCAAACAAACATTATCTTCTTATTTAATCATGCTAGATCATTTTTTTTTCTTTAAGGACATGATTTCTTCCTCAACACATTGAATTATCAGTTTATATCATGGAAAAATGGAAATTCTATCAGATTGCCTTCTGTGAAGGGTGGGGGGAAGGAAAGGAGAGTAGGGTAAAAAATGTAAAATTCAACAATAAACAAACAAACAAACTAAAACAAAAAAGTTTTATTCAGCTTCCTAACTTTCTTCTTATTTATATTGTCCTTGGATTTTTATCTAAGTCTGAGAGGAGGTTGAAGTCACCCAGTACTGTAGTTTTATTGATGTCTACAATTAACTCATTTAGCTTAATCTGTAAGGATTTGGATGTTATACTTCATGAGATATATATATATATATATATATATATATATATATATATATATACACATATATATATATATATATATGTATATATATATATATGTTTCATATTAATATTGCTTCATTTCCTATGGCACCTTTTAAGAAGATGTAATTTTCATTTTTATCTCTTTAATTAAATCTATTTTCCTTTCCCTTTGTTTGAAATCAGGATTTTTTTTAAATTTATTTTTTATTCTGATTTTGTACAATTTTTTTTACATTAATAAAATATTCTTGTTTCCAAGTAAACAAAATACCCCCTCCCCTATGAATATAGATAGTCTTGCTTGGGCAAAAAAAGTAAAGGGGAGAGAAAAAAAATTAAAATTAAAAAAAATAATAGTAATAATTGTAGATATGGCCAGGTGGCACAATGGACAAAGCACCAGCCCTGGAGCCACGAGCACCCAAGGCCATATCCACCCTCGTAAACCCAATAATCACCCAGCCATGTGACATGCAAGCCACCTGATCCCCACTGCCCTGCAAAAACCAAAAAGATGAAAAAAAAAGACCCAAAATAAAATAAAATAGAATTAATAGTAGGCGTGGCTGGGTGGCAGACAGAGCATTGGCCCTTGAGCCAGGAGAACCTGGGTCCGAATCCGGCCCCAGACACCCCAAAATCACCCTGCTATGTGGCTCCAGGCAGGCCACCCAGCCCCAATTGCCCTGCACCCTCCCCCAAATAATAATAACAAAAAATGTGCTTCAGTCTTTGTTCCAACACCAAAAACTCTGTCATGGGTGGATCACATTCTTTCTAAGTCCATCACAAAAGTTACTTCCATATTTTTCCAATATTGCCATTGCTGATCGAAACTCCCTCCTTTCTTACTTCTCCACTACCATGTACTATATTTTCTCTCTCCTTTCACTCTGATTCTGCTGTAGGTTCTCTGAGTGGCACAGCAGACAGATCCCTGGTCCTGGGGCCAAGAAGCCCTGAGCCCCCATACCACCCCTTAGGCCCAGAATCCACTTGGCCCTGTGGTCCTGGGCAGTCCATCCATCCAATCCCAGCCCCTTGCAAGAAGTAAAAAAGAAAATGTGTTATATCAGACCAGTCTCCCCCCATGGTCCATCCTCTCCTCTTTCATTCACATCACCCCCCCCTTCCCCCAGCTCCTCCCTCTTTCTTACTCCAGGTGTCTATACCCCATTGAGTATATTTGCTGTTTCCTCTCCTAGACATCTCTGATGAGAGTAAAGTTTCCCTCCTTCCCCCTTGTCTTCCATGTCATTGCAATAGCTCATTGTAATAAAAAAAAATCTTATTATTTGAAATATCTTGGACTATTCCCCCTCTCGTTTTCCTTTCTCCCATTCCATTTCCCTTTTTTCCTATTGACTCCATTTTTACACCATATTTTATCTTCGAATTCAGCTTTCTCCTTTGCTTCAACTATAAAAGCTCCCTCTACCTGCTCTATTAACTGAGATGGTTCATATGAATATTATCAGTATCATTTTTCTATACATGCAGTTCATCCTCATTATGTCCCTCATATTTCCCCCCTCTCCTCCAATCTCCATGCTTCACCTGAGTCCTGTATCTGAAGATCAAACCTTCTGTTCAGCTCTGGCCATTCCAAAATGAACCTTTGAAATTTCCCTGTTTCATTGAAAGTCCATCTTTTTGCCTGGAAGAGGACATTCAGCCTTGCTGGGTAGTTGATTCTTGGCTGCTCTTTTACAGTCCACAATATTGTATTCCAAGCACTACGAGCTTCCCATGTAGTTGCTGCTAAGTCCTGTGTGATCCTGACTGCAGCTCCACGATATTTGAACTGTGTACTTCTGGCTGCTTGTAATATTTTCTCTTTGACTTGCAAGTTCTGGACCTTGGCTATAATATTCCTGGGGTTTGTTTTTTTTGGGATCTCTTTCTCTGGGGGGTCGGTGGATTCTCCCCATTTCTATTTTGCCCTCTGCTTCTAGTATATCAGGGCAATTTTCCTATAGTAATTCTTTGAAAACGATGTCAAGGCTCTTCCTGATCATGATTTTCAGGTATTCCAATAATTTTTAAATTATCTTTCCTAAGTCTGTTTTCCATATCAGTTGTTTTTTTCAATGAGATATTTCACATTTTCTAATTTTTCATTTTTTTGGTTTTGAAGTATTGATTCCTGATTTCTGGTAAATTCATCAATCTCCCTGAATTCTATTCTTTGTCTGAAGGATTTGTTCTCCTCAGAGAGTTTTCTTATCTCTTTTTCCATCTGGCCAATTTTGCTTTTTAAAGCATTCTTCTCCTCAACTTTTTGAACTGCTTTTTCCATTTGACCTAAGCTGGTTTTTAGCATGCTATTTTCTGGCGCATTTTTTTAGATTTCCTTGACTAACCTGCTGACTTCATTTTCATGTTTTTCCTGCATCTCTCTCCTTTCTTTTCCCAGTTTTTCTTCCAACTCCCTCATTTGATTTTCAAAGTCTTTTTTGAGCTCTGTCATAGCCTGAGCCCAATTTCTGTTTTTCTTGGAGTTTTTAGATGCAGGAGCTTGTGCTTCCTCATCTTCAGACTGAGTATTTTGATCCTTCTTGGGCTTATTTGCAAAATATTTGTCAATCGTCTTCCTCTTGTTTCTTTGCTTGTTCATTTTCCCAGCCCAAGCCCGTTTTTTGGGTTGCTTCCTGAGCTTTTGGGACACTCCCACAAGGATCTCAGTGTGTGAGGCTCTGTCCTCCCTCCTGGTCTCTGAATGACCATAAGCACCCCCTTCTGCCATGGGGCTGAGGTTGGGGGGCCCTGCTGTTCTATGGGGGGGCCTAGACTTTGATCAGGATCTGAATGTGGTCTGAACCCCAGAGTCCTGTTCCAGGGGCAGAGGACAAAGCTCTGTAGTCTCTCTTTCTTCACTCCCCTCCCTCAGCTCAATGGGCTCATGCCCTGGGCCCTCCTGCTTACCTGCTCCTCCTGCTTCTGTTTCCATGTCTGGGCTGCCAAAAGACCAAGCTGCTTGCTGTGTGCCCTGAGGGCTGGGCTCAACGTGCTCGCTCTGGCAGAAGTCCCCCTCTGTTCCCCCACTTTGTGGCCAGTGCTCCCCGGGGTGCAGCTCAGGAGACTCCCCTGCTGCTGTTAGCCGCACCTCCCAGCACCCTGGGGCTGCCTCTGGGAGTCTGAAGTTCTTTCGCTCTGGTGGGCCACCCTTCCAACCTGGGGAGCAGAGCCTTTCTGATCTTTTCCAGGTTACCTTGAGTAGGAGAACTGCCTCACTGGGTCCCTTTGTGGGCTCTGTCTCTCGAAAATTTAGTTAGAGTCCTTAGCTTATGAGTTTTTATCAGAGACCTCCTAAGATTGGATCCTTTCATGTTGCCATCTTGGCTCCACCCCCTGAAATCAGGATTGTTACCCCTGATTTTTTAATTTTTACCTATAGCATAATGTTTTCTGTCCTAACTTTTATCCTTTACACTGCATGCATCTGTCTCTCCTTCAAATGTGTTTCACATAAACAACATAAGATTCTATTTTTTATCCACTCTAATACTTGCTTCCATTTTATGAGAGACTTTATTCCACTGTTTCATAAACTCTTGAGTTATGAGAAATAAATATATATTTCCCTCCAAGTTCCCTCCCCATTTTTACTCTGTTCTTTCTTTTCCCCTTATCCCTCTTCATCAATGTTTTGCTTTTTATTCCTGTCTCTTGATCAGCCTATTTTCTATTCCCTTTCTTTCTCTCCATTTTCCTTTTCTTTTTTTATATGCATTTTAATGTAAACTTTCCTTTTACTTTGCCCTCCCTTTTATTCATTCTTTTTTAAACTTTCTTTCCCCTTCTGTCCTCTAATTCCTTGTAGTGTGAGATAAATTTGTGAACTTAATTGGGAATGTTATTCCTTTTTGGGAAAAATCTGTTGAGATGATGATTTAGTCAGGGCTCACACTTATCCTTATCCCCTTTACTATAATAGATCTTTGTTCCTCTGCATGTGATGTTATTTATCTTCTAATGCTTCTTTTTCTTCTAGTATCCTCCTTTTTTGTCTTGTTTTAAATTTGTTTTGCACCTGCAACCTCTGCAAGACATACTCTTTTTATCTGTCCTTATTGGTTTATTTTAAACATCACCTTATTGTCATTTTTAAACCCAGAACTCCTGTCTAAATGCACTGCCCTCAATTTTCCCATTAGAAAAACAATTCTCAAGAGCCAGAATCATCACCAAACTATATTGAATTTATACCACACTCACTTTCCAAGTAGCATCTCTAGTAGCACAATCCTAATGAGCTAAATTATCATATAAAGCAAAATCACTTCATATACATTTAGACATGCACCCTCTAAGTACACTCCCTCCAATTGTCCCAAGAGCAATACAACTTTCATGATCTAAAGTATCATATAAATCAAAAATCATCTTAAGATACATTCATACTCCAACTATATTCAATCCTCATGAGCTAATGAATCAGACAAATTATCTTCCACTTTCATGAACAATCTGTATCTATTACTTCTTTCTAAGTATGGTTCTTTTAATTATCCTAAGAGAAGTACACTTTTCAAGAGGTGAGTATTTTATTCCCCTGTTATGATATATAAAGTTGAATCTTATTGATTGATATTTTCATCTTTTAGTTCACCTTCTTACATAACTCTTGAGATATATTTGAAGAATTTTCCTTTTCAGTTCAGTTAATTAATCAAATGTTTGAAACTCTTCTATTTCATTCAAATTCCATCTTTTTCCTTATAAAGATGTGCTGAATTTTGCTAGGTAAATTGATTCTTGTTTGTAATCCAGTCTTTTGCCCTCTAGAATTTCTTATTCCTGGTCTAACAGTCCTTTCATGTTGAAGCAGATAGTTTTCTGTCATTCTGACACTGTTTCATTGTTATTTAAATTGCTTTATTTTGACTGATTGCAGAATTGTCTCCTTTATCTAAGAATTCTGAAACATATATATATATATATATATATATAGAGAGAGAGAGAGAGAGAGAGAGAGAAAGAGATAGAGATAGATATAGATATAGATATAGATAGATATAGATATAGATATAGATATAGATATAGATATATGGAAATTTAATTCTAGTATTTCTTTCTGGGAGGTAATTGGAGGAATCTTTCAGATGCAATTTTTCCTTCTTTTTCTAGGTCAGCAGGTAAGCTGTCCATTAAAATTTAATGAAAGATATTTTCCAGGGTCCTTTCCTGATTGTTGCTTTCAAGTAGACAAATAATTCATCATTTATCTGTTCTTCATTTTCTTTCCATCTTGGTCATTTCCCCAAGATTTACATTAATTTTTCCTCTATTTTGGGGGGCCTTTTGCTTTTGATTGATGGAATCTTGATGTCTCATAGAGTCATTAGTTTCTATTTGTCCAATTCTACTTTTTACATTTTCATTTTCTTCCATTAGATTTTGTGTTTCTGTTTTCAGTTAATTATTTTTACTTTCAAATGAGTTCTTTTCCTTTTCCAATTGGTTAATGTTACCATTTAATGAGTTACATTCCTTTTCTGGTTGGTCAGTTTTACATTTTGATGCCTTTATTCCATTACAACAGTAGATCATTTTTTTTCTTTTAACCATCAGTTTCCCTTTACCATTTACTCAATTTTTCTTTAAAAAGAATTTGTTTCTTTTTCAGATGATTTTTTCATAATTCTCCAGCCTGGGTCTTTCTTTTCTCCATTTTTCTTTTTCCTTTCTGTTTTCTTTTTATAATACTTTTTGAATGTTTTTAAGAAATGTTTATGGATTCATGGCTGTTTCATAAACTCTTTAGAAGTTTCACATTTAATGATTTTGTCACTACTTTCCTCTTTGGAGATTGCATTTTTATTGTCCTTATATGTCCAGTACATATCTATGTTTAGTACTTTTTGTGGTTTTTACTTTTTTGGTCATTTTGATAGTTGAGCTGTGTTCCTAGATCACAAGGAGAAGAATCACACTTTTGGTGTTAAGGTGGTGTTCTGGACACAATAAAGTGACAATAGATACACATACACTGAATTGATGGACACATGTACCAAGATGAAAGTCTTTGTGGCCAAAATCATTGAATCAACAGTTATACCCAACTAAGGTGTTTGAGTATGACATTTGTCAAAAACATGTGAATTTCCACTTGTCTGTGGCATTGCCTAAGCAGCATTTTGTTCCCTCCTTTTGGATAGTGTGGCTTACTACTTGTCTATGGCATTGCCTATGCATTGGTTTGTTGCCTGCTTTAGATTAACCCTAACGGGTCCCACCTGTTGCACCAGCATTCCCAGGGCTCAAATTTTGTCTTCTCTACTGGGGTTGACCTTATTTCTACTGTTATGCTACACAACTGACTTGCTGATCACAGAACTGAGATGTGCTATGGCTAAGAGGCCACTGCTGACTTTACAATTCTCCCGTCTATGCTGGTCTATAATCGCCTTTAAGCAAAGTGAATTTAATCTTTCCTGAAGTTTCTCCCTGATTTCTTGAGGTGAGAAATTTAGTGTCTGTAGAGAGCCTTCATTTCAAATTGTTTCAAGAGCTTCCAAGTTTTGTGATGCCATCTTTTCTGTCTTGGAAGCCCTTGAATCACTTTTTAAAGAAAATCTTGGGAACAAGAAAAAAAATCTCAGTCCTTGGATTTAACTTCTTTCAACTAGTCATTTCCGTTTTATGCATTTAATTACACTTGAAATTACTTCAAAATTATGGGAGAATTCTTTGGGGCATCAATCATTTTTTTGTGCTAAGAGCATGAGATTGTTATTATTTACTGAAAGTTCCTTTTCTCCATTGATTGTGTCAT
This sequence comes from Macrotis lagotis, assembly GCF_037893015.1. Lineage (NCBI taxonomy): Eukaryota > Metazoa > Chordata > Mammalia > Peramelemorphia > Peramelidae > Macrotis > Macrotis lagotis. Next base: position 190,127,144 of record NC_133660.1, read on the forward strand.
GTACCAAAGAGGGTATATAGGAGCTCCCTGGATATCACACAGCTGATTGGATTTATAATAGTATCAGTGGGCTTTACAAAAATATGACATTTAAAAATTTGCATAAAATTGCATGAAGTTGCAATGAATGTTAGAAGTTTTGATATATTTAAGATATTGAAATATTTAAATGATTGTTTGCCATCATGTATAATTTATAATACCTATAATATATAATAATTCTGTATAATTTAAAGGTAGAGATGGTAGGTGCATTTTAGTCTACGGATATTTCTTGAAAATAAATGGAAATATAATTTAACAAGTTAAAATATATTATGGGAAAATTAAGTTTAGTTGATAGATCATGAATTTATTTTATTTTATGCATTTCTTTTGCCTACAGTTGGCAAATAAGGTTCTTAACTAAGAGTGATAAGCCCCTGGGGAATGGAAACAATAACATTCAGGAAGCTTTCAGTATCCAGAATGGAAAAGGTAGTGTGAAAAATTTATATTTATAATGGTATGTGTTGCTTTATTCAGATTTTTTTTAATGTAGCCATCCAAAAGTTGTGATTTAGATTATTTTTTGCAAAAGAATTATGCAGAAATGCGGTCAATTTGCCATTTTTAAACTGAATTGACCAATATTTTTCAATATATAAGGTCATCCAAAGAAATTATGACGTACTATTTTTTTATTCAAAGGAATATTTACGTATAATTGATTTTTCTAATTGACGTTTCATCATGAGTGACATCTTAATGATGCCAGAATGCTTAATCTCATATTATCTCCCATAAAGTTACAATTAGCTTCCATTCAGAACATTTAGTTATTAATTAATATAAAGAGAACACACAAACACAACATCATGTTTTTGACAAATGTCATACTCATATACTTTAGTTGGAAATAATTGGTAATTCAATGATTTTGTCCCCCAAAGATTTCATCTTGATACACGTGTCCATCAATTCAGTGTCTGTAGGTTTATTGTCACTAATTAACTGTCAGCTCAGTAGGGTTTTTTTTCCTCTTTGAATATAACTTAGAGAAACTTATTAAAGATAGATTTTTCTGGAAAATTTTTTTTGTAAGGTTTAATGATTGGGGCGGCTAGGTGGCGTAGTGGATAAAGCACCAGCTTGGAGTCAGGAGTACCTGGGTTCAATTCCATTCTCAGACACTTAATAATTACCTAGCTGTGTGGCCTTGGCCAAGCCACTTAACCCCATTTGCCTTGCACAAAAAAACCCTAAAATATTTATTGATCTAGAATTTGACTGATATAGATGTAGATTAAATGAAATGATTCAAATCATAACTCATATATCTACTCATTCTGTCTATTTCTTCCCATATATTTACCTCTGATATATATATCATATGTCTTAAAACTCTTTCATAAATTATCTTGAAAGTAGATCATATAGGCTTTTCAACAATTATAATGTTCTTTCCATAGGACAAATCAATTTTCTTTTTTTGTTTATGTATATCATTCATGAAATTACTCTACTTGTGCTTTATAATAGCTTGTTTCTAACATCTTCTAGGGTATGTGCTTTTGATTATTTTTTGAGAGACTTCCAGGGAACAGTCAAGATTGCAGCATGAAGCTAGCATGCTTTTCCCTACACAATAGAAAATGAAACTTCTATATCGACATTAAAGCTACAGATTCCACCAAAAAGAGAAGATCAAAACAACTTTTCAACTGTAGACATTGTGGAGAATCTTTGGTAAAATATTTCTTTCATGGAAAAGAGGAAATAAAGCCCAGCTAGGTAGGAGATCAGGAAAGGCAGAAGGAGGCTGGTCTCAGCAAGTAGACAGGTCCTTGCAACTAGATAACAAGGCACAAGAGAGTGTCCCAATCCCAAACGAAGTCTGAACCCTGGCAGCACTGGAGCAAAGACAGGACTCGCTTGAGAACAAACAGCTGCATAAGCAGAAACTGAACATAAAGGAATAAACAAACCTCTGTATAGGCCATGCCTGGGCTGCATGAGCCTGTGATGAGCCAGGGCTCAGACTGAAGCCCCAGCAAGAAAATATTGGGTCTATACTCCATATACCCAAGACCAGAGTTCAAACAATTAAAATAATAAAAAATACTAAAAGAGCACTAACTATAGATAGCAACAATGTATATAGAAAAGAAAAAAAATGCAACTTCAGAAGAAGAAAACAGTGAGAAAATAATGACATGGGAAGTCTCAAAGGAATCTATGATTCTGGTTCAAATCCAAAACCTCATAGAAGAAATTAAAAAAGAATTTATAACCAAAAAGAAATGAAGGAAAAAATGGAAAAAAAGAAATGAGAGTCATGCAGAAAAATTGTGAAAAATTGACAAAATAAATCAACTCTGGGGGCAAAGAGGATAAAGCACTGGCCCTGATATAGGAGGATCTGAGTTCAAATATGACCTTAGACACTTAATCATAATCTAGTTGTGTGACTTTGGGTAAGTCACTTAACCTCTCATTGCCTTGCAAAAATCAAAAAAGAAAAGAAAAGAAAAGAAGCAACCAAAAAAGAAAGTCATCAACTCCTTTAAAAACAAAAATAAGTAACAAAATAAATGAACAGGAAAGGGAATGAAACTCAGCAAAAAGTAAAATTAACTAATTGGAAAAAAGACACATAAAAACTAACTGAAGAAAATAAAACCCTAATAATTTTGAGATGCCAATATTCCATGAAACTAAGTAAACAGTCTAAAAAAATGAAGAATATCTAAAGTGCCTTTTGGGAAAACAATTGACTTGGAAAATAGATGATAGATATTTATAAATTATTAATCTACCAGGAATCCTAGATCAAAAATTGAGCCTGGAAAATATAATTCAGAAGATTATCAGGGAAAACTGTCCAAATCTGCTAGATCAGGAAGATAAAACAGGCATTGAAAAAATACACAACTCCTCCAGAAAGAGACCCCTCCCAAGATAAAAACACTAATCTTTAGAGTTAAATTCCAGAAATGTCAAATAAGGAGAAAAATACTGCAAGTAGCCAAAAGGAAGAAACTTAAATAAGGAAACAGGATCATATTTACACACCACTTATCAGCTTCAACATTGAAGGATCACAAGGCCTAGAATAAAGTATTGTGGAGGTTCATGTTCCTTGGATTATAACCAAGGATTTATTACTCTGCAAAATCCATCTTATTCTGTCAGGGGAAAACATGGATGTTTAACAAAATAGATGACTTTCAAAATTTCCTGATAAAAATGTCAGAACTGAACAGAGAATCCAGTTTCCAAATGTAAGTCTCAAGAGAGGCATAAAAAGATAAACAGAAAGAGAAAAAAAATGTTAATCAAGAACATTAAATTAAATACAACTTTCCAAGGGCAGGTAACTCTTGTAACTCTTGAGAATTGTATCTCTTTTAGGATAGTGAAATGTTTAATTATAGGTGATGAGATTTTATTTAGAGGATACAGGTATGTTTGGTTTTTGTCTTTGAAGAACACTAAAAGACATGACCATGTTTGGGACAAATTACAGGGCACCTGATTGTGGCTGATCAGACCAATATGAGCTCAGAATTCTCTATCTCAAGTCTTGCCCAAATAGTCCAGGTGAAAAACTGGGGTGTTTATTCTATGTGTCTCATGTTTTCTTTGTCATACTTTTAATTCCGTCTGGCTTCAGCAAAGTTCAGCACTTTCTCTAATGAGGGTATCCTATATATCCTAGTGTCTCCAGTACCTTACAATCAATTATAAAGCTCCTTTTTTTTTAGCTTTTAGCAAGGCAATTGGGTTAAGTGGTTTGCCCAAGGCCACACAGCTAGGTCATTATTAAGCAACTGAGTCCTAATTTCAACTCAGGTACTCCTGACTCCAGGGCTGATGCTCTATCCACTGCATCACCTAGCCACCCCCAATTGTAAAGTTCTGAAGAGAGACCTTCAGAATGTCCCAGTATTTAGAGTACTTAGAGGCTCTACATTTAATTAAATCAGAAGTAACTTCATTTTACCAGATACTTACAGGTCTGTAGTACCCTAGAACTAGAGGGTAGGAACCTACTTAGAAGAGTTGGACATAAAGTTTACAAATTGATTTTATCTTAACCCATACTTTCTTTAACTAGGTTTGAGTACCAAGGATGGGGTACTAAAAGTGCGTGGTATGGAAGAGAGTATGCTTATTTGGGAGGGGAATGCGAATGGTTCATGAAAAGATTTGCCCTAACAGGATGCTTTGGCCCATGAGCATTGTGTCTTCATAGAGGGTACTTGAAAACCGGGTAAAGGTATAAAGTGATTTTAATATGATGTTATTCATGACTCTTCAAAAGTGTCTTTCTAAAAATTATTTTTTGAATAATTCTTATATTCAATCCATCAGAAACTATAGTGTCTTATATATCACAGAGATACAAGATTAGTGTAATAATATTATTCTTAAAAAATGAACTATGTTCCATGAAGAACATTAGAGCCTTAGGGGGAAGCTAGGTGGTGCAGTGGATAGAGCACCGCCCTGGAGTCAGGAGTACCTGAGTTCAAATCCCAGCTCAGACACATAATAATTACCCAGCTGTGTGGCCTTGGGCAAGCCATTTAACCCCATTGTCTTGCAAAAACTAAAACAAACAAACAAAAAGATTAGAACCTTTAAAAATTGATATAATTTTGTAATCATAAAATAATTAGCAACTTTCTTCCACTCAATTCCAGAAGCAACTCATTCTTTTATTTCTAGTATCTTTCCATATATATGTATATATTCATGCATTAAACAGATATAATACAGTATTCCTACATGCAGTATGGGCCTACCTCAAAGATACTGCTGGCTTGCTTCCAGACCACCACAATAAAAATCACGTCAAGTGAATTTTTTGGTTTCCCAGTGTATATATAAATTTTATTTATAGCATTATACTGCAGTCTAAATGGACAATAGTATTGTCTAACCAAGCAATGTATATCCTTAATTAAAAAGCTCTATTGCAAAAAATATGCCAGTCGTCTCAGCCTTCAGCAAACTATAATCCCTGTTTTGGTGGAAGTCTTACATTAATGCTGATGACTCATAAGGGTAATGACTGTTGAATATCAGGGTGACTGTGGCAATTTCTATAAAAAAGGACTCAATGATGTTTGCCACATTGACTCTTTCTGTCACTGAATATTTCTCTGTAGTATGCAATATGGTTCAATAGCAATTTACTCACAGTAATAGTACTCACAGTACTCACAATAAATCAAAATTGGAGGCAATTCTCTCAAATATTGCTGCTTTTTCAACTACATTTATATTATTTCTTTATTATTATTGTTTCTTAGGCAAAAAGAAGGTCTCAGTAGAGAAAGACAGGTAGGAAATGTCCAGTTAGTTAAGTAGTCAGAATCATATAATATTTATCATTTAAATTTGCTGTCTTTTATGGACATCATTCATGGAATTTTAAAAGAATTACAACAGTAATATCAAAGCATAATAACAATGAAAATTTTTGAAATATTTTTTAAATTACTAACACATGACACAGAAACATTATGTTAGAAAAGTGGTGCTGATAGACTTGTTTGATACAGAATTATCATAAACCTCAATTTGTAAAGCAATATTAAAATATCTGCTCTCACAATAAAGCAAAACACAATAAGGCAATGGAGTTAAGTGACTTGCTCAAGGGTACGCAGCTAGGCAATTATTAAATGATTAAATGTCTGAGGCTAGGGGCCAGCTAGGTGGCGCAGTGGATAAAGCACTGGCCCTGCAGTCAGGAGTACCTGGTTTCAAATTCAGTCTCAGACACTTAATGATTACCTAGCTATGTGGCCTTGGACAAGCCACTTAACCCCCATTGCCTAGCAAAAGAATTTTTAAAAAATTAAAAAAAATTAAGAAAGAGCATACAAACTTAGTTTATTAAGATATATAAAAATATGTCACTGAATAATCTTGACACATTGACTAAAATAATTCATGTTCTCTAAATCAAGTACTGGAGAAAATCTTCTAGGTGGAGGAATGCAAAAACACTTGCTTTTCAGTTTGCACTAAAACTTCTCTACATAGAATTAGGTTAGGAAACATACCAAACCAAGTCTCAATCAGAAAATACAAAGAATTATGGGTTTGATTTTTTTTTCCAAGCCCAAGTTAGCAGAAGGAGATAGAGATAAAGAAAATAAGTAATGGATTTAGAAAGGAAAAGCATTATAGGAACTGGATTCTGGCCCTAGAACATTTCATTATGATAAAGAGAGGTCCATAATCCCAGATAAAAGTGACCTGATACTGTTCAGGGAGAAGGGGAAAGGGCCACCTAATAGCATTGTCAGTCATATCCAAGATGTGGATATTAAGATATTAAGATCCATTTTACCCTGATTAGTTTGAACCTAAATATGGTAAAGTTACCTTAGACATTCAAGTAGTTTAATTGACTCATTTTTATGGATGAGGAAATTGAGGCTCAGAAATATTTGACTTGTCTATATAAAATTAGGTTATAGGTATTATATATAAGGTTTGAATTCAGTGGTTTCTTATTTCAAGGAATCAGTCTTATCTATTTATTGTTTATATTGAATTTCAAGGAATATAGATGGAAAAGAATATTTGCAGATAATTACAATGCTAAGAACAGGTTTTATGGAAGAATACTTGGGATTTGTTATTCAGGAAATATTGTAGTAGACAAAGATGACACAAATCAACCAGAAATCTATTGAACTAAACTAGGTAAATGAAGGCTGAGAAACATTGGAGAATATTAAGGATTCTGTCTAGGAAAGAACAAAATGGCTTGGTAAGGGATTATGTATAAGCCATGAAAAAAATAATTACAAGTAAAATAATGTAAATGAATATGAATTCACCGAATCAATTGTCTAATTGATTTGTCTATCTTTTAGCTACCTTTGTCCCTAATAAGGCTATTTACAAAGATCAAATGAGTCATAAATCTAAAAACTGCAAATCACAGAATAAAAATGATCTCATCTAATATATTTATATGTATCTTAAAAAATAAAAAAGGAAGAAATTATCTTTAGTATATGTGAATGCTAAAAATTGAAAAAACACAATCAGTTTCAATGGAATGGTAGATATTTATGTAACCTTTACCCAAACCATTTAAATTTTCTAATTCTCTTTTCCTCAGTAATGTAATTTTCAATTGGATATTTACATGCTTTCTGGACTGAAAATCTCTCCTGTTTTCCTCACAAAACTTCAACTAGGTCCAAAAGCATGCTTTTTTTTTTCCTATCCTACAATTCTAACAAGCCTTTCCTAGGAATGCTTTTCCCCCAAACAGATATAAACAGTTTATTCATGATCACTAATTACCTTATATCTAAATTTATTACCCCTAAAATTATGCTCTGGGTCCTTTTTGGTTCCTTCTCACTATTTATATTCTAGGTAATTTAATCACTTCCAATATATTCGATTATTATATGCATAAAGATTACACCAGAAAAAAAAGCATTTATTAAGCAATATATCTGTCACTATAAAAGTCACCCTAAAATCTATATACCTATAGAACATTTCTATCCTGAGCCCCACTTCTTTATCGTATACTTCTTAATTTTAATTTCATTTCATCTACTAAATTCTAATATCTACATAATAAATATACAATATTTATTTAAATATAGATTTATCTAGAATTCATCATTTAATTTGCCCTTCCTCCAAGCACCATTGTTTCTGTAGAAGACAACCTCTATTTTAATAGCTCGAATTCGAAACCTTAGAGATATAATTAATTCTTGATTCTTGCAATCTATAGTTATTGCCAGTCTTGGAATTCTACATCAATAACATTTTTCTATTAGGGTCCTCATCTTTTTTTTATTAAATATGCATTTATTTTATTATTTAATAAAGGAAAGATTTTATTGATTTTTAATTTTACGATTTTTCCCCCAGTCTTGCTTCCCTCTCTCCACCCAACACAGAAGGCAATCTCTTATGCTTTACATTGTTTACATGGTATACATTGATCTAAGTTGAATGTGACGAGAGAGAAATCATATCCTTAAAGAAGAAAAATAAAGTATAAGAGATAGCAAATTGCATACATAACAAGAAAAGGGTTTTGTCAAATAAAAAGTAATAGTCTTTGGTCTTTGTTCAAACTCCAAAATTCTTTCTCTGGATACAGATGGTATATACTCGATCATAGCTAACCCAAACTTGTGCCTGAATGTTGCACTGATGGAATGAGCAAGTCCATCAAGGATGATCATCACCCCCATGTTGTTATTAGGGTGTAAAATTTCCTTCTGTTTCTGCTCATCTTGCTCAGCATCACTTCATGCAAATCCTTCCAGGCATTCCTGAATTCCCACCCCTCCTCTTTTCTAATAGAACAATAGTGTTCCATGATATACATATACCACAGTTTGTTATGCCATTTCCCAATTGAAAGGCACTCACTTAATTTCCAATTATTTGTCACACAAAGAGGGCTGCTTGGAATATTTTTGTACAAGCGATGCCTTTTTTTCCTAATTTTTTCAGGGTATAGACCCAGTAGTGGTATTGCTGGATTAAAGGGTATGCACATTTTTGTTGCCCTTTGTGCATAATTCCAAATTGCTCTCCAGAAAGGTTGGATGAGTTCACTCTACCAACAATGTATTAGTATCCCAGATTTCCCTCATCCTTTCAAACATTGATTATTGTCCTTTCTGGTCATATTGGCCAGTCTGAGAGGCATGAAGTTTGTACCTTAGAGATACTTTAATGTTCAATTCTCTAATAAGTAGTGATGTACAGAAATTTTTCATATGTCTATGGATTTCTTTGATTTCCTCATCTGTAAATTGCCTTGGTGAATCCTTTGGCCATTTGGCAATTGGGAAATGGACTTTTATTTTAAATTTGACTCAGTTCTCTGTATATATTTTAGCAAGGACCCCTTTGTCAGAAATACTAGTTGTAAAAATTGTTTCCCAATTGACTATATATCTTTTGATCTTGGTTGCAGTCGTTTTGTCTGTGCCAAAGCTTTTAAATTAAATGTAATCAAAATTATCAAGTTTGTTTTTATGGTATTCTACATCTCTTCCTTGGTCATAAACTACTTCCCTTTTCACAGATTTCAAGACTGAAAATTGAGGCAAACTATTCCTTGATCCCCTAGTTTGATTATAATATTGTTTTTTATGTCTGAATCCTCTATCTATTTTGATCTTATCTTGGTATACAGTGTGAGGTGTTGATCTAATCCAAGTTTCTTCCACACTAACTTCTAATGTTCCCGAAAGTTTTTATCCAAGAGAGGGCTTTGATACCAATAGATGGAGTCTCTGGGTTTAATCAAACAGCAGATTACTATAATCATTTCCTGCTATTGCACCTAGTCTATTCCACTAATCCACCATTGTATTTTTTAGCCAAAGCCAGACAGTTTTCATGACTGATGCTTTATAATTTTAGATTTTGTAGGGCTAAACCACCTTCTTTTTCACTTTTTTCAAGAAATCCCTGGAATTTCTCAAATTTTTATTTGTCCATATTAATTTAGTTACCTTTTTTCTAACTCATTAAAGTAATTTTTTGGAATTTTGATTAGTAGAGCATTAAACAAGTAGTTTAAAATTGGTAGAATTGTCATTTTTATTATAATAGTTCGGCCTATCCATAAGCAGCTGATTTTTGCCCAGTTATTTAAATCTGATTCTATTTGTGTGAGAATTGTTTTGTAATTTTTTTCCCAAAATTTTCTGAGTCTGCATTGGCAGGTAGTCTCAAAGGTGTTTTATATTATCTGAAGTTTCTTTGAATGGGATTTCTCTTTCCAGCTCTTTCTGCTGTATTTTGCTAGTCATATAGAAATGTTGAGGATTTGTGAGGGTTTATTTTAAATCCTGCAACTTCCCCAAAGGTGCTAATTATTTATAGTAGTTTTTTAGATTGTTTTTGCATTCTCTAGATATACCATCATGTCATCTGTAATGAGTGAGAGTTATTTATCTTCCTTCTGAAATCCAATTCCTTCAATTTCATTTTCTTCACTTATTGCTGAAGCAAACATTTCCAATATGATATTGAATAGTAATGGTAATAATGGTCATCCTTGTTTCATCCTGATCTTATTGAGAATGACTCTAGCCTATCCCCATTGCATATAATGCTTGTTCAAGATTTCAGATAGGTACAGCTTATTATTCAAAGGAGCAATCCTTTTATTCCTACACATTCTAGTGTTTTGAGTAAGAATGTGTGATGTATTTTGTCAAAAACTTGTTTGGCATCAATTGATATAATCAGAGGATTTCTGATAGGTTTGTTATGGATATAATTAATTACACTAGCAGTTTTCCTAGTATTAAACAAACCCTGCATTCCTGGGATAAATCCTACTTTATCATAATGTATTATCCTAGTGAAAACTTGTTGTAATCATTTTGCTAAGGTTTTATTTAAGATTTTTTATTTAAGATTCATCAGGGAGATAGAGCTATAATTTTCTTTCTTTGATTTATCTGTTTCTGGTTTAGCTGACACACTTTATTGGTATCATAGCAAGTTATGCAGAGTTCCATCATCACCTATTTCTCCAAAAAGCTTATATTGAATTGGAACCAACTGTTACTTTAATGTTTGTTAGAATTCTCTTGTGTATCCCTCTGGCCCTGTGGATTCTTTCTTAGGGATTTCAAATATGGCTTCTTGAATTTCTTTTTCAGAGATAGGTTTATTTAGGTATTTAATTTCCTCTTCATTTAACCTTGGTAACTTATTTTTGTAAATATTCATCCATTTCACTTAGATTATCAAATTTATTGGCATAGATTGAGGCAAAATAATTCTGAATTATTACTTTAATTTCCTCCTCATTGGTGGTGAGTTCAGCTTTTTCATTCCTGATACTAGCAATTTGTTCTTCTTTTAAATCAAATTGACCAGAGTTTTATCAATTTTATTTGTTTTTTCACAAACTCTTGGTTTTATTTATTAGTTAATTACTTTTCTTGCTTTTGATTTTATTAATTTCTCCTTTAATTTATAGAATTTCTAATTTTGTATTTAATTGTTTTTTTTTACTTTTTTCTTTCTCTAATTTTTTTAGTTGCATATGTAGTTCATTGATTCCTCTTTCTCTTATTTATTCATGTAGACATTTAAAAATATGCTTTGACAGCTTCCTTGAGTGTATACCACAGGTTTTAGTATGTTGTTTCATTACTGTCATTATCTAGGATGAAATAATTAATTCTTTCTATAATTTGTTGCTTGATCCACTCTTTAAAATGAATTTATCTAGTTTAGAATTGTTCTGAGTCTACATATCTCTGGAATAATATTAAATATGATTTTTATTGCATTATGATCTGAGAAAGATGTATTCATTATTTCTGCCTTTCTGCAATTGTTAGGTTTTTATGCCCTAGTACTTGATCATTTTTTGTGCAAGTATCATGCACTCCAGAAAAAAAAAGTGTTCTCCTCTCTATCCACCTTCAGTTTCCTTCATAATTCTATCATAGCTATGTCTTCTAACATTCTATTTAGCTCCTTAATTTTCTTCTTGTTTATTTTATGATTAGATTTATCTAAATCTGAGAGCAGGAGTTTGCAGTCTCCCACTAGTAGACTTTTGATTGCTATGTCTTCCTATAATTGTTTCTCGTTCTCCTCTAAGAATGTGGATGCTATCCCATTGGGTGCATACATATTTAGTATTGAAATTACTTTATTGTCTATGATATCTTTTAGAATGATATAGTTTCCTTCCTTATCTCTTTCAATGAGATATATTTGCAACTGCTTTGTCTTAGATAAGGATTGCTATCCCTGATTTTTTCACTTCAGCTGAAGTGATATGTATATTTGATCCTACCTTTTACCTTTAAACTATATGTATCTCTCTGTTTCACATGAGTTTCTTGTAAGCAGCATATTGTAGGACTCTAGTTTTACTCCACTGTGTATTTGCTTGCATTTTCAGGGAGAGTTCATCCCATTCACATTCAAAGTTGTAATTACTAACTCTTTATTTCCCTCCATTCTATCTTCCATCTGTTTGCATTTTTCCACTTATTTCAATTTATCTATATTGCCCATTATTTAGCCTCTGTATACCAGGACCTTCAGGGTGTTTGTCCTCCTATAGCCAACCCCCTCCCCTTTCTTTCCCATTTCACTTTGGCCCTTCTTTCTTCCATTCCTTTTATTAGTTCCCCTTTTCCTCCCCATCCCCTTTTCCCTTTCCCCCATTTTTTTAAATTAAAGATTTTATTTATTTTGAGTTTTACAATTTTTCCCCTAATCTTACTTCCCTCCCCCACCCCCCTTCAAAAGGCAATTTGTCAGTCTTTACATTGTTTCCATGGTATACATTGATTCAAATTCAGTGTGATGAGAGAGAAATCATAACCTTAAGCAAGAAACATAAAGTATAAGAGATAGCAAGATCAGATAATAAGATATCAGTTTTTTTTTTTTTTCTAAATTTAAGGTAATAGTCCTTGGTATTTGGACAACTCCACAGTTGTTTCTCTGGATACAGATAGTGTTATTCTCCATTGCAGAGAGCCCCAGATTGTCCCTGATTGTTGCACTGATAAAAAGAGCGAGTCCATCAAGGATGATCATCTCTCCATGTTGCTGCCAGTGTGTACAGTGTTTTTCTGGTTCTTCTCATCTCAATCAGCATCAGTTCGTGAAAATCCCTCCAGGCTTCTGTAAATTCCCATCCCTCCTGGTTTCTAATAGGACAATAGTGTTCCATGACATACATATACCACAGTTTGCTAAGCCATTCCCCAATTGAATGACATTTACCTGATTTCCAATTCTTTGCCACCACAAACAGGGCTGCTATGAATATTTTTGTACAGGTGATATTGTTATTCTTCTTCATCATCTCTTTAGGGGATAGACCCAGTAATGGTATTGCTTGATCAAAGGGTATGCACATTTTTGTTGCCCTTTGGGCATAGTTCCAAATTTCTCTCAAGAAAGCTTAGATGAATTCACAGTTCCACCAACAATGTAATAGTGTCAAATATTTCCCACAACCCTTCGAACCATGATCATTATCCTTTCTGGTCATATTAGGCAGTCTGAGAAGTATGATATGGTACCTCAAGGAAGTTTTAAATTGCATTTCTCTAATAAGTAATGATTTAGAGCAATTTTTCATATAACTATGGATTGCTTTGATCTCCTCATCTGTAAATTGTCTTTGCATATCCTTTGACCATTTGTCAATTAGGGAATGGATTTTTTTTAAATGGCTCAGTTCTCTGTATATTTTTGAAATGAGTCCTTTGTCTGAAACATTAGTTGTAAAGATTGTATCTCAGTTTACCACATTTCTTTTGATCTTGGTTACAGTGCTTTTGTCTGTGCAAACCCTTTTTTAATGTAATCTTTATCATCTAATTTGTATTTAGTGATGTTCTCCATCTCTTTCTTAGTCATAAACTGCTTCCTTTTCCATAGATCTGACAGGCAAACTAGTCCTTGATCTTCTATTTTGCTTATAGTATTGTTTTTATGTTTAAATTCTGTATCCATTTGGATATTATCTTGCTATCCCTTTTCCCCTTTTAATACTTGAAAAGCACAATAAGTTTCTTAACTGATTATATGCATGTTAATTTTAAGCCAAGTCTGATGAGAATAAGATTCAGGTGGTTCTCACCTCTTCCCTTCTTCCCCTCCATTGCAATAGGTCCTTTGTGCTTTAATGATATTTTCCCCATTCAATCTCCTCCATCCTCTCATCACATTATTGTTCCCCCTTTTAAGGAGGTATTGCTTTCATATTATTCCATCGGAGTAACAGAAAAGTTATGAGTGTCCATCATTTCTTGATAATTATATTCTCTCTATTAGAGTTAGAATTCTTGAGAGTTATTAGATTCTTTCTCCCAGGTAGGGATATAGTTAGCTTTGTCTTGTTGGATAGCAGTTTCATGGATAAATCATGTGTGCCCATCACTTCTGCTTACTTAGATGTTCTTTAAGAGATCTACAATTCTCAAGAGTTATGAGAATCTTTCTCCAAGGTGGGGATAAAATAAGTTTCATCTTTTTGGATAGCATTTTTTTCTTTAACACCCCACCCTTTTTAATTTTTTCACTTGTCTCTTGAGTTTCCTGTTTGATGTCTATTTATCTCTGTTGTTCTCATCAGGGAATGTTGGAAGTCTTCCATTTTGTTGAATATCCATCTTTCCCCCTGGAAAGGAAGGCTTGGTTTTGCCATATAATGGATTTTTGACTGCATTCCAAACTCCCTTGCTCTTCAGAGTATCTCATTCTAGACCCTGCGATCCCTTAATGCTGATGCAGCCAGGTCCTATGTAATCCTTTCTGTAGGTCCTTGGTACGTAAATTGTTTCTTTCTGACTGCTTGTAGGATTTTCTCTTTTATTTGTTAGTTCTGAAATTTGTCCCCAATATTCCTTTGGTCTTTTCATTTTAGAATCCCCATCTGGAGGGGTTAGATGTATTCTTTCAATAACTATTGTTCCCTCTGGTTCTAGGACAACAAGGCAATTTTCTATGACTAAATCCTGTAATATTAAGTCCAGGAATTTTTTTTCTCTTCAATATTTTCAAGAAGTGCTAAAATTTCTAGATTGACTCTTCTTATTCTATTCTCGCAGTCATTTGTTTTGCTGATGAAGTATTTTACATTTTCTTCTATTTTTGCAATGTTTTGGTTTTGTTTAACAGAATCTTGCTGTCTCCCGTAGTCATTGGTTTCCCCAGATTCCATTATTTTTTTAGAGAAGAATTTTCTTCATTTATCTTTTTGCAACTGTTTTTCCAATTGATCGATTCTACTTTTGAAATAATTTTCCATTTGCCCAAATGTAGCCTTGAAAAAATTACTTTCTTTTTTCAATTGCCCAATTGAAGATCTGATAAAATTATTCTCATTTTGTATTTATCCAATTGTATTTTCTAACGATTTGTTTACTTGTTGTGAGATGTTAATTTACTCTTACATAGTGTTAATTTTCTCTTGAATTCCTTTTTACAATTTTTCAAATTGAATTTTATACTCTTTTCTGATTTCTTCAAGGAATTCTTTCTGAGTTGAAGCCTAATTCATATTCTCCTGGAAAGTTCTATATCTCTCTGGTTAGGATCTGTTACTCCTAAATACTTCTCAATGGGCACCCAAATCTATTGGCCTTTCTTCATTTTCCTAGGATCTTGTGTTGGAGGAAGGGTTGGCTCTTAGAGGTATTCTTTCAAAAACCCCAGAGGCTTTTTTCACTTGGCTTAGTAACTCGAAGTGGGCCTGTCCAGTAGGGGGTGCTGGTTGCTTTCTCCAGAGTGTTGGAGGCCCTCTACCTAGGCCTGGAGGAAGTGAGGGGTGGCAGCAGGGTCTGAATTGTCCTTGAACAATGTGGGTTGGACCCTGGGGAAGGTAGTTAATCTCCCTTTAAACTAAGGGAGTTCTGCTGCTCACCCCTGAGCTTGAGGGGGTGGAGGGGAAGTTACTGTTTGTACTGGGAAGAAGGCTCAGATAAAAGTATGGAGCTCATGGATCCCTAGCCCTGGGTTGATACCCAGCTGTGCTCTACAACTCTGTGTGGGAATTCACCCTCCAGTCCAGCTGAGACTCACCAGACCTCCATTCCCCCAGGCAAAGATTCCTAAGCTAAAGTTGGTCCTCAGACCCATTACTCACCACAGCCTCCATGGTTAAGACTAGTCCTCTGGCTTCACCCTGCTTCTTCCCCTGCCCTGGATCTCTGATCACTCCTCCTAGTTCACCCACAGTCCCTTGAGACAGATCTTTTGATAGGTATTCTTCTCCTAGCTTCTCTTTTTGGGTTTTGTTGATTGAATTACTGTCAAGAAGTTTCTTTCATGTCCTTTTTGAGGTTAAACCACGAGATCCTAGCACAGTACCTTTCTTCTCTCTACCGTTTTGGCTGGAAGTTGCAGGGTTCTCATCTTAACTCCTTAGTAACCTAATTCAGGCTCAATAGTATATCAGTATCACAGATATAACGAACGCTGTATGAGTCTGAGCAAGTTGTTTTCCTACTCTTTATCCAATTTATCAATTGTGAAATAGGAATATTATAAATTTTAATATAATTATTACAAAAAGAAAATTGACGAAGACCTCATTTCAGAAAAATAACCTGAAAAGATAATCAATGAATACCTTAAGAAAAAAATCTCCAATACCAGATGGTTTTACATGTGAATTCCTACAAACATTTAAGGAATAATATATTCCAATTTGAAAAAAGAAGTGGGTTACTACCAAATTCCTTTTATAATACCAACATGGAGATGAAACCTAAAGTAGAAGAGTTAAAATAAAAAAACAAACTTATAGACTAGCATCACTAATGAATGTTACTGTAAAATTGATATAATATTTATAACAATTTTTGGCAAATTGTCATTAAGATAATTCACTAATTCAGGTAGGATAGATATCAAGTATGCAGGGATCAATCAATATTAGGAAATAATATGTCAAAAGCAAAATTAACAGTAATCATATGATTATCACAATAGGCTTTGAAAAAACTTTTGGCAAAATAGAGTACCCATTCCATTAAAAACCCTGTAAAGTATAGGAAGAAATGGAGTTTTCCTAAAGTAATAAACAGTATCTATCTAAAAGCATCAATAAGTGTTATATGCATGGAGGGAAACTAGAAGTATTCAGAGTAACATCCGGAGTGAAATAAGGATGCCTGTTATTGTGACTATTATTCAATATTGCATTAGAAATGTTAGCTTTAGCAGTAAGAGAAGGAAAAGAAATTGAAGAATAGGTAAGGAAAAAACAAAAGTCCCACTTTTTAAAAATGATATGATGGTATACTTAGAGAATACTAAAATATCAACTAAAGTACTTGAAGGAATTAGAAACTTTCATAAATTTGATGAATTAAAAACTAATTATTAGTATTTATCTATAATATAATTTGCCAGGAGCCCTAAGTGCAAGAACTAGAAAGAGCAATCACATTTATGGCAACTGAGACAAAGTAAAATATTTTAGTTTCAACTTCTCGAGACAAATCCAGAAGCTACATGAAGAAAATTATCAAAGACACAAAAAGTGATACCTAAACAATTAGAAAACTGTTAATTGCACAGGAATAGACTGAGTAAATAAAACAATTTTTTTCTTTTCCTCCTTTCATTTTTCCACGACTCTCTTGAATCTCCAGTTTGAAGTTTAAATTTGGTATTTAACTTTGGTATTTTTCAGCAGGAAAAGTTGGTCTCCCATTTTCTTAAATGGGAAGAAGATTTCAGGTTTGCTAGATAGTGAATTCTTGCCTCTATTACAAGTTCCCTTACTCTTTGGAATATCATATTCCAGGCCCTTTGATCCCTTAATTTTTATGCAGTCAGGCCCTGTGTAATCCTTTCCTGTGGATCCTTTGCATTTGAATTATTTTTTCCTTGCTGCTTTCAGGATATTCTCCAATATCTGATTGTTCTGGAATTTGTCCACAATATTCCCTGATGTTTTCATTGGGGGATCACTTTCGGGAGAGGTTTGGTGCAATCTTTCAATAATTATTTTGCCCTCTGGTTCCATTATATCAGGGCAATTTTCCTTTGATATATCCTGTTTTTTTCCTCCTCAAAGTTTTCAGGAAGTTCTTTGATTCCTAAATTGTGTCTTCTGGATCTATTCTCAAGAGTTTTTTAGTGGGATGATGTCTTTTACATTTTCTCCCAATTTTTCATTTTTTTAAACTTCATTTGGCAAATTCTTGGTGTCTCCTTAAATAATTAGTTTCTACAGATTCCAGTGTCAGTTTTAGAGAAGTATATTCTCCATTTACCTTTTGCAACTGTTTCTCTGATTACTCAATTCTATTTTTGACAATTTTTTATTTGGCTAGTTGTGTTTTTGAGATAATTACTTACTTTTTGAACTTATTCAATTGTATTATTTTCTTGTTGCAAGATGTTAATTTTCTCTTGCATTTCTTTTTCCAATTTTTCCATTTGATTTTTAAATGCCTTCCTGATCTCTTCTAAGAAGTTTTTCTGGGCTAGAGATCAATTCATATTCTCCTCTGAAGTTCTAGTGCTCTCCTTTTTAAGATCCTTGGTTTCAAGGTAACTTCCAATGGACCTAGCTTTTCATTGGTCTTTCTTCATTTTTCTAGAATCTTTTGTTGGGGGAGGGACTGGTTAACAGACCAGTTGAGATCCTTAGGGGCTTTGCTCACTGGGCTTAGTAACTCCAAGTGGGTGTAGGAGATTCCAGACACTTTTTATGGAGTGTCATTAACCCTCATTAGTTGTCCACTCCCTAGACCTTAGGGGTGGGTATGGGTGGCAAGATCTGGGTTATTTTTGAACAAAATGGGCTGGACCCTTGTGTTATATAGTTATTCTACTGAATGCTCAGGTGTCACTGGAGGCAGTCTGCTGCCTATACTTGAGCCTGGGGATGGTGTGGGGGAGCTGTTATTTTCTTCTGTTCAGGAAAAGAGTTATTGTCTTCTGTAGGAATGAGGAGTTAGAAGATGCAAATGGAAACACTGAAATGCAAAGTTTATGCTCCTGCTGTTCCAGACCAACAGAACTCACTGAATAGATGTCTAACTGCTTAGCTGGAATTCTCTCACCTGTAAAGCTAGATCTCTCCTGGCCATTATGCACAAAGTCAAAACTTCTTCTGATGTTCTGTGGTTAGAACCTGGTCCTCACTCAGCAACCCCTGCTCTGAGTCTCAGTTCTCTTCTCCTGGTTCACCCACACTCCTTGAGATATTTTCCTAGATTCTTCTCTGGGTTCTGTAGTTCCAAATTCCTTAAGAGGCTTGGTTCATGTTAGTTCTAAGGGAAAACCAGGAGAACTTAATACAGTACCTTACTTCTCTCTACTATCTTGGCAGAAGTATTATGTTTTTCTTTCCTATCCCATGGTTCTCATTCTTTTAAGTCTAATTTCTCACGCAAAAATGACTAATATCTAAGCATGTTAAATGAAAATGCAAACATACAACTTGTGCCAGCCTTTTCAACATTGACTAGAGGTGGATGGGTAGCGAGAGTGGTGGAAAAATGTGTAATACATATATGGAAAGAGTTGAATGTTAAAATTTTTCATGATATGTAATTTGAAAAATAAAATGTCAAAACAAATAAATATATAAATAAAAGGACAGTTCTACCAGAATTAAATTATATAATCATTTCCATACCAAACTATGAAAAATTATTTTACAGAACTAGAAAAAATATTAATGAAATCCATCTAGAATAATATAAGGACAAGAATAACAACGACAATTTGTGGGGAAAAGTGATGGTCATGAAAACTGTGTGGTACTGGCTAAACAAAGAATGGTATAGCAGTGGAATAGATTAGGTACAAAAGAAAGATTAATCCCTGTCTATGATGAGTTACTATTTGACTAACTCCAAAGCTCTAGTTTCTGGAATAAGGACTTAGTATTTGACAAAATCCATGGGGAATACTCGAGAAAAATATAACAAATACTTGGCATACACCAACATTTCATAGCCTATACCAAGATAAGGTTGAAATGGGTACAGAATTCTGATATAACTGGTATTAACATAAGTCAATTAAGAGAACAAGGAATAGTATAATTGTTAGCTCTTTGCAATGGGTTGGAATTTATTTCCAAAGAAGAGACTGAGAACAGTGAATTACAAAATTGATAATTTGGACTACGTTAAAAATAGTTTTTTCACAAATAAAAACCAATCTAAACAAGAGTAAAAGGAACGCAGAATGATAGAAAACAATATTCAGTTAGTGTTTCTGATAAAAGATTAATTTCAAATATACATATAAAGAAATTAGAATACAAACAATTCTCCAATAGATAAATGCTCAAAGGATATGAAGAGGCAGTTTCAGAATGAAGAACTTTAAACTATCTTTAGTCATATAAAAATCCTTTAAATATTATTGATTAGAGAAAAGCAAATTAAAACAATACTTGAGGTCCTACCTCACCTATCACATTGATTAAAATGGCAGAAAAAGGAAAGTGGCCAATGTTGGAGAGGATGTGGGAAAACTGGGACACTAATGAACTTTTGGCAGAATTGTAAACTGATCCAACCATATTGCAATATGAAACTATGACCAAAGGACCATAAAACTAATTAGTAGTATATCCTAAAGAGATCATAAAAAATACAAAAATATTTATGGCAGCTCTTTTTGTAACACCCAAGAGCTGGAAATTAAGGGGATGTCTATCACTTGGAGAATGATTGAACAAGTTATGATATATGATTGTTACTGAGTATTACTTTTCAATATGAAGCCATAAACAGGCAGACATTCGGGAAAGGTTAGAATGACTTGCCTGAACTGATCCTAAGTGAAGTGAGCAGAATTAGGAGGACTTGGTACACATTAACATGAATTTTGTGAGATGATCGACTCCTCTCAAAAATTCCATGACTGAGGAAAATGCTGGGGAAACTATTAATGGGAAATGCCATTCATAACAAGAGAAAAACTTTGGATTCTGAATGCAGAGCAAAGTATGCTGTTTACTTTTTAAAACTTTTTTTTCTTTCTTATGATCCCCTCTTTGCTCTAATTCTTCTTTCATAACATGACTAATATAGAAATATGTTAAATACAATTGTAAATGTATGATCTGATTTTATATTTGAGGTAGATATTTAGCAGATTTTTTGTTGCCATGGGGAGGGGGAACAGAAGGGAGATTGGCAGAGAAATACGTAATTAATTAAAAATAAAGAATTGTGACGTAGGTCAAATAAAATAATTATTTGGGAAGAGCTTAGCACAGTGGCTGGCCTACATAGTAGTCACTCTTTTTTTTTTTTTTTTTAGGTTTTTGCAAGGCAAATGCGGTTAAGTGGCTTGCCCAAGGCCACACAGCTAGGTAATTATTAAGTGTCTGAGAGCATATTTGAACCCAGGTACTCCTGACTCCAAGGCCGGTGCTTTATCCACTATGCCACCTAGCTGCCCCAATACACCACCTAGCCGCCCCCATAGTAGTCACTCTTTAAAGGTCTATTACCTTCGTTCCTCTCATTCCCTTCTCTCTTCTCCATCAGTTCTCCCTTAGTAAAGCTTAATCTAAATTGTTTCCTTTTGCTCATTCTTTCTCCTTCTTTATTCCAGCTTTCTTGAATTCCAAAAATAGTCTTGTAAAATATAAGACCTTCTTGAATTTTCTTGTGTTTCTCAAGGACTTTCATTGACTTTCTATTGCCCTTTATATAAAATAAAAATTTCTCAACTTATTTAAAATCTTGCACTATCTGACTTCAGCAACCTTTTGATACTTTTTTCATATTATTCCCTTCATATGTATTATGCTAAGACTGAACTGCTCTATTTACTTTTCTAGATGTTGGCATTGTTTCCTTTACCTCTATGCCATTGTTTAGATTGCCCACTCATGCCTCCCCTCTGCCTTGCAAAAGCTTTTGATTGTTTCCACACTTTTCTCTGATGCTACCTTTTCCACAAATATTTTTTTAGGTTTTTGAAAGGCAAATGGAGTTAAGTGGCTTGCCCAAGGCCACACAGCTAGGTAATTATTAAGTGTCTGAGGCCGGATTTGAACCCAGGTACTCCTGACTCCAGGACAGGTGCTTTATCCACTGCACCACCTAGCTGCTCCAAATATTTTCTTGAATTAATATTATTTTCTTCACATTTCTTTCATTTACTTTTCTGCATAAATTTTACCCACCAGTAGAACATAGTCTTTTGGGAAGAGAGGTTTTGTTTTTCTTGAATTGATATTATCAAAGAGACACTGTATAATAAATTAGATAACTGACCTTCCAGTAGGGAGGAAATGGTCACCAAATCTGTCTCTGACATTCTTATGTGTGATTCTAGGCAAGTAAAATAACATCTCATCATCCTCTGGCCTATCTCCAAGACTATAAAGAGCACAATACTTACTGATCTGTTTTGAACAATTGATTTTCCTCAGCAAAGACCTCCGTGTACTATTAGAATCACAGACAGACATACCTTTCAACTAACAAAAACAAATTCAGAATTATAGCACATTACCATATTTTAATAAGTACCAACATAATATGTTATATTGAACAAATTATCTCCTCTTCATTTCACTTCTATCATTATTATATTTAAAGAATCATTATCTCCTGCTTGGAATACTGCAATAGACTCCTAATATTCTCTTCTTTCTCTAATCTTCTTCATTAAGGGAGGCTTCTTTACCTAAGATCCTCTACTATGTAATACTATCTTATTTCTGCCTTTTTCACATAGTTCTCTATTAAAAAAACCTTTCTCCTCCTCTCAGACATCCATTCTTATTAAATTTCTCACTTCTTACCTTCTTATTAGCTCTCAATACTTCCTATACTAAACATACTCACACCCTCCTTTCTCATCTTTGTTTATTGAAATCATAACCATATTTTAACTGTCAGCAGAAGTGCCATTTCTTTTATTTATTTATTTATTTGTTTGTTTGTTTGTTTCTTTGCTTGTTTATTTTGAAATTTTCAACTCTAGAGGCATATTTACTTTGCCCAGTAATTTTTGATACTTCATTTTGCATTGCAGAGGTGTTATAATGATTAGGGCAACAGCCCTAGCTGGGAAGTTAGGAGTATCTAAGTTCAAATACAGCTGCAGATATGTGATACTTACTAGCTATGTGACCTTGGGCTAATCACTTATCCCCAATTGTCTCACATGCTGGACCATCTCCAGTTGCTTGAATCTGTATCTGGTCATTGGACACAAATGCTCTGAAAGAGAAAGTGAAGTTGATGACTTAGCATAGCCCTCCTTCACTTAAATCCTCATGTGCTTGTCATAGCCTCTTTGTCATGCAATTCTTCAAGAATGAAAGACAAACATCAGCATGTTAGCATTACCAGATGGCATGCCCCACAAGGTTACATAGTATGACTTAATTTCGATAGATCCTTGACTATTTGACAAAAAGCTATGCATACTTTGGTGAATGAGATAAAAATGTGATTTTCATTGACCAGTACCACAATGACAATTAACAATACCTCATTAATATGGAGCTAGACCTGACTCTATTATTTAAATATTGGTAAAAAATAGAAATGCTATTAATTAATAGTTGTGATACCATCTTTTGGAGAATACCCAGGCTCATTAATCAGACCATATTTATTCCATTCATGAAATGATAATAAAAATAATAAATAAAAACTAAATATTTTATAAGTATGTCATTAGCACTAAAAGAACAGGGTGAGAATTTAGAATGCCTTTTATCATATATTGTTAAAATGCTCCTATCCTAAAACAATAAACTGTTCAATTGGGTACGGGTCTTAATGCATATTAGTCAGAATCTTGATATATATACTAGTAGACAGTAGAGTGGGTTTTTTCCTAAGAGCATTTACCATCAAATTTACCTTTTCTACAACTAAAAAAGCACATTATTATTTCCTATTTATTGACTGTAAGAAACTATCAATCAAATATTTATTGAGCATCTGGAGTGTACTCAGTAGAATTTCCATGTATTTAAATTCAAATTGGGTCATTTTTATAGCTCTTCAGCAGGCAATTTGTCTATCCTGTAAAACAGAAATGTTCATAATAGACTTGCCATCTCATATGAATTTATTCAGAAGAGTAAAACAATTACATACTTGTACCAAAGCTGTCAATGCTTATATTGGAATTGTGATTCAAGAATCTCAATTATTCAATAGGCAGGCATCATTATTAATGGCAAGCCTCTAACTCATTCCCTCTTCACATAAAATTAGGACACATTATTTGAGAACTCTAAACCATGAGCTGGTGTCAGAAAATCAGATTTTGTCATCTAGTATTCTATTACAGCTAAGGAGACTCTTCAGTTAGCATTAACAGAGGAGTCAGCACCAAGGCCAATAGTAATTAGGGTGACACTGAGTGTGACTGTATTTAGTGCTGAAGTAGTAGACAGCAAAGGAGGCAAAATTCCTCAGTGAAATGTCCCTACTACCATATCAGAGAATTAGCAAGGTAGAAACAGATATGGTTAAGGAGGAGAAAGTTTGGTTACTTTTCTCTTAGGTTTTAAAGCAGATGAATCTTTTTATTTTAATTTTAGGTAGCTGACTGGTTCTTCTTTGTGACTCAAATTAATATTTTAGTGGTATAGATTTTGAAAAGTTCTTTATATACATTATATTATTATTTTCCTCTCAATGGCGCTGTGAGGTACATGTTATTATTACCACTGGGAAAATGGGATTATCTAAGAGAGAACAACTAATAAAAAGGCTCAAGATAATAATCTAGATTTTCCTAAATTTAAGTGGAGAACTAATCCACAATCTATGGTGTCAATCAAGGAGCACTGTGTGTCTATCAGTGTATCCTTTTCTAGGTTTCTGATGTCTTATAATAGCACTTACTACTTCCTTTTTATCCTTGGCCTACTCTCCTAGAGACACTTCAGTGTTCTATTAAGGCAAGAGTCTGAGATAAAAATTCCATTAAGAGACAGTAGAGTCTGCAAATGTGATATAGTACCTGTTCTGAGACTCCACCCAGTCAGGAGGTATGTTTGGATATATAAGAAGTACGACTTAAACCTGAAATTCTATCAGTCTAAACAGGACTTCCCCCATGTCATCTAAATAAAGAAAAAGTCAGATAAGATGGAAAGATGGAACTGGAAGAATTTAGATATACATTTAAGAAAGGAGGGCAGTCCAGGCATAGAAATAACACATTAAAAAAGGTAATACATATATATATATATATATATATGTATATATATGTATGTATGTATATATATGTATGTATATAAATTTGTGTTATAGCAAGGAATTACCTATCAGAGGCAATATGCTATATTCTATATTTCTACATACAACTTTTATCACCATAATAGAAATACTACAATAAAACAAAAAATTTCAGTCAAGTGGGTACAAAGTACTTATTTTTCCTAGAGAATTAAAGAATTTCATACTGTCAAGAAAGGAGAAAAAAGTGCATCTTCGAAAATTAGGAAATATCAATAAATATAAGGGAAATGGATTATGAGGAAAGATTATGTTTCAGTTAAATAAACACATTGATGGGTAATAAATTGCTCAAGCAAAAATGAATCAAACTCATTATTTCAGCATCAATAAAAAGCTATTGTGGTAATCACCAATGAGCCCTGGATCAGAATGTCAGTAAATAACACATGCTCAAAAGAAGCAAACTGCTGTTCAGTGAAACATCAAATTTCCAAGATCTCACTAAGTAAATAAGTTTCAATAAATCTTGGTATAGACATTGGAAACATGTTGAATTCTATGGTGATGAAAAACCAAGTGGATAAGAGATATAGCATTTATTCAAAGATATTAATGCTTGTTTTAATTGATCATGAGTGTTAAGAATATTTGTTAAAGAGAATACAGTGGATATATAACTTCATTGAGATAAAAATGTTTTCCTAAGGACATTAAGTAATTTCAAGGCAGAACCTGATAGGATAATGAATACATATTCTTGGCCTTATACAGAATATAAACAAAAGAGATGTATTCACTTACTCTTTACTTTCTGATGCAGGAATTTCTTTGCAGCTATAACTTCTTTTATTTTGATTGTTAATAAATAATTATCTTCTAAATTACATTTAGAAATCAAGAGTGTGAACTGTCAAATCAGAGTGTAATATGCTAGATTTAATATGAATTTTTAGTAACATCCATGAATAAAAATTCAGCAAAATTAAATATTTGCCAAGTGCAAGACACTGTGCTAGGTAGACACTTTTAAGCTATCAGAATATAATTAAAAAGAGCACCAATTTTGAAACCAGTAGACTAGGGCTCAACTCTGATCACTTCCTTTAAATTTTAATGTATTTTTTAATTGAAATGTTCTAAATGATTCTTCCACTGACTAAATCAAAGGGATGAATATTGTGAACAAAACAATTTGAGTACTTTAAAGCAATGTTGATAAATTATTCTTATTACTATTTTTTAGGAAAATCAAGACTTCAAAGGCAACATAATCCTATAGGAGAGATGAGAAGAGATGAGATCTATGCAGCAGTAATGACAACAAAAGAAGTAGCAAATAATTCATATATATATATATATATATATACGTATACATGGATATGTATGTATATATTATATGAAGAGAGAGTGAGAGAAAAAAAGAGAGACAGACGGACAGAGATGGAGACATAGAGACAGAAAGAAACACAAAGAGAAACAAGAGCTACTTAATCTAAGGAAAGTTTCTTCTGGTATTTGGGGCAAGCTGTTAGATTAGAAAAAGCTTTTTTAAAGAGATCATTTGATCCAGGCCTCAAACAATGGACAGAGATGGAAGGGAGAGTTTCATAAGAGTAAGAAATTTCATGATAAAATAAGTGATGTTGGGATATAAAAGAATTATTAAAATCAAAATGATGTTTCCATCATAATTTAAGACTTAAATTCTAATTTCTATTTATAACTCATTATTCAAACTGAGATTTTTCATCTCACCAAATTTATATTACAAAGAAAATAATTTGAAAAAAAGACTGAAATTAACTTTCTGCAATGCTAAGTTTGAAAATTTGCCAAACCAGTTCAATTTATAGTAATTTAGGAATGGGACATAACACCCTATACCTGTATGCTGAGTTTCAAATGAAAACTGATGACATGTCTTCAGATGATACTTTATGGAAAAAAGATACAATGAAAATTGGAAAGGCTCTCAATTGGGAGCAAAAGATGCTGAAACAGCAAAGAAGCAAAGTGAAGGCCAGAGGTATCTATACTCTCATCAGTGAAAAGGATAAGAGAAGAAAAGAAGAGACCTTAAGTGCCTGGCAGGTGGATTCTATATAAAACCTTTTCCCAGACAACAGCTGATTACAACTTCTTGTTTGCCTTATGGCTTGGCAGGGATTTTTTAATTGCAGATCAAATACAGCTGAGCAAAGAATCAAGTAGCATCCATCCTGGTTTGAGGAGAAAGTTAAGTTCTCATTACAAAAATTCAGAGTTCCCTCTGTGTAAAAGTCTACAATAACAGAGCTCTGAGCTAGTGAACAGGTGCAATAAATTGTCAATTTGTCATGCCAATAGTAACAAATTATTCCCATGAACTAGCACTTATATCCAGAAGAAAAAATCAAGAGATTTTTTTATCTCATCAACAGTATAGAAGAGCAAAGAGAACTTTATACTACTGACAAAAACATCGTTGTATTTCTGTTTTGAATAGTGACAACCATTATGCATATAAAAAATACATTGTGTTCTTTTTAAAAGATAAATTAAAAAAAGTAAAGGAAGGTCTCTTTTCTGAAGTTTATAAGAGGGAAACTAAATATTCCTTGAAAATGGGAAAACAAAGAAGTATTACAAAAAAGGAAAAATTGTAGGGGGCAAAATAATCCCAAGAGACTAAAGGAATGGTAATTTCAATCAGGGGGATTAAGGGTAGAAAAATATACACAAAGAAGAGAAATAAAATCCAAGTTTTGAGCCAAGTGATATAAAAATAAATGAAATTGTTTCCATAGAGCAGAGATTCTCAATATGTTGAGAGTCCATAGGGTCCATATTACTGAATGGAAAATATTACTATTTCAGTATAAACATTTTCTTTTGTAGTCTTATATATTTTATGCATATAAGAAGATTATGAATGTCTTTGAAGACTTGAATCAAATAATATAAAGTCAGTAGAAGCATAACTCTTTAGCATTGAAATGTATGGATTGTTTTTGCATGGGTATGCTTTCCTTGTAAGGGATCCTTTCCCTCTTCCCCTTCTTTTTTCTAATTTGTTTATGATTTAGGAAGAAGAGGAACAAATGATGGTGCCTTCCCCAACAAAAGAGGAAAAAAGCATTATTTAAAAATAAAAAAGAAAATGTATAGAGGAGAATCTAATGAAATTCAAAAAGAAACAAAAAAAAATCAAGACAGCCATAAGAATACCATATTTTTTTATACATTTAAAAGATGCACATAATTAGGATTTATGTTTTCAATCAGTGAAAAACGTGCATTGTTTCCTGCATCCTTGGCACTGTTGATTAAAGAAAATCAAAATTAGTCTCTGTTATTTGGGAGCTCATATATACAAGTTGAGATATATATATATATATATATATATATATATATATATATATATATAACTTTTTTTCTGATTTACTGTGAATATGATGAAAATTCTGTTTTCAATTTCATGTTTATATGTTTAATGAAATAATAAAATGAGGGAAACCTATCATCTCATTGTTTTTTTTCTTCCCTAGATTATCAAGGGAGTAATTAGAAAAAAATACTCTTCTTAAAGCACAAGAAATTTTTTTTCAAGAAATCATCAAAAAAGTAAATAATGTTCATTTGGCATCCCTACTCATGATGGCCTTTAATTAGTCTAAATGATGGTCAATTCCCTTTCTAAATGCACAAAAAAATCTATTTATTTTTAATATCTGAAAGTGATACTTTGGTTCATTGGTTTCCCTTGTTCCAGGAATACTATACTTACTCTTTCTCCTCTACTAAAACAAACCTTTAATAATTCAATTGGATATTCACCTTATTCAAGAAGTCTTTCCTTGTGCCCTAAACTGCTGTCTTATTTTTTAGATTAACTCTCTCTTTCTCTCTCTCTCTCTCTCTCTCTCTCTCTCTCTCTCTCTATCTCTATCTCTATCTCTATCTCTATCTCTCTCCCCTGTTTTCTCTCTTTCTTTATATCAGTTCTAGAAATTAGGAGGCAAACTCTTTGAGGTTAGTGGTCATTTATTGTTTTTTAGCCTCATTTTGTATTTCCAATTGGTAGTCAAATGCCTGATGCAAATTTAATGCTTGATAAATTCTTAAATGAATGACAGGATGAGCAAATAATTCAATGCAGTTGGGTGATTGAATTAGTAGAGAAAAATAAGAATACAGGAAATGTATGAGGGGGACAGTTTGTGAAGGACTATAAATGCCAAGAGATAATTTTATGTTTGATCCTGGAGATAAAGGGTAGCTAATGTTTTTTATTAGGTAGAGTGATGGTATGATCAAATTGCATTTTTAGTTAGATTTTTTAACTTCAGAGTGGAGGAAGGATTGAAGTGAGGAGAGAACTGAAGCAGAGACAAAATTTAGAAAATTATTTCAACTGTTCAAGTGAGAAATGATTAGTCCCTGAATTAGGGTAGTATCTGAGAGAAGGTAACATGAGAGATATTCTGAAGATAGAAAAATGAAGATTTTACAGATTATACATCTGGAAGAATCTTAGTGAAGCATTTAATATGACACTAGTATTTCAAGGCTGAGTGATTAGGAAGGGAGAGAGAATAGTGCTTTGGAAAGCACAAGAAATGTTATTAGAAATGAAGAAGTTGAGGGGGGAAGATAAAAACTTGGCTTTGAAAGTGCCATTTTTGACAGTTGGTGAAGTTGGACAAGGGACTGGAATAGAGATTAGGGATGAATATGCATATCTCAGAATGATTTGAATAAATATATTTCAACCATTTGAATATTGACAAGATCAACAAACAAGGGAGCTCAGCACAGAGTCTTGGGGGTCATCCCCAATTAATGGCTATAAAATTGATGAAGATATGGGCGGCCAGGTGGTGCAGTGGATAGAGAACCGGCCCTGGAGTCATGAGTACCTGAGTCAGATCTGACCTCAGACACTTAATAATTACCTACCTGTATGGCCTTGGACAAGCCACTTAACCCCGTTTGCCTTGCAAAAACCTAAAAAAAATTGATGAAGATACAGCCAGAGTTTTAGATGAAACTAGGAGTCTTGGAGGAGGAGAAGGAGGAGAATCCAGAGAAAGGCTGAATATGCCATATTCAAAGGGTGATTGACTGAATGAAAAGCTATGGAGAGGTTAAAAAAGAGAGACAGAAAATGTCTTTATATGTGGCAATCAAAAGATTTCATTATAGTCAGCTAAATTTTTAGGCTGCAAGTCACATTCAATAGAGCTAGGAAGAGAGAAGAAATGTGGTAATAATTTTTGGTTTTAATATATTTTCTATATTTTTTAAATTTCCTAGGCAACCAGGTTAAGTGACATGCCCAGGGTCATACAGCTAGTTAGTGTTGTATCTGAGGTTTTTTTTTCCCTTTTACTTTGTTTTTGTAAGACAATAGAGGTTAAGTGACTTGCTTGATTAAGCACCTAGTAAGAGTCAATTTTATGAAGGTTTTGGTAGGTTTTCCAAAGGATTTAGGCTAGAGGAGAGAAAAAATATAGAAAAAACATGTAGCAGAGATGGTTGAATCAAGTGAGGCTTTTTTTACTATTTGTAAAATATATATATATATATATATATATATATATATATATATATATACATATTAGAAAGAGACAAATAAATGGAGGGAGATTGAAGATTAGAGAGTGTGAATATCTAGTTTGTTTTTAATGATGTTCTCCGATTACACAAAATTAAAAAGTTTTTGCACAGAAAAAACCACCATAAACAAGAGCAAAAGAGATGTAGTAAATTAGGAAACATTTTTACTACTAGTGTTTCCAACAAAGGACTCCTTTCTAAAACATAAAGAGAACTGAGTCAAGTCCTTTATATTATTTATTTTTTTTATTTTTTTCAGATTTTTTTTCAAGGCAATGGGGTTAAGTGACTTGCCCAAGGCCACACAGCTAGATAATTATTAAGTGTCTGAGGGCTGATTTGAACCCAGGTACTCCTGACTCCAAAGCCGGTGCTCTATCCACTGCTCCACCTGGCCACCCCTCAAGTTCTTTTTAAAAAAACAAGCCACCTCAAAATTGACAAGGTCAAAAGATATGCAAAGGCAATTTACAGATGAGGAAATCAAAGTGATCCATAGTCATATGAAAAATCACTACTTACTAGAGAAATACAAATTAAAACATCTTTGAGGCACCATCTCACACCTTTCAGACTGGCCAATATGACCAGAAAGGGCAAAGATGGAAGGGATGTGGGAAATCAGGGACATCAGAATGCAGCTGTGAACTCATCCAGCCTTTCTGGAGAACAATTTGGAATTATGGACAAAGGGCAACAAAATGTGTATACCCTTTGATCCAGCAATATCACTACTGGTTCTATACCCTGACGAGATTTTGAAAAAGGGTAAAAAGGGTAAAAACATCAAACTACAAAATGAATAAAAATATGAAAATTTTGAAACGTGGGATCTTTCCCATTTTTAATGATTTCTTCTGGATATACTCCTAGTATTAGAATTGCTGGTTCAAAGAATATGATTGGTTTTATTGCTCTTTAGGAAAAGTTCCAAATTGTTCTCCAGAATGGCTGAATCATATCACATCCCCATCAGCAATGCAGTAATGTCCCAATCCTCCCAGGTTCTTTCCAAGTTGATCATTGTCTCTTTTTGTCATTTTAGCCAATTTGATAGGTGTGAGATAATAACTCATAACTGTTTTTATTTGCATTCCTCTAATCAATAATGATTAGGAGAATTTTTCCTATGATTATATGTAGCTTTAATTTCTTCATTCATAGACTACCTATTCATATTCTTTGACCATTTATCAAGTAGGGAATGACTTGTAACCTTAGAAATTTGATGCAATTCTCTCTATATATTTTAGAAATGAGACCTTTATCAGAACCTCAGGTAACGAAAATTGTTTCCCAGCATTCTGTTTTCTTCCAATTTTGGCAGCATCAATTTTATTAGTCCAGATTTTTCAAATTTAATATAGACAAAATCATCCATTTTGCAACTTATAATGTACTCTACTTCTTCTTTGATCATAAATTTCTTATTTTTCCATAGATCTGACCAATAGAGAATTTTTGGTATATTATTTTATCTATGGCATTGTACTTTATCTCTAAGCTCTGTACCCATTTTGACCTCATATTAGTATAGGGTATGAAATGTAGATCTATGCCTAGTTTTGACCATATTATTTACCAGGTTTTTCAACAATTTTTTTTATCAAATAATGAGTTCTTATGCCAGAAACTAATGTCTTTGGGTTTATCAAAGTAGATTTCTATAGTCATTTACTACTGTTTCTTTTGCACTATCCTAATCCACTGATTCATTCCTGTATTTATCAAGCAATACTAGGGAATTTTGTCAACTGCCACTTTATAGTACAGTTTTAGATCTATATAGACCAGCGTCCTTTACATTTTTCATCAGTTCCTTTGATATACTTGACCTTTTTTTGTTCCAGATGAATTTTGTTACACTTTTATCTAGCTTGGTAAAATAATTATTTGGAACTTTATTGGTCATGATCATGATCATTTTTGAAGTGAGAACTATACACGTTGGGAGAAATTTTTTACATTTTTTCCCTTGAGAAACTACTATTGTCATGTTTTCAAAATTTTCCAAATATGTAAAACCTCTTATTTCCAGTTCTATTAGGATTACCTCTACCTTACAATTAATTATTGGATTAAGATTTTTTTAGAGAAAAAAGAGAGACTTAGAGGTCACTAAATGTTGTCATACATTCAGTAAGCAATAGAATATCTATGACATAAATTCATTTAGCATCTATTTTTAAGACTTATAGTAATGGAAAAGTAAGCATCCCATCCCAGGTCTCTATCATAGTGATTTCTCATTTATCGTGAGTCAAAATCCACTATTCCTGCCTCAACTTGATGACTTCCAAAAATTTGTTCTAGTTTTACAATCTAATTTTCACTACAATAAGTCTAATATTTCTTTTTTTTTCTATAGTCACTCAATGACTCACCCTTCCTCTTTACTTTTTCTTCACTGGGGAAACATCTCATAGAAAACTATAGATTATGTTTTTATCATGTTTAAAGTATTTTCTGCATATATTTGAATAATTTCCATGGTACATATTTGATCTTGGTGTGAAGTATTATCATTCACATTTTATGAATGTGAATTGAGAATTAACAAAACATAGCACAGCAATCCAAAGAAGAAATAGAAATGTTTAGCCTAATCAATAGTGTAGCATTGACTTGCTTTGTGAACTTGAGTAGAATATTTTACTTTAATTTTCTTATCTAAAAAAAAGAGAAAGTCAGGAAGTGAATAATGATTCACAAAAATAAGATTATATTTTGACTCAACTATCATACATTAGGAAACATGCTACAAATGAGAAAGTTGTACCACACACAGAGAGATTAAATGATTTTTACTTTAAATGACAAAGTATAAACAAGAATGTCATTTCCTAATTTTCATGTAATTGTTTTGATCATAAAGGTTTCTGAAGCTCTCTGAATAGTAATGTCACTTTATACTTTAGTCAAGATGGTGGAATAAAGGCAGGGATTGCCTGTGCTCTCCCCCAAACCACTCCAAAAACCTTTAAATAATGACACTAATCAATTCTACAGTGACAGAATATACAAAAGATTGAGTGAAACAATTTTTCAATCCAAGACAACTTGGAAGAGTTTGGGAAGGGTCTGTCACACAAGAGTTATAAGGGGCCCCCAGTGCAGCTCAGGTTTCACCAAGTGCAAACCATCTCCAACATCCAATAACAGACCTTGGGGCACCTAGGTCCCTGGTCCTGAGGCAGTAGTGATAAGTACAGAATAGGAATGAGAATGTCAACTGGAAAACTGCCACAATATAGAGGCAGGAGCACAGTACAGCACAGACCTTAGCAAAAACCTGACTCTTATGGTAACTGAGTGGGGGGAGGGAGATTTCAGAGGTCTCACTGCTCTCCCTGAGACAGGATTCTGTTGCTTTACCCATCCTCAGATCCAGGTTATACTCTAGTGTCCCAGGTCAAGAAGGAGGATCAGAAACACAACAGAGCTTACTGCCTGCCACAAAGCAGGGACCCTCGCTCATGTTTCCATGGTAGAAGGGAGAGCACAGACCAGCAGAGTAGTCCAAATCTCTCATAAGAGCTTGGAGCAACTGAGAACTTACAGGACCCTGAAAACAGCAACGAAAACACTTAAAAACTTGGAACAGTGCATTCTCTACCCTGGGAGCAGAGTTTCCACCTTAACAAAAAGTTAAATTAAAATTCATAGACTAGAGAAATGAACAAACAGCACTATCAAATGGTACATTAAGAATATATAAAATTAAAGTTTCTGAAGTGAAAGCCTTTAAGAAAAATAGCAATTGATCTCAGTTTAAATAAGAGCTCAAAAAAGATTTTGAAAATTAAGCAAGGGAAGTAGAGGAAAAATCAGGAAGAGAAATGAGAAGAACCCAAGAAAATCATGAAAATCAAATCAGCAATTTGGTGAAGGAAATATGAAAAAATACTGAAGAAAATAACATCTTAAAAGTCAGTTTGTATCAAATGGGATACCAAAATACCAATGAGGAGAAGAATGCCTTAAACCACAGAAATGACCAGATGGAAAAAGAGATACAAAAGCTCTTTGAGGAAAATAATTCCTTTAAAAGTAAAATTGAGCTATGTGAAGATGATTACTTTGTGAGAAATAAAGAAACAATAAAAAAATCAAACACTATAAAAATGTGAAATATTTAATTGGAAAAACAACTTCCCTGGAAAAGACATTCAGGGTAGATTATTTAAAGATTATTTTACTACCTGAAAGTCATGACCAAACAAAAGACCCTAGACTTCAGTTTTCACAAAATTCTCCATGAAATCTGCCCCAATATTCCAGAAGCACGGGTAAAAGAGAAATTGAAAGAATCTACTGATCACTTCCTGAAATAGATCCAAAAATGAAAATACCCAGGAATATGATAGCCAATTTCAGAACTCCCAAGTCAACGAGAAAATATTACAAGCAACTTGAAAGAAACAATGTGGATTTCTAGTCAGGATAACTCAAGATTTAACAGTTTCTACATTAAGGACTCATAGGGTTGGGAATATGATATTCTGAAGGCAAAAGAGCTTGAATTTCAACCAAGAATCAGAATCAACTACCCAGAAAAACTGGTTGGAAAACATGAGCATTAAATTTAATAAGATATTTTCCTCCTTTTTAAACTTTTTTTCTCTCATCCATATGCACCTGTATATTTTTAAGTTACAAAATTTCCTTCCATCCTCCCTTCCCACCTCCTTCCACTCAGCAGTGAGTAGTTAGGATAGCATTATGCATACATATTTTTTTATAAACATGATTTTCAGACGTTCTTATTGAAACAACTAGAGATGAACAAAAAACTTGGTCTTCAAGTACAAGACCCAGGTGAAGCACAAAGAGGGTGGATAAGAAGCAGAAATCACAAGGAACTTAAAAGATGTCAAACTGTTTGTGTTCCTGCATTGGAAGATGATACTTATAACTCATAGGAACCTTTTCATTTATTAGGGCAGTTAGGTGGAACATATATATATATAGACAAGGTATATGAAAGAGATGAATTTAAAGGTATAAGATATTAAAAAAGATGGAGTCAATAGGAAATATGTACTGTGAGGAAGGGGCAGGAACAGTAGAATGGGCTATGTTACTTCTCATAAAAGAGTCAAGAAAAACATTTTGCAATGAAATAGAAGAGGGAGAAGATGAAGGGTAGTGGATGAGCCTTATTTTGATTTGAAATGGTTCAGAGAAGGAATAATATGCACATTCAATTTGGTATAGAAGTCTATCTTGCCCTAGAAGGAGTTAGAAGAGGAAAGGTGACAGTGGGAGAGGAGGCAGTGTGGAGGTAATAGAAGAGAAGAACGATCATGGAAAAGGGTAGTCAGATGCAATACACTTTTGAGGAAGGAAAGGGTGAGTGAAGAGAGAGTGTAGAATAAATGGATGTGTGTGGAATAGGATTGAAAGTGTGGGGGAAATATTTAAGCAATTTCTCTGATGGAATTATGATTAAGAATGTCATCCAGTCCAGAGAGAGCTAATTGTGCCTGAATACAGATTGTACCATCCTTTTTTTTTTTCTTCTCACTTTTTCTTTCTTGAGATTCTCTTTCTTTTCATTGTGAGTATGTGTGGGGGTATAGGTTTATATTTAGAACATCACTATTATGGAAAGGTTTTTCATGGCTGCACTTTTAGCTCTCACAAAGTAATTTATTTCTCAATGGTAGGAAATAGAGTGAGAGGAAGGAAGAGAATTTGAATCTCAAGGTTTGGAAGTAAATATTGAAACTTAATTTTGCATGTGTCTGGGGGAAAATTTTTAAAATAAAAAGTAAAATGAAGCAAAATAAACTACTGCTCAAAATATTACTTCTACATTTAAATAATTTATTCACTATGCTTTCTAAAGATATATTTTTCCTCATTTTTTGAAAACCATGTCTAAGAAGATTCATTTTGGATCATAATAGTTTGCATGATAACAGAATGCTTATACTGCATAATACTTTACATGATAACAGATTGCTTATAACGAAAGATACTGAAGAGGTCATGTGGACAAAATTAATGTTCAATTCATGTTTCCTCTACAATATCCCTGAGAAGTAGTGACATAATTTTTAAATGAAATATTATGTCAATGATCAAAATATTAGTGTCAAAGATAGTTTGCTCCAATAATTGACAGCTGTTTGTAGGTATTGATTCATACCCACTCTTATTAGATTTGAAAATACATGATAGATAATATGTATATATATATATATATATATATATATATATATATATATATATATATGTGTGTGTGTGTGTGTGTATATACTCACACACACACACCCATACACAACAAACAATTCTGGCATTAAACTGTATTTTAAATAATAAAAACCATTTTATTGCTTTCTTATCTTACTTGATATTCTATAACTTGGTTGCCTATGTTATTCATCTGAATTGTCTCCAATTGGTCATTCTTGAATATTTAAACCCCCTTTGAAAGTTAAACTGTGGATTAAATTCACATTTAATTACTGCAACATTTAATATAATACAAAAATGTCAATCATTCTGAAAGTAACTACAATCTTAAAAAGTTTTGATCGGGGTGGCTAGGTGGCACAGTGGAAAAAGCACTGGCCCTGGATTCAGGAGTACCTGGGTTCAAATCCGGTCTCAGACACTTAATAATTACCTAGCTGTGTGGCCTTGGGCAAGCTACTTAACCCCATTTGCCTTGCAAAAAAGAAGTTTTGATCAAGGTTGTTATTATTTGAATAGAAGAAGCACCTCCTAATAAGCAGAAATAAGTTGAATAACTGAGACTTGTAGAAGTCATATATTAGTTTAATTAATAAGTTTGTAGTCATATACTGACAAGGTTTCTTTCGTTTTAATGGGACGCCGTGTTGTTAATTGCACCAATAAAATTCTTGCAGAAGATCTTCAGTTACCCATGAGATTTGTTTGCTTTAATATTCTTATGGACTATTTATCATATATGAAGTCTATCATCTCAAAGATAATGGATCTAAATTGTTTGGGCAGAATTGTTACTCCCAAAATTTTAGTAATTATTTGGTTCAGCATATTTTGAGCTTCAAAATTTTACCTAGTTAGAAAATTTCTTTTCTGTAAGTTTAGTTTGTCAAAAGAAATTAGGAAATATCTGAAACAAAAGGAAAATAAGATTGAATAATGAAACACCAAATATTTTATGTTGATCTTTTAGTTACAAAAGGTTTATAAGTTTATAACATATTTGTGATCACAAAGTTTTGAGTGATTTATATAAATTTGTACAAATGAAATCAAAGTCTATGCTACAAAGGCATGATCATTATAGAATTTAATAAGCTCAGCATCAAGTATAATTATAACGAGGAAAGTCAAAGCATTAGTCAAAATCCTACTTGACATATACTTGAAGAAGCAAATGAAGGAAAGGAAATGAATAAATAAATGAAAAATAAAATGTTAGGGATGTAAATAGAAAAGTAAAGATAGCTATAAAGTGTTTACAACCTAATTGTAGGTTCAAAGAGTTTACAACCTAATTGGAGGAAACAGTGAATATTGCTCATAACAAAATAGACTGTATTTAGTTTGGAATGATTACAGGGATGGTCAGTGGAATTATAGAATATTAGAGTCTATAGGAAACATACAGTATTTCCTTTGAAGAAAAAATGGAATATTAATTTGATCAGGATTAAAAAAAACTGAAAAATGTACTCAGATGATCACACAATAAGTAAAGCATATCTGGATCCCAAGCAAATATGATGGATCACATAATAAAATCACTAATCAGAGCAGTAGAATCCCATGTAAGAGTTCTGGAGGAATGAGGAACACATGGTATATTTTTTGTCCAGGTGGTAGGAAGATGGATGAGGAGTAAAATCTTACAGATTGAAAACAATTTGAAAAAATTTAGTTTGCAATTAATTTCTCTATTAATCTGCAGGATTAGAGCTAAGCAATGACCAAATGGATTACCTCATCCAACTTCCTAATTTTATAGAAAAGAAAACTGATGTCCAGTGAATTTAATTGATTTGTTAATGGCATCCAGATAATAAGTAGCAAAAGTAGGATTTGGCCTTGAATCAAATAATTAATTACTATGAATAATTATTATTTAGAGAATCTTTTTGTGGTAGCAAAAGAAATAATAGCTGCCTCTTGAATGGGAAAAAGGTGGCTTATTTATTTAGTAGAACATGATCATCTCATAAGAAGTGGACCAAAGCAAATTGAAAATAATCAAAAACTAAGAACATGGGAACTAATAATGAGAACAGATCATGATCAGAATATTTGTCAATTAGAAAAATGAAAATGAAAACATTAAATTTAAGTAAAACTTGATTTTTGCTCCTAGGTACTCCTGGACAACTGATCACATAAAATACATGTAATGATTATAATGAAGAATTTAAAGTGACCTGCTGGTTCCCTTTGCACAGGATATATAAAGACTAAGAATTGAACCTCTTTTTCCTGAGTAATTTTAAAACATTTTAAATGCAGACAATTATATAATACTGTAATCTTCTGATGTTGGGGATTTGTATATCCAGAATTTAGCCCAGTCTGTCACAGGGTGTTTTTTGTTCTGTTTTTTGAACTTTGCTTTTTGTCCTTCATTCTTAAAGAAGACTGTGACATCAGAAAGATGATGCCATGGCAAGCACATTAATTAGATTTGAATGAGGAGGTGCTGTTCTAAGTCATCAGACTTGCTTTCTCCACCATTGTTATCAGGGTCCAGTGACCAGATATGGATCAGGACAACTGGTGATGGCCCTAGATATGTGGCAATCAGGTTTAAGTGACTTGCCTAAGATAACACAGTAAGTTTCAAGTGACTGAGGGTGCATTTGAACTCCTGTCCTCCTGAGTCCAACATCTAGCTACTCCAATATAACATTATAGATATTTCATAAATGCTTGTTGAGAGCACTAGATATGGAATGAGGAAGAACTCAGGTTCCCATCCTGCTTTAGACAATGTCTTTGTGGTCTAGAGTGAAACCCCCTTACTCCTCTATGATTAGAAATCTGTGAAATATGTTTAGATTAGTTGTAATCCATGCCATTCATTTCAATATCTGTGACAATGATTTGTTACATTTTCCCCCTCTCTCAAAGAGTCAGAAAATTGATGAATACATAAAAAATTACTTAATTTTTGTTGTTGTTTGTTCTTCATTCTCAAAGAGGACCATGACATCAGGAATGTGATACCAGGACAAGCAATTTATTTGGATTTAAGGGGGAAAGCAGGAACTGTGACTAGTTACTAACCTCAGTAACAACTTAAATCAATTGGACTTGAAGTCACCAGATAAGGATAAGATTGTTTTGGAAAATGTTGAAGAAATATACATAGTGAAGATCTATTATTATTTTGTTTGGGTCTGGGGGTGTGATATTATCAGTATATGTTTCCCCCCCAAAATGTGAATTCCCTCCATTATTACATGCATATCTGTTTGAAGTATAAGTATTGACACAACTGTGTTGAATGCACAAGATGTCTATTTAATAGGTTTAGGGAAATTGCCTGGAATATTGAGAGGTTGGGAGTAGCTCAGAGTTAATATCGGCCAGACCCAGTTTGAAATCATTACTGTAACATTTGAATTTGACCTCTTTTGACACTATATGTATAGCTACTGTTTGGTTTGGTTTGGTTTTTCCTTCAAATTCAAAGTATTCTATGGAACAGGAAGAAGAAGGTTAAGATGTGATTAAACAATGAAGATAAGATAGATATCAGAAATTTACCCTACTAAAAATTTTTTAAAAATATTCATTATATATCCAAAATTAAAAAGACATTCTGATTAGAATTATAGATCCATAAAAGGATAGAAAGCAGTTCTTGCCACTAAGGAATTTCATTTGACCAAGAAATTATTTTCCCAGATAAGCATCTACACAATAATGTATGAATACATTAAACATTAAATAGAAAGTTGAGATTTAAAATAAAATAAGAAAATCCATACTGATTTTGAGACATGTCAAATTCTAATCATATAAACAGATCATTTGATTTTTTTTCCC
Source organism: Macrotis lagotis (assembly GCF_037893015.1). NCBI lineage: Eukaryota > Metazoa > Chordata > Mammalia > Peramelemorphia > Peramelidae > Macrotis > Macrotis lagotis. Next base: position 190,167,466 of record NC_133660.1, read on the forward strand.
CTAACTTTGCAGCTAAGAAAGGTTTCTCTTCAAAGTACTAAGCCTTTTGTGAAGGATACTCATTATTTTCTTAAATGTAGTCTTAATTTGATGTTGATATTGTTTGTTATTCATTCTTGAAGAAAACCAAGATATCAGGTAGGCAATACTATGACAGGCACATGAACTGGATTTGAGTGAGGGGGACTGTGCTAAGTCATGAGTTTCACTTTCTCCTCCAGAGTCATCTGGTTTCAGTTGCCAGATATGTACCAGGATGACTGAGATGATGCCTTGGATGTGAGACAAACAGGGTTAAGTGACTTGTCTAAGGTCACACAGCCAGTATGTATAAAGTGTGTGAGGCTGGAATCAGACTCCTGTCCTCCTGATACCCGCTATCCACTGTGACACCTAGCTGCCTTTGTAAGTCTTAACTTATGAAGGAGAAGAGTATAGACAACTATCCTTGGAGTCAAGAAGACCTTGGTTCAAGTCTTGCTTCTAACATCTACTAGCTGTATGACTATGGTCAATTCATGTCATCTTTCAGTTCTCCCAGGCAGCTCACTTAATCTGTCAATTAAAATACGTAGTTGATTTGGATAGACAGAAAATTTCTCTATCTTAAATCCTCATAAAGTCACCAGTCTGTGACAATTCCTTCCTCAAATAATAAGCAATATCAATAACTGGGTTATTTCAATATATCTGGGAATATGTATAACATCTTCATTTTTTTATTCTTTTGGAAATTGTTGTTGGAATGGAACAAGCTTTTGTTTTCTGGCAACTGTGGAAAGTGCCTTCTTTTTCTCCCCTCTTTTATTCATTGAAATCCCACCTTTTCTGTAACTCCATTATTTTCATATTAATGCCTTTTGCATTTTCTTATTGTTTTCCTGAACTTAATGAACACCAAACAAAACAAGTGTTTCCCCAAACTTTATAGAACAAAAGCAGTATTCCACATGAAACTGTAGATCTCTATTCTGAGGAATTTTAGTTTCTTTTAAAACAATAATTCAACATAAAACTTTGTTGTTGTTGTGGTTGTTCTTCTTATCTCTCTCTCTCTCTCTCTCTCTCTCTCTCTCTCTCTCTCTCTCTCTCTCTCGCCTTTCTCTGTCTCTTTGTCTTTTTCTTGTCTCAGTCTCACTGTCTTAATCTTTCTTTCTAAAATATATCCTATTCCTATTCATGTTTTCCATGTAATTTCTCCTGGAAATTAATATAACTACATTATTTTTTAAAAAAATATTTTGTCAATCTTCTTTCTCAAAATTGGAAATGATTTCTGAAATTAAGCTACATTTTTTGTAAGGTATATGTTTTCATATTTAAAGACATGAAATGGTATGATTATACTGAGTTGGCAATTTTTGTGGAAGGTGCTTCTAGTTTTCTTTTCATAGAATAAATCCTCTCTGCCAGGTTAAATCTCAATTGTGACAATTAGCTCAAGGAATTTTGTGCATGACATTCCAATATTGCTTCAAGATGTATTTCAAGTTGTACCTTGGTTTCACCTCCACCATTACCTATACATTAGCATAAAAATGGTTTGTGCTTGTGTGTGAAGTTTGAAAATTCCTCCCAAAGGAGACTACTATCCACATGAGAAAAAAAGAGGAGAATGTGTACATTTTATTCAACACTTTCTGAAACACCCAGTTATTGCTGCTATCACGGAGCACTCCATTGTAAGTTATTTTCATTTGAAGTGCTTTGCAAACACAAGCTCTCTCCCTAGGAGAGAGATTAATAAGTGACCCAACTGTTCTCTGAATTTAACAATTTCTCTAACTACAATCTAGATATAACAAACATGCTTTTTTTCTCAGCTCCATGTATTTCACACTTAAGCTACTAGATTGACAATGCTATAAAAATCTGTCTTGGGCAGTAAAATGTTAGCAGTGCTGTGACTGCAAATTATTCTGATTTGGACTGTTTTAATGTTTGGATTAACAAAGCTTATAAAATAAGATTCCTATTGTTATTGCATATGATACTGATGTTTTCTTATTATTTAATTCAAAGGTGAATACTAAATGAATAATCTTTTTTATTGTAAAAATGAGAGTAATTTGTAGAGTTTAACTGCAACAAATTCAAATGGATTTTGGGACAACAACTGATGGTGATGGAGCAATTTACATTTTTGTATACTATCTCTTTAGAGCTGTTCCAACATCACAGACTTTGTGTTATATAAATAGTGCAGATTAAAAAAAAACTCACAGCATGATAGAGTGATTTAGAAAGGTGACCAAAGAAATAGGAAGACTTGAGTTTTAAACTTGCCTTTGACATATAGTTGCAAGACAATCCTGATTATACCACCTAACTTTCTGGTGCTCTAGGCAACTTGATACTGATAATTATGATGAGGATGATGAGGATGAGGATGAGGAGGAGGAGGAGGAGGAGGAGAAGGATTTTTTTTCCTTCACCCTTGAAGAAGACCATGATATCAGGGATATGATGCCATGACAAACACCTGAACTGGATTTAAATGAGGGGGGGGGTGTTGTGCTAAATCATCAGCCCTATTAGAGCTATCTGGGTCCAGTAGATTGATATGGATCAGGAGATTCTTTGCATGCCAAGTAATCAGTGCTAAATGACTTGCCCAAGGTCACACAGCTAGTAAGTGTCTGATGCCTCTCCTGATTTCTAGGATGGTGTTTAGTCTACTGTTCCATTTAGTTACCTTAGGTAACTAGATTTTAAATTAAGGGAAGGAGCTGCTGGCATTTTTCGAATGGAAATTTCTACACTAAAGGATTTTCCAGTGCAATGAAAATCCCAAACAAAACCAGAGTCCATAGTTTTCTAAATGTAAATAAATAGGTGGGAGTATACATGTAATTTAAATCTTATTAAATTAACACTTTCCAAGTGAGAAATCAATGATCCTCTTAATCTTCTCAAAGTTGGAAAGTTATTCAGTTTTGCAGTCGTTTTGCACTGAAAGTTGAATATTTCAGTAACATTATTTATAGTTCTAAAATACACAGAACAACAATGTGCTTCTCATTGTTCCAGCATACTTTAATATGTAGAAAGACAATCTCTAGGCCAGGATATCTGAGATATCCTCATATTTATGATTCTGAATAAATCACTTAACTACTCAGGATCATGGGGAGTGTATAATCTTATAAATTATAGGATAGATGTTGATCAGCATTTAGAGATAGACTTTCCTCATTTTCTAACTATGAAGCCACCAGACTGGAATCTCTAAATTTGTATAGGCACACACAAGCGAATATATATATGCATGCATAAATATGTGTGTATAACTTTATGTATTATACATATATATTTATAATTATGTGCATATAACTGTATATGTTTTATATGTTTATATATGTATATACATATATATATATATATATATATATATTTACCTGAGAATTCAGTCATTAAACATACCCATGATGATTGCTGTAGTCTAATACTGAATTCTATACTATTTAAACTATTGTAAACCTTCATAGATTTAGAGATAGAAGCAGCCTTAGATGGCATCCAGTTTAATTTCTTAAATATTTGGATAGGGGACAAAGACCAAAGTTGGTTTTTCAGACCTACTTTTTTTTCTTTAAAAGTTATTTAAAATATTGAAGCCATGGTAAGAGGAACTTTATGAATAATAAATATAATATTGTAAATATAGCAAATGTTTAAAATATAGCAAATATTTTTTTAAAATATTGAAAGTAGATTTAAAAGCATAATTTAAAGATGATCACAAGGAGTAAGTATTACAAATGGGTTTCATGTCTGGTCATCTGATCAAAGATCTAGAATTCTTTCCTAATTAGCAGTACTTATATGCATATAGTGCTAAATCAAAGATAGAAATTGAAAAGGATTAAAGATAGAAATTTAACTAACATATTAAAAAGAAATCACACCATTTATTATGTTATCAGGTAGAAATAATATGTTGTAATCCATGTAGAAATTGAGATTTTAGTGGACAATAACCTCAATATATATTAGCAATTGAAAATAATTCTAAAAATAATGATATATTAGATATTACTAGCAGAATTGAAATTCAATAAGTTGCCAAAATTAACCTTTTTTTGTACTACAGGATAGAGTAGCTACAACAGCCATCAAATTTACAAGACAGTTTCAGATCATATCTCTAAAACATACTGACTGTATCGACCCAGGGCAGGTCATTTACTTTCTCAGTGCTCTAGGCACCTCTCTAAGGATATAAATTGCAAAAAAAAAAAAAATAAGAGTTGCTTATAGTTGTTTTTAAATAACAAGTCCAATTCCAGTCTCTATCCCTGTACAGATAAGAAGACCACAATTGAGAGAAGTTAAATGAGTTGCCCCTGCTAAAATAACAAGTCACTTTTCTGGATAGTATTTAAAGTTACATCTCCTCACCTTCTGTCAGATCCATTATCATTGCATTATCCTCCCCTTGAAGAGGTCCTTAATCTTCTAAAATTATCCTTTTTCTTCCACCATGGATAAAAAACAAAACAAAGGAAAATAACATTCATTTTATTCTTAGCATTCATTGTCAATTTTCATTTGTTTTTCCCCTATGTTGTTTCTCACATTCTATCTTAGAGTACCATAAATCTGTTCATGCTCATACTTTCTCACCTATCCTTGCTTCTACAAGCTATGCTTTTTAAAATCTAAGTTGAAAAGCGAATTCTCTGTGCATCTCTAATGCACTCTTTAGATAGGCTCCCCTTTTTCTTCCTGATATTGATTCTCTTTGCATCTTCAGAATTTCAATCCGAAGAACTTCCCATTTCTCTTAGGCTCTTATCTATAGAGTTTAGTACATAGGATGCAGCTTGTCTTTTCCCAGTCTCTGAAAAATCACTCTTCCAAATCTAGAGTATCTAAGTTTCCACTTCAATCACAGAAATCAGGTTGAACAGGTCACTTTTCTCCCATTTTTGACTATTTGAACATTTTATTAAATTCTCTTTAATGATGAAAAAACAAATCCATAACGGCCTTCTTTTCTTTCTCCTCCATTTTTGGAAGAAGGAAGATGTTATTAAGGGAAGCAAAGATTTTATCTACTGAATTTATTTTTCTTTTCTTAGTTTCTGGGGTGTGGGAGGTAAGGGAGAGAGAGAGATAGATAGATAGATAGAGAGAGAGAGAGAGAGAGAGAGAGAGAGAGAGAGAGTCATACTCACCCTGATATGACTTATATTTTTCATTCTATTACTTGATATATAAATGTTCTTTACCATGCCCTGGCAAAGTTTCCTGGATTCCTTCAGTCAAACATATTGTCAATATATAATGATTGTCTGCTACATACTCTCAATTTTGTTACACTCCTTTCATCTTTCACTAAATTTTGAATCTGGTGCTCCACTAGCATATGGAATTGTCCCTGAGTACCCTAAAATCATACTAATAGAAATAAGCCCTGAAAGTTCCTACTTTCAAGCTAAAATGTATTGAACACAAGATGAATTATAAATGATATAAACATTATAAGTAGATCAGGAGGAACTAAAACAGACTTATTACTATATTGGTCAAAAAATTTTATGTAAATATACATATATTTGTATATATAATATATTTTATATGTTTATAAAAATATTCATTAATATACATACACAAACAAATGCAAATACTCATATACATCTATTATATCTATATATATATGGAGAGATGCATATATGAGTTCACCTATACATAATGCACATAAAAATTATCACTAGGTAATGATTAGATATTTACATATATAAATATATAGACAAATTTATGCTATCATATGTTCCATATATACACATATTTTTGTCATAGAGCATTTTAGAAGTCTACAGAATCCTCTCAGAATAATATTTTAAATTTCAGAAGTAAAAAATATGATCACAAAGAAAACCAATCATATTTTAAACAAGATTATCAAATTATGTTAGTAATTACCTTGTAATTCATTGAAGCTGCTTTAAATAACAATGAAAATCCAAAAAAAATATAAACATGCTAAAGTTAAATTTCATTTCTTAAAAGATATCAGTTGAAGACTGTTGTTTACTTTGAATGGTAACATTAAATTCGGAAATTTCTTTGATAAGTTCATTTGATAATATACATGTCATGTTGATTATCTATTGATTTAGATTGCTTTTGTATAGATGATTTCAAGTGTTGGAAATCCCAATTTAAAACTGTATGCTACTGCAAGGGGTATCAAAATTTGTATAGTCTCTATGGCCTGTTTCTCCACAAGGGTTTTTGGCTTAATTTAGAAAGCAGTAAATTTTTTTTCTACCTTAGGATCAATATATTCTATAGTGGTTGCATGTTAGTATAATGAAAACAACACTTTCAAAAGTATTAGTGAGTAAAATGATATTTCTAGGTATCTACATGAGCAATTTTGTGATATAAAATAGCTATAATTTCTATTGGTGAAAAAAATCATAATGGTATTATTATAATGATTACTTTGTTGCTCATGTACATAAATCAAAAGATAAATTTCAGTTACATTTTATTGATACTGAAGGTGTAATTTTTCACTCTTCAAGTACAAGAATTGCAAGTTAAGAATGAATGCATGTATTCTGATATTTATACATCTCCTGATATCTACATCTAGATGTATCTATAATATATTTATGTTTATGGGCATATACTTATATATATATTAATGTACATAGATATACATATCTACAAATAGACCTTTTCTTATGTATATATACATGTACAAATATCTCAATCTAGATACATATACATGTTTATATGTTTTATGCCTAGATATATATATATATATATGTTTATGCTATATGTACATACCCATATATATATATATATATTTGTGTGATATATCTCTTTCGATTGCCTACAAAATGTTCTCTTCCTTCATCTTTTTTTTCAGAATAAAATCTCCTTATTCATATTTATAAGATTCCAGGTATATAGAATTGGAGTAGCCATAATTTTTAGGTTATTCCATCTCTGATGAAATACCAACATTACTATAGTTAAAGTTGTGCTTCAGAAATCCAAGTCTCATTCTCTGGAATCACCTTCCTAGATCCTCTTTTTTTCCTCTGAAATTCTTTCCCCAGACAGCAGCAAAGAAAATACCATTTGCACAGTTGGATATTTAAAATTCCTATCAATATTTCAAGGATCCCTTCTAGTAGTATGATTTTTCTAGATGTCAGTCTCTAAAACCATATTGTAATTATGAGTTTTGGGAAATCTTAATAGACTTCTTCAAGCCGCAGACTAACAATATGTCTCTGTTGTTTATGTAAAGTTGATAAATGGCTCCCCTCACTGCTCTTCACAAAGTCAGGAGTTAGCACAATTTGTTCTCTTTTTCTCCCATCTACCTTTAAAGTTCTTTTTCCTGCTATTACCTGTGGATTCAAATTATTTTTCCCATGGTTACAAGAAACAGTTTCCTCATGAGATAGTAAAATCCTCCAATTTGAAGGAAGAAACTTAGACATATTATAAAGTACTATATGTTCATTGGACCGTCTTAGTTTTATTTTTTCCTTTGTATCATATTCTCCCACACACAAATAGCCTAATATATGTCAGGATCATCATTGTGCCCTTTTGGGTTTTTGTACATTCTTTTTGGTGACATCACATGTGTGTTTTTTTCCCTCTGGCTTTTAATAATTTAATTCTCTTTTTATCTGGAGTATTGAGGAATTTGTTAAAGCCTATTTACCTTCTCTTCTTCATTTTATGCAGGTAAAAGCTATTGATTTGTATTCTAAGAAACCTTTAATGTATCGAGGGTATTTCTTTAAAATGGTTTAGATGTACAAGATATTTTTCCCCACTTAGTGAGAGGGTAGGTTATGTTCAAATGTCTAAGGGAGCAAAACAATTCAATTCAATCCAATAAGTATTTATTTAACACCTAATATAGGCAAGGAATTAAAAGTTGCTTCTAATCAGAAATTGAAAACTGTGAATACAAGTCACACATACGCACATATCTATTTTCATAGGAGAATTTACAGAAAAGATTTGTTTTGCAGAATTGTTCATTGGATATTTAGAACATTGATATAGATTGGATTTAATTCATAAATATTGTCACAATATGTGTCATGAATTGTGTTACTTAAAGATACTCTAAATCCAAAGCATTCACTGTTTGAAGTGAGTCTCTTTGAGCAGAAATGTCTTGCAAAAGATGATCATGTATAACATTTCAGGAGTCAAATTCAAATTCCCTGACTCCAAAGTTCAGCATACTTTCCATAATACTCACTATAGTCCAATGCCTCAACTTCTAAGGGGATAAAACTCCTTATGTGGTCCATGTGTTTATCTTTGCATTTCCCTCAGGACCAGTGTCTATATGGCAAGTGCTTATGGAAGGTATTAATGAATGCAAGTTGAAATAAGTAGTTTGATCATGACCTTGAAATGCATGCTATCCACTAGTACAAAGAAACAGATTTACTATGTGGAACTTCAGAATAGGGGCTGGAGAGGGAAAATGTCATTGACTTCAGTTGTCTGATACTTGTGATTCAAAGTAAAATCCCAAATTCACTGTTACTTGATTTACTGGACAACTATGTGAGCTCCAGAATCTCCCCCTTTCACTTTGCCTGCTGAGCACCGGCAATACTTTGTGAAATACCAAAACCATCTGTATTCTGATAATAACATGATTTCTGAATAAAGACAGTTGAAGCAAACTTAATTGGTATTTCCACCTGCTAATTACCCATTTGCTTTCTTGTTTTAAAAGGCTACATACAATTTATGCTCTTTTTATCTTGTGTTACATGCAATAGTCTTGTTCTTAAAGGTTAACATTAAATTCAAAAAAAGTCTAGTAGTGGGGGGTCACTTTCTCTCTGTTCCCTGTGGTTTGCATCATATATTTTTATTGAATGTTATATATGTTATGAAAATATTTTTTGATTATAGATGAACTTTTGAGGGGGCTTATATTGTTTTTGTGAAAATGCTTGATGGAACAATTTCTTTAAAATGGAAGAATGGACACTGATGTGTATCATTTATGTTTAGAGGGTTGATAAAATATGCACTATATATTGGTCAGTGTGGAATGTCAGTTCTTTTTCTGTTAACAATTAAAACTTTTTAATGCCTTAAATGTCTGTGGTTAAAGGCAAGTACTATAATCACTGAGCCAATTTAAGAACTATGTATCCTCTGAGATATTTTGACCTGCATTAATAAAGAACCAGACATTATTAAACTATTATTACTAGTTAATTAGAAATGAATATGTAATTAATTAAATAAATTCATTCAGCAACCTACATATTCTCTCAAATGGTATATTGGTGGTACTATCTCTTTCCAAAATGTTAAACCCTTATTCAAATTTGTCCTTACAGTGAAATAAGCAAGCTTCATTAGACATTTTTATTAAATTACAGAAAAATCCAGATAAGACAATATCAAATTTAAAAATATATTAGGCCTGCGATTTAGAGGTATTCCCCCCCCCAAAGATGCACGGAAAGATATCTTTCAGCACAAGAGTGTTGAAAGTTAGTGTTGAAATCCTTCATTTAATAGACATTATTTATTTGGAAAAAATACTCTTTCTACTATGAGAAAGGAATTAGACTTTGATTATCACATCATAGGTAGAAATTGTTGGATTTCATCAATTTTTACAATCTTCTTTATTAGATAACTACTTTTATTGCTTTTTTCATCTCCTTGTATATTACAATTAGTGCATCAAAAACATTGGTTTCATTGCTGTTTGTTAAAAGGATAGGTGATAAGAGGTGGCAAAAATCTGCACTATTTGGTCTATTTACTGTTTTATGTCCAATATTATTTCTACATATACTCTAGCTATTATAAATTAATTATTTCTTGCTAATCTGAATATAAATTGATTACTTCAATTTTTAAAACTATTGTGTGAGGTATCACAGTTTGTAATTTTCCATTAATCTTTTTTATAATCTTTTACAATTTTTGTCTAAAATGATGTTTTTGAATTCCAAATCTCTTACTTGGATAAGCTGATCAAGTCTTTGCTAGCTGAAATAGCTTCTGAGCTGTTTTGTACTCTTAGCCAACAATTATTTCAGATAGAACCACAATCAAAATCTTTGCTTTTATCTTTTTCCAAGGCAACAATTTGATTAAATCATTTATTAGGGAACTATCAGAATTGAACACAGTGTCCTGTTAACTTTATATTTTCTTATAATTTGGGTTTAGTTTTTTCTCTAATAATTATCTAACTGTACAGTTAAAACTAATATTAAAATTATTCCCTCTCTCTTCTGAACTGATGATAGAGTCAGAGTCATTTTTGTTGTTATATTGAATGCTAATCCCATCAACAATTTTCCAATACACTCTTTTATTTTAGTTTTTTTTTTTGTTTTTTAATTTTTGCAAAGCAAATGGGGTTAAGTGGCTTGCCCAAGGCCACACAGCTAGGTAATTATTAAGCATCTGAGACCGTATTTGAACCCAGGTACTGACTCCAAGGCCAGTGCTTTATCCACTACGCCACCTAGCCTCCCCATTCCAATACACTCTTTAGGAAATTGTTAATGAAATAAAACTTTATAAATGATAATTATTTATCCATTTCTTAATTCAAAGCCCATTTTTAAAACTTTTAACTATTTAAATTGCATACAAAGGTAGTTTACATCATTCACCCATTTATAGATGTATGAGTTTCACCTTTTTCCTACCACCCTTCTAACTCATCATGGTACGCACATGTACAATTATGCTTCACATATTTACATATTAGTCATCATGTGAAAGAGTAACTAGACCTAAGGAGTAAAACCATAAGGAAGAACGATAAAACATAAAAGAAAATTTAAAAATTGAACATAGTATGCTTTGCTCTTCAATCAGATTTAATAGAGTTTTTTTTAATTTTTATTTGTTTCTATGTATCATTTTCCACAACAGGGACAATAACAGCTGATCCATCTCACAAAGTTTCTATTTTGTCATATTAGAGAGAATAATTTTTCTGAGTATTGTTTGCTTCATAAGTCTTCTAAAATTCTTTCTAATTTTTAATTTCTATTACTTGTACTCAATACAAATATCTCTACTATTTACTATTCATTTACTTTACTTACCTCCTCAAGGAGAACCTTTGAGACACATTGACATCAACTAAAACTATTGTATGCCTTTTTTCCTCTTTATGATGAGTAATTCATTATTTACAAGATTCATTTTTGTTAGTCATAAATTATTTAGCATTATGCACATATAAGGATGCTTTTAATGTATAAAGTTTTCAACTAATTCTGCTTACTTCACTCAACATCAGTTCATGTAAGGCTTTCCAGACTTTTCTCAAGTCTGTCTGCATATGATTTCTTACCTAACAATTGTACTCCATAATGTTCATATAACTTATTCAACCATTCAACAATTGATGGGCATTCCCTCAATTTTCTATTTTTTGCCACTTCAAAAAAAATAGCTGCTATAAATGTTTTTGTCTTTTCTACTTTTATGATCTCTTTAGGATATAAACTTATAATAAAAAAAGAACCCCCACAAAAAGAGAAACCTCAAGAAAAAGGAAGTGAAAAAAGCATGATACAGTCTGTATTCATACATCACACCTCTGTCTTTGGAATGGACAGAGTTCTTTCTCATAATTCTTTTTGAGTTCTCTTGGGTCACTTCATAACATGTTCATAGGTATCAACCTGCAGTATAGCTGATAATTCATATAAGGTACACTTCTCATTGCATCTGCTCATGTAAGGTTTTTACTGAGATCACCTTGTTCTTCATTTCTCATGACAGAACAACATTTCTTCTGATTTATTCAGAAAATTTTCAAAGAACTTGTATGCCCTCAATCTCTAACTCCCCACTGCCAGAAAAAAGCTACTATAAATATCCTTGAATATAGATTCTTTTCTTCATGTATTTCATTTCTTTTGGAATACAGACTTGGCAGTATCATGGCTAGGCCAAAGGGAAGGCATGGTTTTATAGTTCTTTGAGCATAATTCCAAATTGCTCTATGTAGTGTTTGAATCATTTCACAACACCTTGAACAGTGAATCAGTCTCAATTTCCCTATATTCCTTCCAACATTTATCAATTTCTCCTTTTAGCCAATTTTATTTCTCCTATCAGTCAGTTGAATAGGCATAAAGTAGTATCTCAGAATTGTTCCAACCCACATTTCTCCCATCAGTAGTGAGTTAGGACATTTAAAAATATAGATCATGGGGGCGGCTAGGTGGCGCAGTGGATAGAACACCGGCCCTGGAGTCAGGAGTACCTGAGTTTAAATCTGGCTTCAGACACTTAATAATTACCTAGCTGTGTTGCCTTGGGCAAGCCATTTAACCCCAATGCCTAGCAAAAAAACCTTAGATTTATATATATATATATATATATATATATATATATATATATACACACACACACACACACACACACACACACACACACACACATATATATATATATATATATATATATATATCTTTCTCTCTCTATCTCTTCTCTAGCTCTAGCTCTGTCTATATATATAGACAGATAATATGGATAATCTCATGTAAACACTGCTGCTATCTCTTGAAGAGTTATCAATTGGGGAATGTCTCTCTCTCCCTTTTATAAATTTTACTCAGTTCTCTAAGTTTGAAAAATTAGGTGTTTATCAGAGAAACTTATTTCAATATTTTTCACATAGCTGATATTTCTAGCTGTATTTTCTTCTACTCCATTCCCTATTTATTCTATCCTCTCATTTCTCTACCCCCCCCTTTTATTCTATCCTCTCTCTCTCTCTCTCTCTCTCTCTCTCTCTCTCTCTCTCTCTCTCTCTCTCTCTCTCCCTCCTTTCTCCCTGTGCCTTCTCAAAATTGCATATGATTACCTCCTCCCATGATTTTCCAACCTTTATAAAATCCACAACCCCCTCCTCTTCTCCTGTTTCCCTTTCTCCCATCCCTTTTGTCCCCTATTTTCTTGTTGGTAAGATAGATTTCTATACCCAATTGAGTATGTATTTTATACCATTTCTGTGGAACTTCCATTGATAGTAAGGTTCATTCAACCACTCTTATCTTCCCCCTCCTCTACTCTACTGTAAAACTTTTTCTTTCATCTTTCACATTAAAAAAATATCCCATGCTAATTCTCCTTTTCCCCTTTTCCCAGTACATTCCTTTCTCCATTAACTCCATCTTTTTAATGTATTTTACCTTCAGGTTCAACTCCCACCTGTGCTTAACTGTATATCTTCCATCTGCCCCCCAAAATGACAAAGTTCATATGAATTATCAGTATTATCTTCTCACTCAAGAATATAAGCAGTTCAACAGCATTGAGTCTAATGATTTGCCTTTCTTGTTTACCTTTTTTGTTTCTGTTGTCTTGTGTTTGAAGATCAAATTTTCTGTTCAATTCTGATCATTTCATCAGGAAAGTGTGAAAGTCGCATTTCATTGAATGTCCATTTTTTCTGCTGAAACAGTATGTTTAGTTTTGATGGGTAGATGGTTCTTGGTTGTATTTGTTTTCCAGAATATCATATTCCAAGTCCTACAATCGTTTAATGTTAGAAGCTACTAAATCTTGTGTGTTCCTCACTGCAATTCCATATTTGCATTGTTTCTTTCTGGTTGCTTACAATATTTTTCCTTGACTGGGAAGATCTGAAATTTAACTATAATATTCTTGACAGTTTTCATTTTGGAATCTTTCAAGAGGGGACAGGTGGATTCTTGTAATTTCTATTTTACCTTCTGCTACTAGGATATCAGGGAAATTTTCCTGGATAATTTCTTGATAAATGATATCTAGTCTTTTTTATCATAATTTTCAGGGACTTTCAAGCTTTTGATAGTTTTTTGAAAATATAGCTACAGGGACCTGCAAGTTTTCAATTCCTCTAAGGTCTTATGAGAATCTGTTATTGCTCTTCTTGCCTGTACTCTGATCTGTGGATGAACACATGCACTCCTTTGTGCACTGGAATCATGAGGAGAGTCCATGCTCTGTTTCAGAAAAACTTTATTGTGCTTCTGCTCTTTATCCGGAGAGTGGAATTCCACACTGTGCTTTGGATCTGATAAAAAAAAAAAAGCAATTGTGTCCTGCTTCAGGGATAGAAAAGAATATTTTGAAATCTCCCCTTACCCTTTTACCTTCTTAGACTGAACATTCTGAAAGTAGCTGCCTTCCAGGTAACTCTCCAGGTCTTCTCCCCTGATCCCTTGTTGTCAGGTTTGTACTGAGGCCTGCACTAGACTGGGCACCCCTTTCTTCCTTATGTGGGAGAGATTTCATGTTGACCTTCCCAATTTTCCTTGACCATCCCTATGCTGAGAAGATTGGAAACTGTCACTGCTGCCATGTACCCAGGTACACTGAGATCTGTTTCTGGATGGCTGGAGCAAGTTTGCTTTGGTGCAGGTGAGGCTTTTCCACAGGCTTTTCTAAGCACAGTGCAAGAGATCATTCTTGAGGATCTTCCAAATTGTTTTGAGCTTGAAAATTGTTTCACTCAGTCTTTTATGTGGCTGCTGTCACTCTAGAATTTGGTGAGAATCATTATTTAAATGTATTTGGATTGCTTTGGGGAAGAGCTCATGGAAGTTCCAACCTTTACTCTGCTACGTTGACTTTACACCCTTGTTTCAAGTAGTTTTGAGTTGATTTTCTAGGGTTCTTTTAGTATGCTAAGGTATCTTTTGCAAAGAGTGAAAATTTTATTTCCTCATTGCCTATTCTAATACATTCAATATCTTTTTTGTTATTCCTAAGGCTAAAATTTCCTATACAATATTGAATAATCATGGTGATAATAGTCAGTCTTTTTATACCATCAATTTTATTGAAATTTTTGCTTGTTTTTTTTTTTTTTAGGTTTTTGCAATGCAAACAGGCTTAAGTGGCTTGCCCAAGGCCACACAGCTAGGTAATTATTAAATGTCTGAGACCGGATTTGAACCCAGGTACTCCTGACTCCAGGGCCGGTGCTTTATCCACTACACCACCTAGCCGCCCCTGAAATTATTGCTTGTTTATCCTCATTACATAATACTAGCTGATGGTTTGTTGATAATACTGTTTATCATTTTAAGGAAAACTCCATCTATTCCTATGTTCCCTAGTGTTTTTAATTGCAGTGGGCACTATATTTTGTCAAAGGCTTTTTCAACATTTATTGGGATTAATAATATGATTTCTCATAATTATTTTAGATATGGTCTATTATGTTGATTGTGTTCCTTTTCACCATCCTTGCATACCTAGTATAAATCCTACCTGAACATGGAGTATTAAGCTACTTATAACTTGTTGCATTTTCATCACCAGATTTTTTATTTAAAAATTTAGCATCAATATTCAGTAATGAGGTTGATCTATAATTTTCTTTGTTTTGTCACTTCCTGGTTTAGCTATCTGTATCATGTTGTTGCCATAAAAGGGAATTTTGCAGAACTCCACTAATTCTTTTCAAATAGTTTATATAGAATTGGAATTAATTGCATTTTTAAACATTTGAGAAAATTTACATGTAAATCCATCTGATTCTGGGGTGTTTTCTTAAGAAAGTTATTGATGTTTTCTTCAAGTTCCCTTTTCTGAAATGGGATTATTGAAGTGTTTTATTTCCTCTACTGTTACTGTGGGTAGTTTATCTTTTTTGTAAATATAAATACATTTCTCTTATGTTATTAGATTTGTGGGAATACTGAATTATTACTTTAATTTCCTCCTCATTTGTGATGAAATCATAATTTTTCTTTTTTGATATTGGTGTTATCTTACTTTTCCTGTTAATAAAATTAACTAATAATCTATTGTTTTTCATACAAAAACAATTTTTCCTTTTATTTATTTTCCAATAGTTTTCTTACTTTCAATTTTATTAATTCTGCCTTGATTTTCAGAATTTTTATTTTGGCATTTAATTGGTGATTTTAAATTTGTCTTTTTCTAGTTTTTTTTTGTAGTTGAATACTCAATTCATTGATCTGCTCTTTCTCTATTTTATTAATATAAGCATTTAGACATATAAAATTTTCTGTAATAACTGCTTTGGCTGGATCCCAAAGGTTTTTGTATGATATCTCATCACTGACATTTAGTTAGTTGAAATGATTGAATATTTATGTGATTTGTTGTTTGATCCATTCAATCTTTCAAATTATGTTATTTATATTCTAATTAATTTTTAGTTTATTTTTCCATGACCCTTTAATTAGAATTCATAAAATTATTTTTATTACAAAATGATTTGAAAAGGATGCATTTAATAATTATTCCTTTCTGCATTTGATTTTGAGATTTTTTTATGGCCAATGCATGATCAATTTTGAGTTGTTGCCATGTGCCACAGAGAAGGTATATTCCTTTCTTTGCTCATTTAATATTCTTCAGATGTTTATCTATCTATAATTCTATTCACCTTAACTTCCTTCTTGTTAATTTTGAAGTTAGATTTATCTATTTCTGAATGTGGAATGTTGAGGTCTCCCACTATTCTAAATATGGTGTCTCTGCCTTCCTGTAACTCATGTAACTTCACCTCCAAGGATGTGGATGCTGTACTACATGGTGAATTTATGTTTAATAATGATATTACTTTATTACCTATGGTTCTTTTTCTGAGGATATGGTTACTTTCCTAAATACTTTTAATTTCATGTATTTTTATTTGCTTTTCTTTTATGTAAGATAAGATATAGCATAATATCTTCTGCTCTAGACTTTTACGTATAGCTACTGCACATTTTTCCATTCAAACCATTTTACTTGTAAGTAACATATGGTACGATTGGGGTTTTCTATCCTTTCTTCCATCCACTTCCATTTTGTGGAATAGTTCATCCCATGCACAATAGAAATTATGATTTCTAGTTTTGTATTTCTCTTCATTCATCTTTCTTATTTGTATTTTTCTCTTTCCCTTCTCTTTATCCCTTTTCACCATTATTTTGCTTCTAACTGCTCTTACTTAGCCCTCCGCCTTCTATCAATCCTTTTCCCTTTCCTATCCCTCTCCCCTTTTACTTTTTGCTGTTTTTAACTTTAATTTACTGTTTTACAATTCCTCTTCTTTTTATCATCCCTTTCTTTTCCCTTTGGATCCCCTTTCCTCTCCCCACAATTCCCTGTAGAGCAGAATTTTTTTTTTTATATCCAGTTGTTAATTGTTTCAAATCTTGATTAGAGTTAATTTTACTCAATGCTCACATCATCCTTTCTAATCCTCTACTTTATTACGAACTTTGTACCTTTTCATTGTGGGAACACAGGCTATTCTAATGGACTGCCACCTGGCAGGAGCTGGCATGCCGCCCTGAGAGATAAGGTGCGCCAGAGTCCTTGGGAGCTGGACATTTTGCTCCCCAGCCCAAGGGCACAAGACACAGCTGTGTTTTACCACCTCCTCGCTAACATACCCCCCTTATCCTGTAACCCAAGAAGCTGCATGTACACCCCATTTGTTCCCTCCTATTCCCTCATTCTTCTTTTTTCTACCCTGAAAGACCTAACAGTATATAGGTAGAAACTAAGCAGTAATAAAATTGAGCTGGAGGCATAAGACAAAGGTGGTGTGACTCCTTATTGTCAGCTCCCCTCTGGGAGGGAGGACCTTGCTGTGGGCCCCAAGGTGAAGCAAGCAACAACAAATGGTGCCAAAACCCAGGATCCCCCCCCCACAAATTCTGAAGTATGCTTCAGAATTCGTACTCATCTTTGCGGGTCAAGGTAAGTACCCCACATCCACTGGTCTCTGAAGGTCGCCTTGCCCCAGCAACCCCACAGCTTCTAGAGCCCCCTATAGTCCCTTAACATAATGGGGAATCTTCCCCCTTCTTCCCAAGATACACAAGTACAGGTTCTTAGATACCTCCTAAGCTCCCATCACCTGAAATGCTCTGAAAAAGAATGTAAAATAACACTCCAGGCAGTTTTGGCTTTAGCCCCCTGGATTGAAGCTGGCCATATCCTGGATCCTGATATTTGGGGGCGTGTTTTGACACTTACCCACAGCGCTGAAGTCCATGGTGACTTTTTTCCCCGCGGTGACCTTCTATCCTATTGTCACTGCATTACATGCCTGCCTTTCAGAGAGAGAGGAAAGAACTCAAGATATTTCACAGGCAGATTTAGATGCAGAAAAGGCCAGGGCAGAGAGCCCGTGCCACCTCACTGAGGTATGAGATGAGGGCACTCAAACTGATGAGATATCCACTAGTCCTCCTCCTCCTAAGCCCTCCCCGATCCTCCACCAGACAAACCACCCCCTCAAAGCCTCCTCATCTCTACTCTGAGTTGCCTTGGGAAGATAGCTGGATCCAGCCTCCCCAGAAACATGAAGATGCTTCCCCCACCCACTCAGCAGCAGGTAAAGACTTCCCTGATGCCTGGCAGATGAGAGATTTTTACTTGGTCTTTTGATAACCATTGCCCACCTTCCCCTCTCCTCAAGGGGATTTCAGCACTCCCTGTCAGCACACTCCCCTTTTAGTTTCCTTCCCCCCGACCCATTCCACAGGCTTATGTAGCCTTTACAGACACAAACAGAAAACACCTGGGCTATGTAATCTACAGTAATGGATCCGTTTTATTTCCTCACTGGAGCCCCCAAACCCAGTCTGTACAACGGGCAGAATTGCAAGCCGTAGCCTTGGTCCTTGCCCACTTCCCTTCCACTCCCATCCTAATGCAAGGGAAAGGGTTTGCTTGTGTTTTTCCCCACAGATTGCATGGCCAGCTGTGGTTTCCCTACCATCTGATTCAACAAGCAGCAGCAGCAGCAGCAGCTTCCCACCCTCCCCTCCCCCTGCTCCTCACCCCCACTGGCTTCCAGATCACCTAGCTCTGTGGCAGCCCTGACCAAAGGAATGCAAAGATTGTCTCTAAACAACAATAGACAAAATCCAAGATGCAGAGGACCAAGGGGGAAAAGACAATCCCCCCAACCTCCCCGCAGCAATCCAGGATGAGCCATTTACCTTTGCAAAAAGAGCGATGGACTTTTAACCCCAGAGAACATTTTGCTCTTCACCAACTCCTTGTTACTATGCTGTTCCTGCTGAACACCCCCAAAGCATGGGTCACCCCTCGGTGCACACTTATCCCCTCCCCCCCGGATTCTTTTACTGGTGGGTCATGATGCCTCTCTCTTCCCTGCTTACTAACCCCAGAATTTCAGAACCTTGTACCCTGAACCTAAGATTACTGAATGACCTCAAACCCCACACACCCCTCCCTGCCCTTTTCTCCCTGACACTGGACAGTCCCCCCCCACCTTGCTTCTGGTCTCCACAGATTCCTTGGACCCCTTGTAAAAGCCCCTATGCATTTCATGTTATTATGTTTATTATTATTTCGTGGTGTTTATTATGACTATCTAGATCCCCCCACCACTGGCCCTTAATGAAAAACAAGGGGTAGATGTGGGAACACAGGCTATTCTAATGGACCACCACCTGGCAGGTGCTGGCATGCTGCCCAGAGAGATAAGTTGTGCCAGTGTCCTTGGGAGCTGCACATTCTACCCCACAGCCCAATGGCACAAGACACAGCTGTGTTTTACCACCTTCCCCCCTAACATACCCCCTTATCCTGTAATGCAAGATGCTGCACATACACAGGTTGTGTACCCCCATTCCCTCAATTATTCTTTATTCTACCCCAGAAGACCTGACAGTATAAATGTAGAAGATAAGCAGTAATAAAATTGAACTGGAGGCATAAGGCAATGGTGGCTTGACTCCTTATTCTTAGCTCCCCTCAGGGAGGGAGGTTGTTGCTGTGGGACCCAAGGTCAAGCAAGCCACAACACTTCATGAGTTTTATTTTAATGTAAAACTTTGCCTTCTCCCAGTAGAATCTTCATTTCCTATCTTAATTGTTTTCTATCCATCTTGTGCCCACAAACTCTGTTGAGGTATACTCCTTTAACTGTCCTGGTACAATTATCAAGGATTGATTGTTTGATATATTCATTTATAAGCATGATTGCATCATTATCACTTCCTATACACAGCTTGTCCAAGTACACTCCCCTTAACTATCCCAATAGAAATAAATTCTCAATAGTCATAAACACCATCAAATTATAATCAATTTATATCTATACCTCTTTCCAAGTACACTCTCTCCACTATCAAAATAGAAATACAATCCTCATAAGCCAAAGTAACATGTAAAGCAAAATCATTTATGATTCATTTATACCCACACCATCTAAATACATTCCATTTATTTTTCCCAATAGAAATATAGCACTCATAAGCCAAAGTATCTTCTAAAGCACTTTCTGGAATAAGATACATCCACACTAAATATTTTTTTAACTATCCTAAGAGAAATACAATTCTAAAAGAGTTACAAATATTATCTTCCAATTTAGGGATGTAGGTAGTTTAATATTATTGATTAACATTTTCCACTTTTCATTTACCTTTTTATACATCTTTTGATATTTGAAGATCAAACTTTCTGCTCAGTTTTGGTCTTTTTATCAGGTTAATATTGAAAGTCCTCTATTTCATTGGAAATCCCTCTTTTTCCCTGAAAGTACATGCTTAATTTTGCAGAGTTATAATTTCTTAGTTGTAATTCAAGCTCCTTTGCCCTCTGGAATAGTATATTCCATGCTATCTGAATCTTACAGTATCTTAGAGCTTTGATGAGATTAAAAGAAACCTGTAAATAATAATTTCAGTTAAGTTGATGAGGCAATTGACAAAATTATGTTAGAGTCAGGAAACCTTCACAAATGTTTGACATTTTTTTCAGATGTCCTAATAGAATAATCTTAGAAGTAAATTGGTTAAAGGAAATCTGTTTAAGAGCTGGTGACCAAATAATATTTATTTAAATTTATCACACTTTCCTATGCAACCTATTTTTAAATTGTCCTTCAAATGTTGTTTCATTAGAAATAGATTTTAAATTAATGATAAAATAAGTCATGAAAAATGTAGAAAATAGTTTTATGCAAAAAAATTTAATTAAAATCTTTGAAAAATCACAAAACTAATAAAGAATTTATTAGACATAAGGTAATTTGAAAAGGGAAACAATAAAATAATTAATGACATCACCAGTTTTGCCTTCAAAGATATTATCTAATGGAGAATGGACACCAAAGACCTGTAAAAATATAAGTATGGTACAAGTTATATAATAATTAAGTGTTTTATGGCAACAAGTGTAGAGATTCAAGGAAGGACTTCTATTTAGGAGAAGCAAGAAAAAAATTGTAGAAGGCACATTAGAACTGATATTTGAAAGACTAGAAAGATTTAAATAGGGAAAGTGGGAGGATGTCTTTTATTCCTAGAGGAATTTATTACTGAATATTGAGCATTATTTAGCAGTCCATTCTGTGTCTTTGAAGCATAAAATGCATATGATTTTATCTCTATGTCTTTCAAATCTTTGTATAGATGCAATGGAAATTCTTTTCCAAATTCAAGAACTTATAGTTCCAAATAATCAGCTCAGATCACAAGAATAAAGACAAAATTATAGAGACTCAAAGAAGCAGAGATGCACCAAAGACCTAGGTCAGAGATATGATAGATAAAGAAAAAATAACACAGCTTCCAAATGTTTACTTAAGAATAAGACACAGTAATGAAGAAATGATTAGATCACTAATTATTACACAAAATAATGTCATGTATCCTTAAGAAAATAAAAATAACTAATAACGAAAGTATACTGAATTAGATCTTGATGCTCAAAAATATCATTAACTCTTTTATATTTTAGAGACTCAGAGCCAATTATACAAAGGCCTCTTTATCTAAAGGTAAAATTATATATTATACTTTAATCCCCTTTTTAATGAACACCCTAATCCTAATCTATCCAATGCATAATGTAAATAATTATTATGGGCAGCTATCAGCAGAAAAGACAAAAAAATTACCTTTAAGAATTAAACATAATTTGGAACTATGCCCAAAGGGCTACAAAATTGCAAATAACCTTTGACACGTCAATATCAGTATTAATCTCTATCCCAAAAAGATTTTAATTAAAGGGAAAAACATCTATCTACACTCCAATAATTAGCAGATTTTGTGGTGGCAAAGCATTGAAAATTGAGGGGATATTCATTATTTGCAGAATGGTTGAACAGATTATGGCATTAGTTTTAATTCTGGAAGAAAAATTATATCAGACCTGTTGTTTAAGTTCAACCCAGTTTATTTGTGAACCTGATTGTAAAGGAAAACTCTTGTACTTTTAGAAATATTGAGAAAGATTATTTAAGAAAAAAATTGGAAAGGCTTATATTACCTGGCATTGAATAAAGTGAACAGAACCAGGAGAATATTTTATATAGTAACAACAATATTGTACAGTGTTCAACTTGTTGATTCTTAGCTATTCTCAAAAAAAAAGCCTAGACAATTTCTAAGGACTCATAATGAAACATGTTATGAACTTCTAGAGAAATGGAGTCTCAATGCAGATCAAAGAATATTTTTTATCTTTTTCACAATACAAAAATGAATTTTACATGCTTAACCAACATGAAGTAATTTTCTTTTTAATGAAGAAAATAGGAGAGGAGGAAAAATAGACTTTTGACTTCAAAATTTAAAAAAAGTTTAAAATTATTTTTCATTCAATTGGGAAAAGGTAAAATATTATTAAAAATATATATAAAATCTGTGATTAAGGAAAGATTTTTATAACCATACAAGATATAGATATCACAGAAAGTAAAACAAATAATTATCATTACATGAAATTAAAAAGTTTTGCAAAAACAAGTCCAATACAATCAAAATTATGATGAAATTCACAAAATGGAAAAATAGATGTACATGAAATTTTATTAATAAAGGCAATACTTCTCAAATATAAAGGGAACAGAATGGTGCTAATTTTATAAAAATGAAGATCTACATTCCAAATGATAAATAGCAAAGTATATAAACTGAAATCTTTTGGAAAAGTAAAAAAACTACATGCAAAAACAACAAAAATAGATGCTCTAATTCACTATTAGAAACATGTTCAGTAAAAGTGTCTGAGATATGTCCCTGTATAAATTAGATCAGTTAAAATGACAGAAAATGAAAATGACAAATGTTCTATGGGAAGGAGATAGAATAATGCACTTTTGTTGGAATTGTAAATTCCCTAACCATTCCAGAGAATTATTTGGAACTATACTCCAAAGGTAATATAATATGTATATCCTTTGACTATAGCAAAACAATGTCGATATTTCAAAGACATAAAAGGAAAAGGAAAAGGGAAATGAAAAATTATACACACATACACATACATACAAACACACACAATATCAGCTCTTAGCATTGTGGCAAAAAATTGGAAATTGATGGGATGTTTATTAATTAGTGAAAGACCAAGGAACTTGTAGTATATGATGGTAAAGGAATGGTATTGTTCTATTAAAAATTGGAGAGACATTTAGAAAAATCCTATTAGGATTTATAGGAATTGATGCAATGTGAAGTAAGAACACTGAAAAAGTAGCAATAATATTATTATGATTAAATTTGAAAGACTTAGTTTCTCAGTACAATGTATATAATAATTTCAAACGACATTGTATTGAAAATGCTGTATACCTCTAGTAAGAGAACTGATAAATTTGAGCACAGAGGGAAATATTTTTTCATTCCTATTTTTCATCAAGCTGATCAAATATGGAAATTTGTTTAGCATAATTTTGCATGTTTAGTAGATATCCTATTGCTTACCTTATAAATGAGTGGGGGAATAAGCTGGAGGGAGGTAAAGCATTTGGAAAAATTTTTTTTCTAATTTTTCATAGTTTTGTTTTTTTTTTTGTTGTTGTTTCTTGATTTCTAACAGTCATTATCTTCCCCTAGCTCCTTCCTGTAGTTGAAGGAATTATTTTCCTCAGAAACTTTTATACCTCCTTTTCCATCTGGCCAATTCTGCTCTTTAAGATATTCCACTCCTCATAGACATTTTGAACTATTTTTGGTATTTGATCAAAATTGATTTTTAAGATGTTTTCTTTAGAATGTTTTTGTAAATACTGACATGATTTTCATGATTTTCTTTCATCACTCTTTTCTCATTTTTTGTCTACTGCCTTTACTTAATTTTCAAAATATTTCTGGGTCTCTTCCTAGCCTAAAACCAGTTCATATTTTTCTTGAAATTCAATATAGAATCTTTGATTTTGTGATCTTTTGAGTGTGTATTTTGAACCTCCATAGAATCATAGTAGTTGTCTATGGTTGGACTTTTTTTACTGTTTGCTCATTTCCCCAGGCTATGACTTGATTTTAACTCTTTGTTAAGGTAAGACTCTTCTTCCAGGGTGAAGGACATACTGTCCAATCTTTTGAGGGTTTTTGCTATTGTTTTTAAGGATACCCATCCCCTCTGCCCTGAGGACTTCAATTCCTCCAAGGTCTAATGATAGGCTATGACCTCTCTCTTGGACTGTGCTCTGGTCTGTAGATGTCCATAAGTACTGCCCTCTTCCCAGTAAACCATGAGGAGAGATGCTCCATTATGGCAGTATAGATCCATTTTCTAGGACTGGGGACCCAGACTGTAAACTCCTTCTGAGTAAGGGCAAAGAAACAGATTCCTACCCCAGGAAAAGTAGAGAGACCTCTGCAATCTCTCCAGATCCCTTTTCCTTCTGCGGACTACACACCATGAAAGCAGCTACTAGGAGTCTCCCAAGGCCTAGTCCTGGTCCCTGGAATTCCAGCCTTCATCCAAAACTATGCTGGATTAGACTCTGCTCTCACTCTTGTGTGGCAGACTGTTCTCACTGCCATTCCCAATTCTCCTTGGCAATCTTTGGACTGAGAAGTCTGTAAACTGCTGCTGCTACACTTAGGCACAGCCTGTGATGTGAAGCCTTTTTTCAATGACTTTTTAAATTTTATTTATTTATTTTCATCCATATGTACATGCATATTCTAATTTAAAAATTTACCCTCCATACATTTTCCTGCCCCCCCTCCACTTGGCCGTGAACAGTCAGGTTAATATTTACATATATATTTTGCTAAACATGTTTACAAATTAGTAATATTTGAAATGAGGATTTAGGATTAAGGGAAAGAGATACAATAGAGATGATTTTAAAAGTGTTCATCAGATTAGGAAGGGTTTTTTCCTGTGTTTTCTGTTTTGTTTTGGTTTTCTTTCTCTGGTTGGGGAATAACATAGTCCATAACTAGTCAAATACTGTTGTACTAGCTCTCTGGACTGCTGATAAGAGCTCCTTCCACCATGGTAACTCCTCAAATAAAGTTGATGTGTACATCATTCTCTTGGTTCTTCTACCTTTGTTCAACAACACCTCCTGTAAACTATTCCATGCTTCTCTAAAGTCCAATATTATAGCGTTTCTTTTTTTATTTATTTTATATTATCACAATAATCTTGTTGTGAGAGTAATCATAAATCCCTCCCCCCCCCAAAAGATGAGAAACCTCCTGAACAGTGAGAGAGGGAAAAACAGTGTGCTTCAGGCTGTATTCAGATTCCAATGGCTCTGTTTTTGAAAAAGAGAAGTTCCTTCAATTTTTTTTCCCACAGTTACTTTCACTAGCTGTATTTCCCTCCACCCTGTTCCTCCCCACTCTCATCTATTCCATTCTCTCTCTCCTTTCATCCTGTCCCTATTCAGAAGTGTGTTGTACCTGTGTAACCTCTCCCACAATCTTCCCCACCCTTCTATCACCTACTCAAACCTTTCCCTCCCCCATTGCCCCTTATTCTGTCCCTTTTCTCTCATTTTTCTCAATGATAAGATAGATTTCTATAACCTATGTTATTTCCTTTCTGGGACATTTCGAATGAGAATGAAGGCTCATTCATTCATTCCTTCTCACTTTCCCCCCATTCCACTCCATTGTACCATTGTAAAAGATTTTTCTTGACTCTTATGTGAAATATCTTAGCTCCTTCTTCTCCTTCCTCTTCCTCCTAGTACTTTCCTCAGTCACTCACTGACTCCATCTTTTTACTGTATTATACTATTATATTCAACCCTTTCCTGTGCCTTGTCAATATATATATATATATATATATATATATATATATATATATATATATATATATATATTCCTTCTAACTGCTCTTAAAATGTGAAAGTTCATATGAGTATCAGTATCTTCTTCCCATTCAGGAATACTGGCAGTTCAACATCATTAAGTTCCTCATAATTAGTCCTTCTAATCCACCCACTCTACGGGTCATCTGAGTCCTGTTCTTGGAGATTAAACTTTCTGTTCATTTCTAGTTTTTTAAATAGGAAAGTTTGAAAGTCCCTTGTTTAATGGAAAGTCCATCTTTTCTCCTGGAAGTGGATGTTCAGTTTTGCTGAGTAGTTGATTCCCAGTTATAAAGCAAGATCTTTTGCCAACTGGGATATTATATGTCAAGCCCTACAAGTCCTTAATGTAGATACTGCCAGATCCTGTGTAATCCTGACTCTAAAGCCAAAGTAGTTGAATTGCTTTTTTTTCTGGAAGCTTTTAGTATTTTCTCTTTGACTTGGGAGTTTTGAAATTTGGCTATGATATTCCTGGAAGATTTTCTTTTGGGATCTTTTATCAGGAATTGAACAATGAATTCCCTCAATTTCTATTTTATCTTCTGCTTCTAGGATCTCAGAGCAATTTTGCTATGTTATTTATTTTGTGAAAATTGAAGTCTAGGCTCTTCTCAAATGATCTCTTCTGGATATATAGTTAAGGTCAGTTGTTTTTTCCAATGAGATCTCACCTTTTCTTATAATTTTTGTTATTTTTCAGTATAGTTTTATTTCTTCCTGACTTCTTGCAAAGTCATCAGCTTCCTTTAGTTCCACTCTGCATTTGAAGGAGTTATTTTCTTCAGAGAGCATTTTTACCTCCCGTTCCAGATAACCAATTCTGCCTTTTAAGATATTCTTCTCCTTATTCGTCCTTTATGTTCTTTTTTCCATTTGGCCTAAACTGATTTTTAATATATTCTTTTTTTTAGGTTTTTTTTTTGCAAGGCAAATGGGGTTAAGTGGCTTGGCCAAGGCCACATAGCTAGGTAATTATTAAGTGTCTGAGACCAGATTTGAACCCAGGTATTCCTGACTCCAAGGCCGGTGCTTTATCCACTATGCCACCTAGCCGCCCCAATATATTCTTTTCTTCATTTAATTTTTGTATCTTTTTCACAAATATGCAAATTTGGTTTTCGTGATTTATCTGCATCTCTCATTTCTCTTCCCAATTTTTCTTCTACCTCCCTTAATTGCTTTTCAAAGTCTTTTTTAAGCTCATTCATAGCCTGAGACCATTTTCTATTTCTCTTGAAGGTTTTGGATTGAGAAGCTGATTTTGTCATCATGTGAGTAAATATTTTGATCTTCCATGGGACCAAAGAAATTTTCTATGGTCAAATTGTTCATTTTCTGTTGTTAGCTCATTTACTCAGCCTCTGACTGATTTACCACAATTTCAAGGTTTTGGGGGACAGCCCACAGGGACTCTAATTCCTTCAAGGTCATATGAAAGGCTCTGATTGCTCTCTTGCCTGTATTTAGGCCCTCCCTTCTACCCTGAGGTGTGAGTATAGTCCCTGCTTGGCTATGGTGGTGTTGTAGAGGCCCAGACTTCAACCTGGAACTGAGTGTGGACAAACAGCTGAATCCTGCCCCAGGGATAGCAGAGTAGCAGAGGGACCTCTGCAGTATCCCTTGACCCCCCCCTCCCCTTACTGCCTAAGGGGTGAGAGCTCTGGATGTGATGGGTGGCTCTGTCAACTCCCCTTCATCACAAGGCTGCTCTGAGGTCAGAGCTCTGTTCCACACTCAACCTGGTACAGCAGAGTTCTCTCACTACCCCTTAGACTGTCCCCAATAATCCCTGGGCCAAGAGGTTTGGAAACTGCCTCCTCTGCCATGGACCCAGACACTGGGCTGGCTATGCTGCACTGTAGATGCTGCTGCATTGCAGCTTTTTCCAACCCCCATACCAGTGGAAAAGTCCTTTCCTGTGGAACTTCTAAATTGTCTTGGACCAGGAAATTGTATAACGGAGTCTTTCTGTGGGTTCTGCCTCACTAAATTTTGGCTAGAGTCATAATTTGATGGCTTTTGGAGTTTTATGGGGAAAGAGTTTCTGAAAATTCCTGTGGTCAGTCCATTGTCTTGGCTCTGCCCCCACTTTATGGTTTCTTCTAGAACAATAGGATTCAATAGTATTCATGTACCATAACTTGTTTAGTCATTCCCCAATTAATGAGCATCTTCTCAATGTCTAAATCTTTGCCACTACAAAAAAGAAATTGCTATGAATTTTTTGGAACTTGTAGGACTTTTATCATTCTTTATAATTCCTTCTGATTTAGACCTAGAATTAGATTTCTGTGTCAAAGGATATGAACAGTTTTATTGCTATTTGGGCAGAGCTCCATATATCTCTACAGAAAGGTTGTATCTATTCACAACACCACCAGCAATGCATCAATTTCCCAATCCTCCCATAAATTCTCCAACACTGATCATCTTTCCTTCTTCTCATCTTGTCTAATTTATGGGCATGAGTTGATACCTCACTGTTCTTACAATTTGCATTTCTATAATCAATAGTGATTCGGAGCATTTTATATGATTATATATAGCATTATTTGTTTATTTGAAAACCCTATTCATATTTGGGGAATGTCTTGTGATCTTATCAATTTGATGTAATTCTCTATGTACTTTAGAAATGAGACCCTTATCAGAACACCTGGCTGGAAGATTGTTTCCCAGTTCTTTGCTTTCCTTCTAATTTTGGAAGCACTGATTTTATTAGTGCAAAAACATTTTAATTTAATATGGTAAAAATAATTCATGCTCTAATTTGACCATAAATTTGTTCAGTTTTCATAGATCAGACAGAAAGAGTATTTTTGGTCTATTAATTTATTTATGGTATAGCCCATTCTGTCAAAATCTTGTACCCATTTTGATCTTTTTTGGTATAGGATGTGAGATCTAGGTATATGCCTGCTTTTTGCCATGCTTTTTTCCAGTTATCCCAACAGTTTTTGTCAAATAGTTCATATTCCCAAGGATGATGTATTTGGGTTTGTCAAATAGGAAATTGTTGTAGTCATTTCCTGCATTTTTGTTTGAATCCATCCAATTCCACTGATCCATTAATCTATTTCTTAATCAGTACCAAGCATTTTGATGGCTTCTCCTTTCTGCCATAGTTTTAGATCTGTTAGAGCTAGGCCAAATTTTTTTAATGTTTTTTCCATCATTTTCCTTGACATTCTTGCCCTTTTGTTAGTTCAGATGAATTTTGTTACTATTTTTCTAGCTTGGTAAAGTAGTTATTTCATAGTTTGATTGGAATGGCACTGGATAAGTAATTTAATTTGGTTAGAATCATTATTTTTATTTTATTAGCTCAACCTAACGATGAAATTTCACATTTTTACAATTATTTATATCTGACTTTACTTGGAAGAGGAATTCTTGATAATTAGTGTTCATATAGTTTATGGCTTTGTCTTGGGAGGTAGATTCCCAGGTATTTCATGTTTCCTGTAGTTATTTTAAATGGAATTTACCTTTTTATCTCTTGCTCTTGGGCTGTTGTTTATACATACAAATGCTGACGATTTATGTGGGTTTATTTCATTTCCTGTGTTTTGTTGAATTTGTTAATTGTTTCCAGATTTTTTAGATGATTTTCTCAGGTTTTCTAGGCATACCATCATATCATTTGCAAACAGTGAAAGTTTTCTTTCCTCATTGTCAATTCTGATTCTTTCGATTTATTTTTCTTCTCTTATTGTTACTGCTAGCACTTCTAATACTAAAGGGAATAATAATGCTGATAATGGGAATTCTAATTGCACCCCTGATTTTATTGGAAATTCTCCGAGTTTATTTCCATTACATTCAATATTGTTGATGGTTTTAGATGAGCACTATTTATTATTGTAAAGAAAACTCCATTTATTACTAAACTTTCTAGTGTTTTAAAAGGAATGGATGCTGTATTTTAACAAAGGTTTTTTTCAGCATCTATTGAGATAGTCATATAATTTCATTGGTTTTCTTACTGATATATTTAATTATGATGAGGTTTTTTCCCCCTAATGTTGAACCATCCCTGCCTACCTGGTATAAATTAAACTTCTTCATAGTGTATTATCGTGGTAATAACTTGCTATAGTCTCATTGCTCAAATTATATTTAAGATTTTTGCTTCAGTATTCATTGGAAGATGGCCCCCAAATTTTCTTTTTCTGTTTTGGTTCTTCCTGGTTTGTGTATCAGCACCATTTGGTTGACATAAAAAAAGTTTGGCAGAACTCCTTCCTCGACTTTTTCTAAAATAGTTTATGTAGAATAGGAATTAATTGTTCATTAAATGTGTGGTAGAATTTACTTGAAAATCCATCTGAACCTGGACACTTTTTCTTTATGGACTTTCTTCTTTTTTCAATTTATTTTTCTGAAATGGGATTATTTAAGTAATATATTTCTTATTCCACTACTTTGAGCAGTTTATATTTTTGTAAATATTCATCCATTTAATTCACGTTATCCAATTTGTTGACATACAGTTTGCCCAAGTAGCTCTTAATTATGTCTTTAATTCCTCCTCATTAGTGGTTAGATCACCCTTTTCATTTTTTTTGATACTGATAATTTAGTTATCTTCTTTATCTGCTAATTTGGTTATCTTCTGTTTTTTAAACAGATTAAACAAAGGTTTGTCTATTTTATTGACTTTTTCAGAAAACCATCTCTTATTTTTATTTCTGTGATCAATGATCTTGCTTTTAGTTTTATTAATCTCTCTCTTGATTTTCAGAATGTCTAATTTGGTATTTAATTGGGGATGTTTACTTTGTTATTTGTCTAGTGTTTTTTTAGTTGCATACAAAATTCATTGATTTCATCTTTCTCTATTTTATTCATATAGGCATTTAGAGTACAATGCTTCCCCTGAAAGCTGCCTGGGATGCTTCCTATAATTTTGGTTTGTTGTCTTATTATTATCATTTCATTGAATATAATTATTGATTATTTCTATAATGTACTGTTCTGTAATCTGGCCAGTAGTTAAGATAAGATTATTTAATTTCCAATTATATTTATCTTTCCCTGACCCTATAATACAAGTAATTTTTATTGCATCGTGATCTGAGACATGTGTTTTTATTATTTCTGCCTTTTCTTCATCAATTTCAAGTGAAGGTGTAGTACTGCCAAGAAAAAGGTAAATTTTTTTCTATCCCCATTAATTTATCTCCTGAGGTCTATCATATCTAAATTTTCTTACA
Organism: Macrotis lagotis; assembly: GCF_037893015.1. Classification (NCBI taxonomy): domain Eukaryota; kingdom Metazoa; phylum Chordata; class Mammalia; order Peramelemorphia; family Peramelidae; genus Macrotis; species Macrotis lagotis. Next base: position 190,198,756 of record NC_133660.1, read on the forward strand.
TTTCATTCACCTTCTTAACTTCCCTTATGTTTATTTTCTTATTAGATTTATCTAGTTCTGAAAGAGGGAGATTGAGTTCTCCCATTCTTATAGTTTTGCTGTCTCAGTCTCCTTGTAACTCATTCAGTTTTCCCCTCTAGGAATCTGGATATTATACCACTAGGTGCATGCATGTTTAGTAATGATATAGCTTCATTAACAATGGTGTCTATTAAGAAGAGGTAGTTTCCTTCCTTTTCCCATTTGATGAGATAGATTTTTGTTTTTACTTTGAGATTAGGATTGCTACTACAGATATTTTTTTTTACTTTAGCTCATGCATAATATATTTTGTTCCAATCTTTTTCCTTTATCCTGTGTGTATTTCTCTGCTTCAAATGTGTTTCTTTTAAAAAACCTATTGTAGGATTCTGATTTTTAATCTATTCTGCTATCTGCTTTCATTTTATGGGACAGTTTATCCCAAACACATTTACAGTGAAGATTAATAATTCTATATTTCCCTCCATATTATCTTTATCCATTTATATTTTTCTCTTTCTGTTTCCCTTTTTCTCCCTCACCAAAATTTTACTACCATTCTCATTTGATTTTTCATTTATACATTTTACTTTCAGTTTATTTTCATTTATACCTTCCCTTCCCTTTTATTAGGCACTTTACCCATTACCTTTCCCTTTCCTAGTCTCCCCCTTTCCTGTAGATTAAGTAAGAATTTAAAGCCAAGTGGGAATGTTTCTTATTCCCTCACCGGGCTGAAGGTACAGAATAGAATTAACTCAGTATTCACATTTTCCCTTCTTTCCCTCTTAAATTATAAATCTTTTTCCTCTTCCCTCAGTGTTATTTTTCACTCTAATATTATTAATGAGGTATCATCAATGACAGTTTGTATATTTGATTGCTTGATAAGCTCCTATTGTTTTCAAGAAGTCATTGTAGGTCATTTAATTGATTGCTTGATATGCAGCATTGACTAAAATTGCATCAAATTATAATTACAATCATTTTTTACCTTACCACCTTTTCAAGTATCTTTCAAGTACACACAATCCTCCTCAGGAGCCAAAGTATCATGTAAATGCATATCATTTCTGGAACAATTTGTGTCCCTCCCCCAGGCTTATTTTTATTCACACTTCACCTTTTCCCCTCCCCACCCAGGGAACTTAATAACTTCTTTAGTGAAGCAAGACCTAATCTTTCTTCTCCTACTCCCCCCTGCCAGGGTAGTTAACCCATTGTTCAATGGTGCACAGGTTAGGTCAATCCCTGATCTAATTAACTATAAGAACCTTAAATGTCTCTAAATAATGGGAGGCTCTGGAGTTTTCACCTGAGAACTTTACAAGTAGTTGAAAGTTACAGAGGCACTGACTCAGTTCCTTGCAGTTTATGAGGCCTTCTTAGAAAAGGTGCTTAGCACCCTGTGAATAACTTGAGTCAAAGGATAATGAGACATTTAAGTTTTAAGTTAACACCTCTGCTTTTCTTCAAGGCTTTTTGTCTCTCCTCTATAATGGTGAGATAAGATGCAATTATACCCAGTTCCTTTAGGTAAATTCTCGTTACTTATATTCTACCCTCTAATTTTCCTTAGAGAAGTAAAGGTTTAAAGAATTAGAAGTTTATATCTTCTCTTTTAGAGTTATATAAAATTTGATAGTTTTGACCAACATTCATTTTGTTTTGTATTTTTCTTCTTCCCCTTTTCATTTGCATTTTTATGCAATTCTTGAATTGTGTATTTGGTGATTAAATTCTCTTTTCAGTTCTTGTCTTTGTGTCTGGAAATTCTGGAAGTCACCTATTTCATTGAAATTCCATCTATTTCCCTGTCAGTATATGCTGAATTTTTCAGGGTAGTATATTTTGTGCTGTAATCCTAGGTCTTTTCCTTTCTGAAATATACTATTCCATGTCTTCTGATCCCTCAATGTTGAGATTGATAGGTCCTGAGTTGAGTCTGATTCTGTTTCCTTTATATTTGAATTGTTTTCTCTTTGTTGCTTTCAATATTCTTTCTTTTGTTTGAGAGTTCTGGAATTTGGCTATTTCAGCCCTTGGAGTTTTTACCCTGAGATTTCTTTCTGGATGGTTTCTATGGATTCTTTCAATAGTTATATTATCTTGTTCTAGAAGATTTGTACAGTTTTCCCTTACAATTTATTGCATGATGTTTTCCAGGTTCTTTTCTTGATCCAGACTTTCTAGTAGTCCAATGATTCATAGATTGTCTCTCCTGGCTCTATTTTCTAGGTCATTCATTTTCCTATAAGGTACTTTATATTTTTTTCAGCCTTTTTGTTTTGTTTCATGGACTCATGTAGTATTGTAGATTCATTGGTTTCTATTTGTTCAGTTCTTATTCTTAGGGTTTTATTTTCTTCAATTAGCTTCTGTGTTTCCTTTTCCAGTTGATTATTTTTAATTTCAATGGAACTGAGGAGGAGCCAAGATGGCGACAAGAACGGATCATGTCGTAGGTTGTCTCTCATAAAACTCATGACCTAAGGAATCTAACTAAATTTTCAAAAGACAGAAACCACAGAGGGACCCAGTGAGGCAGTTCTAACTCAAGGTAACCTGGAAAAGAGCAGAAAGGCTCTGCTCCCCAGGGATGGAGGGATGGCCAGCCAAAGCAAAAGAACTTCAGACTCCTGGAGGCAGCCCCAGGGTGCTGGGAGCCACGGCTCCCAGCAGCCGGGGAGATTCCTGAGCTACACCTCTGGGAGCAACAGGCTCAAATTGGGGAGAACAGCAGGGTTGGGGGCGACCTCTGCCAGAGCAAGAGCACATGAAGCCCAGCCCTCAGGACACACAGAGAGCAGTGTGTCCAGCACAGCTGAGTTCCAGGGACAGAACCAGGCAGAGCAGGTAAGCAGGAGCCCCCGGGAATGAGCCCATTGAACCTAGGGAGGGGAGTGAAGAGAGAGAGACTGCTGAGCACTGTCCTCTGCCCCTGGAGCAGGACTCTGGGGCTCTGACCACATTCAGATCCTGATCGCAGTCTAGGCCCCCCCATAGAACAGCAGGGCCTCCCCATCTCAGCCCCTTGGCAGAGGGGGGCGCTTATGGTCATTCACAGACCAGGAGGGAAGACAAAGCTTCACACACTGAGACCCTTGTGGGAGGGTCCCAAAAGCTCAGGGAGCACCCCAAACCAGATTAAGGCTGGGAAAATGAGCAAGCAAAGAAAAAAGAGGATCACCATTGAGAAATATTTTGGATATGAGCCAAAGAATGATCAAAATACTCAGTCTGAAGATGAGAAAGCACAAGCTCCTGCATGTAAAGACTCCAAGAAAAACAGAAATTAGGCTTCAGGTTTTGAAATTAGGCTCAAAAAAAGACTTTGAAAACCAAATGAGGGAGTTAGAAGATAAACTGGGAAAACAAATGAGTGACATGCAGGAAAAAACATGAAAATGAAGTCAGCAGCCTAGTCAAGGAAATCCAAAAAAATGCTGAAGAAAATAGCATGCTAAAAACCAGCTTAGGTCAAATGGATAAAACAGTTCCAAAAGTTATTGAGGAGAAGAATGCTTTAAAAATCAAAATTTGCCAGATGGAAAAAGAGATAAGAAAGATCTCTGAGGAAAACAAATCCTTCAGACAAAGAATAGAATTCAGGGAGATTGATGAATTTACCAGAAATCAGGAATCAATACTTCAAAACCAAAAAAAAAATGAAAAATTAGAAGAAAATGTGAAATATCTCATTGAAAAAACAACTGATATGGAAAACAGACTTAGAAAAGATAATTTAAAAATTACTGGAATATCTGAAAGTCATGATCAGGAAAAGAGCCTTGACATCATTTTCAAAGAATTAGTACAGGAAAATTGCCCTGATATTCTAGAAACAGAGGGCAAAATAGAAATGGAGAGAATCCACCGATCCCCCAGAGAAAGGGATCCCCAAAACCCAACCCCTAGGAATATTATAGCCAAGTTCCAGAACCCCCAAGTCAAAGAGAAAATAATACAAGCAGCCAGAAGGACACAGTTCAACTATTGTGGAGGTGCAGTCAGGATCACACAGGACTTAACAGCAAATACATTGGAAGCTCATAGGGCTTGGAATATAATATACCAGAAGGTAAAATAGCTTATAATGCAACTGAGAATCAAGTACACAGAAAGGCTGAATGTCCTCTTCCAGGGAAAAAGATGGACTTTCAATGAACCAGGGGAATTTCAAATGTTCCTGTTGGAAAGGACAGAGCTGAACAGAAGGTTTGATCTTCAGATACAGGACTCGGGAGAAGCATAGAGACTGGAGGAGAAGGGGAAAATATGAGGGACTTGATGATGAACTGCATGTATTCCTACATAGAAAAATGACACTGATAATACTCATATGAACCTTCTCAGTTAATAGAGAAGGTAGAGGGAGGTTTTATAGTTGAAGCACAGAAGAAAGCTGAATTTGAAGATAAAATATAGTTTAAAAATGGAGTCAATAGAAAAAAGGGAAATGTAATGGGAAAATGAAAAAAGGAAAGGGGGAATAGGCCAAGATATTTCATATAATAAGATTTTTCTTTATTACAATGAGCTATTGTAATGATATGGAAGGGGGGAAGGCAAGGGGGAATGAAGGAATCTTTGCTCTCATCAGATGTGGCTAGGAGAGAAAGCAGCATATATACTCAATGGATTATAGACATCTGGAGTAAGGAAGGGTGGGACAGGGGGAAGGGGGGATTTGAGTGATGGAGGAGAGGATGGACCATGGAGGGAGAGTGGTCAGATATAACACATTTTGTTTTTTACTTCTTGCAAGGGGTTGGGGTTGGACGGCCTGTCCAGGGCTATAGGGCCAGGTAGATTCTGGGCCTAAGGGGTGGTAAGGGGGCTCAGGGCCTCTTGGCCCCAGGGCCAGGGATCTGTTTACTGCACCACTAAGCTACCCTACAGCAGTGTCAGAGTGAAAGGAGAGATAAAATATAGTACGTGGTAGTGGAGAAATAGGAAAGGAGGGAGTTGCAATCAGCAATGGCAATGGTGGAAAAATATGGAAGTAATTTTTGTGATGAACTTATCATAAAAAAATGTGATCCACCTGCGACAGAGTTCTTGGTGTTGGAACAAAGACTCAAGCACATTTTTTATTATTAATATTGGGGGGTGTGCAGGGCAGATGGGGCTGTGTGCCCTGCCTGGGGCAGCATAGCAGGGTGATCGTTGGGTGTGTGTGGCCGGATTTGTACCTGGGTGGTCCTGGCTCAAGGCCCAATGCTCTGTCTACCACCCAGCCACCCCTACTATTATTACTATTTTATTTTATTTTGGGTATTTTTTTTTCCTTTTTTTTTTTTTTTTTTTTGGTTTTGGCAGGGCATTGGGGTTTGGGTGGCTTGCATGTCACATGGCCACGGCTGGGTGTTTGTTGGGTGTACGGGGCTGGATGTGGGCTCGGGCATTCGTGGCTCCAGGGCTGGTGCTCTGTCCATTGCGCCACCCAGCCATACCTACAATTATTACTATTATTTTTTTTTAATTTTAATTTTTTTTCTCTCCCCTTTACTTTATCACTCAAGCAAGTCTATATTTATGAGGGGGTATGTCGTTTACTCTTAAACAAGAATATTTTTTAATGTAAAAAAACATTATTTGTACAAAATGAGAATAAATATTAAATAAAAAAATAATTTCAATGGAACTGATTTCTTCGGTCAATTTTTCATAATTTTCTTGCATGACATTAATTTCATTTTTTTCATTTATCTTCTTCCTATATTCTTTGGTTTTAAATTTTTTTTTGTAAGCTTTTTGATGAGCTTTTGTATTTGAATCTAATTTATAGACTGTTTTAATATTTCCCCTGAGTGATTTTTCACTGCTTTCTTCTTCAGACATGACTTTGCTGTCATCTTTGTCTGTAAAGTAGGTTTCTGTAATGAGTACTCTTTTAGCTTTTTTGTTTGTCTTTCCTGATTTAGTTCTGCTTTTGTGGTACAGGGAGTATAGATTCAAGCTTTCCCCCACCCCTAGGGTTGGGGTCTTATCCCAGACTTGCCATTGACCAAGATACTATTTATTCAGTTCAGGACTTGCCTTTGCAGAGGTTTTTTTTTTGTCCAGGTTCTGCCTTAATAGTAGTTTGCTCTCAACCCAGTCCTGTATTTTAGCCTGGTGTTCTTAGGGTTCAAACTTTGTTTGGGGATTGAGTCCTCCCTGCTGGGTTGCTATTTAACTGCCAGGACTTCTGCTATAGTTAAAATTTTGGTGCCTGGATTGCACTTGGTTAAAATTCCTCTGTTGTCTTTCCCACTCTCCTACCTCTGGTCTTACTTCCACTTTTCCACCAAAGAAACAGACCTTCAGTGAAGGTTCTCTATGATGTCTACAGTTGAACCCTTCTTTGAATCTTCTCTTTTTCTTGATGGAATCTGTAGTCTGGATGTCAGAGTAGAGCCTTCATTTATCTTTGGAAGGGAAAAACTGTGTGAGTATGTTAGCTTTAAGCCGCCATCTTGGTTCCTCCCCACCCTGTATAATGTGGGCCCTTTCTAATTCCAGTGTAATAGACCTTTCTCACAGATGTTTGAAGTTGTGATGGACTGGAAAATTGTCATACTCAATCTTTTTTTTTAAATTGTATTTATTTAAGGCAATTGAGTTAAGTAACTTGCTGAAGTCACACAGCTAGACTATTGCCTTAGGTTTTCCTGATGCTAAGGTCCGTGCTCTATCCATTGCACAATGTTGCTGCCCCTTCACTCAGACTTTTTCTGGGTTCTGTCACTCTAGAATTTGATTAGAGTCATTATTTAAAAGTGCTTGGGGTTGTCTGTGGGAGAGCTTATCCACCATATTGGTTCTATATCACTTTCTTTTAAAAGATAAAAATAAATATTAAAAAATATTTTTCCAAAAAAAGAGAAATAAAATGGTATTCAAATATATACAAGCATAATTAAAAAACTCTCTGAAGGCTTTCTGGTAGATTGTAGCCCTGAAGGGCTAGGAAAAGAACAAAATACATTTAAAATTATAGACTATGAAAACTGTACATACAGATTGGGTGAGGAATAATAAATGTTTGATATCTGTGATAAAGGTTACTGGACTTTATTGAGGAGAAAAGATTTCAGAAGACCACTGAAATACCAGAAAAGCAATGGTTTCTGATACCAAACTTTAAATAAAAAATCCCACCTTAAAATGAAGATATAATGATATACTTTTACAATTCTTACAGCTTCTATTTCAATAACATTAATAGGAATATATTCCTTGCACAATGATGTAGAATTTATCCAATATTTTCCAGGACAGTGTTCTGTTAAAGTTTCATGGAACATGGAGATCTCTTATTTTTTTTAAATAAGGTGATAAAAACATGAAAGTTTCTGAGACACTAAAATTTACCTGTTTGACAAAGTATTGACCAGACAAGTTTTCTCCTACTTCTTTCTGCTCATAATGTATCTCTCTTTGTCTTTCTCTGTCTCTCTCTTTCTGTCTCTGTCTTCCTTCTCTATGTCTCTCTGTCTCTATCTCTCTTACTCTATCTCTGTCTCTGTCTCTCTCTCTTTCTCTCTCTCTGTCTCTGCCCCTCTCTAATATGAGAATTGAGGGAGTGAAATAAAATAAATATTTTTAAAATCTCCAATTTTAAACATTATGCTTTTAAAAAACTGTTTGCAGGCTGGAAAATAACATTTCTAAGGCTTTGTTTCACAATCATCCTTTCAAAAAAAAAGAGAGATTTTTATTACATATGAATATTTAGAGGAAATGGGCTATCAAAGCTTCTGCGAAACAATGCCCATTTTTGAAGTACTAGCCCTTTACATATTCTTACATTATTAATTTTCCAAAGTACCATTCTATAGGTTGATTAGAAATATAAATGCATTTCCCTTTTAATATTGAAAATAAGATTTGCAAAAAGTACCACTTTGAAAGTAATTTAATTATAGGTTCTTTATTATTTTCCCCTCTATAAATATTTTTAAACCATAGGTTGTGTGGGAGAGGTTTTATAATATTGAATGGTGAATATGTTGACTAATCACTTTTCTATGTTTGTAAAATATATGTGACTTATTGGTAACCAGGAAGAAAAACAAATGACTTACAACCTAGGCTTAAGGGCTTTTAGCCCTGACCTTAAATACATTATTATTTAATTCTTCATGCCATTGAATTCTCATGTGAGAGACAGTGTTGTTTGGCCAAAAGATCATGAACTAATAATGAGAAAAACTATTGTTCTGGTGCCAATTTTGCTAACAGAAGTATCTTGGGAAACTTGCTTAACTTTTCTATTCCAAAGTTATATCATATGAAAATGAGTGGATGGAATGGGGGTGATTTCAGTAAATCTGATCCCTTTAAGGAAATTAATGCTATTAAAAACAAATAAATTAAAAGAAAACACCTATGTTGTACAGTATTTTACTCCATAGCATTTCCTTGATATATTATAGGATTTTTTCCCGTCACTATTCTATTGCTTTGGTCTTAAGCTCTCTAAAAAGGAAGCATTCTTACGTGAGGCATTTTAAAAATAAGTTTTATTAAGTCTATTACTTCTATGTACCTCTTTTTATTCACAATCTCACCCACTAGTGACTGAGAAAGCCTCTGAGATCAGATCATTTTATCTAGCAGATAAACCTTTTCTTAAAATAAAAGGAAGCTTTCGGTGACTGAGCTTGAGCTAAGGTGACCTGGTATCTTAGCACTACAACTACAAAATTCTTCAAACCAATCACCCTTTGCAACCTCCAAAGCACCCTTGGCACAACATGGTGAGATCCCAGTCCCTGGGGGAGGAGTACTATCCCAACCTCTCCTCACACAACAACCACATGCCTAAGATACTGAGAGCAGAACTCAATGAAAAGTTCCAGGATAAGTCTACATCTGGTCAGTTCACAATATAGGATGCATCCAGACATCCAGACTGGTATAGACTACTCAGGGTGTATCCATTCATGAAGATGAGAACTATAATGTGTTTACAGAACTGTTTGACCCTATCACTGAGGACCAAAATGGAGTCGACCGGCCTTTAAATAAACATAAGACTGATCTTAACCTGACAATCTGCAAGGTGGTCATGACCTAGATCCCCATTATGTACTCAGTTCTTGTGTTTGAATTGACCAGAGCATCCAAGGATTCAGATTTTCCCTACATTGAGCAGAGCAAGTGATGGTCCATAGAAAATCTCTCTGTGGAAGCTCTGGCCAGATTTTAAGATAACCTGAATGAGAAACACTATGCTTTGAAAAGCAAGACTGTGCAGGAAGAAGAGCAACTACTGTTGAGAAATTTCTCTTTGATGAGCCTGTCTCTCCAATCTTGTTGGTTTCTGGAATGGCCTGAGACTGACTCAATGTCAGGGATATTTGACACAATGAAAATAAGATCTTTCTGGTGTGATCAATGTGGGTCATTTACATGAAGAAAGAGGATACACATGAATGAGGTGTTCATATGCTTTTGCATTAGGTTTAGCCAGATCAGATCACTTTTAAGAAAAAGAACTTTGCATTCATATGGAACCCCTATCTGAACAATATCCTGACATGCCCTTCCAACATGCACACAGACCTAGGAACAGGTGTGCACATCAAATTCCCTCTACCCACCCCCCTGCCACCAACCTTGGGCCAGTACCAGGTGCTGAAGAAGCTGAGACTGCAGGTGTGGAGGCAGCAGCTGTGGGTGACATCTTTGATATCTCTAAAGCTGACAGGATTTCTTAGAGGTGGAACTGATGAAAATGGGAGTGGATGGTGTGAAGTTGCTCACTGAGATGGAGAAGCATTTGTAGCAGGGTCAGTTCATTGATGACCTTCTGCCAGCCCAGAAATGAGCAATTGCCTCCCTCCCCAATAATACACTTCCTAATTTATTGGATGAATGAATACCCACTATCTTTATTGCCTGTGGCACACTGGGGGATTTTGGATGCAACCCAATTAATCATGCTGTAGAGATAGTTTCCTTACATCCTTTGGTGATATAATTTTATTTTTGATGGCTGAGACATTGCTGAATGGTGAAAAATTGAACTGTTTTGACCTGAAAAAGGCAATAGAAATCTTACTTATTATTCAAAAAGGTCTATGTCTGAAATCCATACCAGATATGAGGATGACTCTACAAACTGTGTATTTGTCTTTAAAATAACATAAACTCTAATGAATAGGACAATTTAAGATAAAATGCCTTGTATCCAGATGATATCACTATTTCATTTTCTTTTTAGCTATGCTATCCCTGTACATGAAGCCACTTTATTCCCTTACTACAAAAATGTTGACTGCCTGAATTTAGAGTAACTGAAATTATCATTGACATCTTCCAGAGAAGAAGCCTCCTCCTTCAATGATTCCATTTCCATTCAATGCAGATTGGAGCTTCTTCCTGCCCCCCCCCCCAACAGAATACTGCTTTGGAAGAACTATGCCGAATAGCAACATATTCACTTTACTTAACTTTAAAAAAACTAGAGGGAAAATGGTGTTGTAGTTGTGCATCCCATAATTATCTCACATTAAAACAGATATCTATAAGAAGCAGGTTGTAGTATCTTATTTATAACTATAAATGGAGAGTGAAGTTCCACTTTATATTTTGCAATATGATATAAATTTTGGTATGGAGTAAAATACTGTAAAACATAGACAAGAAAATGGGGTTTAAGAGCAACTTTCTCTTTCCAACATTAGTTATTCTTGTTCTTCTTATACACATAATTATTTTACCAACACCTTGAAGGATATGAGAGTAGAGCAAAAAATTTCTTAATTCCTACCAAGTTCATACATTTTTTTGAGTAAAGCCTTGGCAATAAACAGCACCACTACTATTGAGGGCCAGTCTAACTTACCTTGACTAGGCTCCCAGCAGATATTTCTTCCAGTCAGAAAAGCCTCATAAACTCTGTATCCTAAAATGAGAATTATTTTCAGCATTTGTTGGAGACATCACATAAGTAAAATAAGTCCTTGAAGTATTTCAATAATTATTTATTTTTATATCTATAAAGATGAATAAAATCTCTGCTTATACTGGTCTTTTACTTTCATTCTTGACATTATTCTCAGATAGATTTTTTAGTCATATGGGATATCTGCAGTACCTCTAATTTTAAGAAATTTGTTTTCCTCAACTATATGACTAAGCCTATGCATACTGAAGTAAAATCAGAATTATGTCATTTTTATATATTATATTCAAATTAAGTTTTTAAATTAGAAAAATATATGTTTGTGGGATTGAAAGTTGCATGTTTGGGGGTTCAAAACTCCCTACATGTTCAAGATCTCGCTTTTTGTGTATTATTTTGTAAGTACAGAAGGCACCAATCACCTTTGTTGCTTACTGTCTTCACACTCCTACATAGTTGGCACATCCTTTCATCCCAACATTTTAGAGAACTTCATTTCCTTGGCATGTTTACATATAAGCTGATTTTCTTTATTTTAACTCAGATAATCTCCTGCCCTGATTATGAAGTAATACAAAATAAGAGTTGGAAGGTCTTATAGAATAAATTCAACTCGTTTCATATAGCATAGATAAAGAAACTGAGGCCCAAAAAAGTTGCGTGTTTTACCTAGGTATTAAAATGTGTAGAGTTTGCACCCGGTTACTCCACCTTGAAATTAAGCTTTCTTCCCACTGCATCACATTCACTTTTCAGTCAAACACATATGCAAATATTTATCAGTCTATCTATCTATCTATCTATCTATCTATCTATCTATCTATCTATAAATGCCTGTTATATATCTATATCTATCTATGTATATATATATATACATATTCATAGAAATGTATTCATATGATGTATAAAATCACAATAATCAGTATTCTTTCAAAAGAACCTCCTTTAAAGATGGAAGACAGGAATAGAAATGTTGCTATTTAAACTTCTTAGCAATTGTCAAATACATCACTATTAAAAAGCAATGTCTAGAGTGTTAGGTGGCACAGTGAATAGAGCACTGGCCCTGGAGGATCTGAGTTCAAATTTGCATCAGACACTGAGTACTTGCCTAGCTGTGTGACTTTGGGCAAATCACTTAACCCCATTTCCTTGAAAAAACAAACAAACAAAAACTGATTTCTTTGTGTATTTATAAAGCTATAATTAACCTTCAATGCTATTTATCCATAGTGATGATCCAGGGAGCTTTTCAAGGAAAAATATTCTTAGAGGGTTGTATTCCTATGGTTAGACAATGCCGTGCAATTGTATGTTATGTAAAGTTCAAGCAATTTACACTCCTTTGTTGACCAGATACCATTTTTGTTATGGGGAAATTAAAATTTTGGAACCTAGTATATTAAGTTCTTACATCCTTAAAGCATTCCAAAATCTGTAACTTTGCTGATATGAATTCAATTATCATGGCCAATCCTATTCCTCTGACAATATAGTAGTCTTTTCATTTTCCTGAAGCTAAAGAATAAATGAGACTATGATCATATTGATCCTAGACCTCCCTAAGCTCAGCAAGTTCATGCCAAAGGTGATAAAAAAAGAGTTTATCATTCACTACTTCTGAACCTGAAACAGTTCTACATATGAAAGATCTACTGGTGTTTTCTGTCACATTGTCATAACTTTTGTAAAAATTAATATCACTTCCAAGATATTATGATAGTTCATAATATAATATAAGTGGAGATTTTTAAGAGAGAGTCAATTTTATGTCTTAACAAACATGTGTGATCCAGCTTTCATTCTGATATATTCCATTCCATACCGAGTAGTATTTTGATATCCCAGAAATTAACTGTAAACGTTCTTTAAAACTGTCTTTCTGTTAAGATAAACCTTGCTTAGGAAAATAGAGCTTTAGAGCCAGAAAAAGTAAAAAGAAAATTCCACTTGCCTGTCAAATTGCAACATAGGACAACTAGAAATTAGTTTCTTTAAAATTTATAGTAAAGGTACTGTCTGCCCATGAAATTATTGAGCTCTTTCATTTAATGGAACTGCATGCTACTAAAAGGTCATGTGTGAAAGGAAAGTTCTACTGAATAAGCTAAAAATACGAAAACAAAGCCTCTTTCCTCAATCTGTTTCCCATCATTGCTGCTCTAACTTCAAATAATGAAACACTTAAGTATATTTTCCATTGCAATAGCATTATTTGGGTACACTGGCTTAGAGGGAAGTCTGAATTTTCTTAGATTTGCATCAATGAAACTTTAAACGTTCTGCTCTAGAAATTTTGATTTTGATTTTGAGTCACTATTTAAATATGTTTGGAGACAGTTCCATAAACAGCCAGGCTCCAGTTTAATAATTTCGAGCATTTTGTTAAAGTTCTGCAGTCATAAGTGTCAATTCAGTCAACTACAATGATGTAAAAGGATTGGGATACAACTGATGAAGAAAATTCCTTGCAATGACTCTAAAATTTGGGGAGGTGGAGGCAATGGATAAGCATGTTGCAATCTCTTTTTAGTCCCTTAGAGAGAAAGATCCTGAACATTTAGAAATTCTAAGATTGCTTCATGGTTAATTTAACACCTTGATAATTTAATATTTGTTCTTTGAAATCATACTTTATCACTTTTAAATAACCAGTTTCCCATTGACAATGACCGATGTTGGGCTAAGTGTTAATATCATTTTGTTGTTTTTTTTCTGAAATATCTCACATCCTAAATATTTTGTCTTCCAGTTAAACTTTTATAATCCTGCAGAGCCCAATGTGTTTTTATGCACATTGCGATACATCAAAAGTGTTGATCTTCTGAACAAAGTATTTCATTCTTTGAACCTTGGTAAGATGGCTCCAAACTTCATGAGGGCATCATATATATTGCACTAAGAAAGCTCTTCTGGCCCCAAAATATTTTCCATACAAATTCCCCATATTCAGCTTGAGTCTAGTCTAAACTAAAACCCTGGCTACAAACTGCACTTGAATAGTGACTATAAACATCATCTAGGGCAAGTAATATAAACTCAATTCAGAGTGTGGTAGGAAAAAATTATTTTAAAAAATCTTTCCTAGATTTTCCAATTATAAACAATAGTAGTTCTGACAAATCATTTTGTCAAGAAAAATTTAATTTAATTTATTTATTTATTTTTGAGTTTTACAATTTTTTCCCTGTTCTTGCTTCTCTCCCTCCACACCCCCACAGAAGGTAATCTGCTAGTCTTTACATTGTTTCCATGGCATACATTGATCTAAGTTGAATGTGATGGGAGAAAAATCATATCCTAAAGGAAGAAAAATAAAGTATAAGAAATAGCAAAATTACATAACTACATAATGTTTTTTTTCCCCCAAATTGAAGGTAATAGTATTTGGTCTTTGTTCAAACTCAGACTACTCTCCATCTCGAATAGTCCACAATTGTCCCTGATTGTTGCATTGATGGAATGAGCAAGTCCATCAAAGTTGATCATTACCCCCAGGTAACCATTATGATTTTCTGGTTCTGCTCATGTCACTCAGCATCAGTTCATGCAAATGCTTTCAGGCTTCTCTGAATTCCCATTCATCCTAATTTCTAATAGATTTCAAATTTCAAAAGGAATGGGTACTGTTTATTGTCAAAAACTTTTTAGCACCTATTGATATAATCATGATTTCTGATAAGTTTGTTTTTGATATAATTAATTATACTAACAGTTTTCCTTATATTGAGACAACCCTGCCTTCTTGGGATGAATCCTACTTGATCATAATGTATTATCCTAATGATAACTTGTAATAATTTTGCTAAAATTTTATTTAATATTTTTGTATCTATATTCTTCAGGAAAATAGGTCTGTAATTTTCATTCTCTGCTAACTCTTTCTGGTTTAGGTATTAGCAACATATTGGTATCATAGAAAGAGTTAGGCAGAGTTCCCATCTTCACCTATTTTCCAAGGAGTTTAGATAGAATTCGAACCAATTCTTCCTTAAATGTTCTATAGAATTCATTTGTGAATCTATCTGGCCCTGGAGATTTTTCTTAGGGAGTTCAATAATGAGTTGTTGAATTTCTTTTTCTGAGACAGGGTTATTTAAGTTTTTAATTTCTTATTCATTTCATCAGGGCAACTTATATTTTTGTATAAGTCATTTCATTTGGATTGTCAAATTTATTGGCATAAAGTTGGGCAAAATAATTCTGAATTGTTACTTTGATTTCCTCCTCATTGGTAGAGAGTTCACCTTTTTCAATAATGATACGAGCAATTTGTTTTGTTTTCTTTCTTCTATTAATCAAATTGACCAGAGGTTTTTCAATTTTATTTTTTTACATAAAACCAATTCTTGGTTTTATATATAAGTTCAATACTTTTTTTGATTTTGATTTCATTAATTTCTCCCTGAAGTTTTAGAAATTCTAATTTGGTATTTAATTAGGGGTCATTAATTTGTTCTTTCTCTAATTTTAGTTGCATATTTAATTCATTGATTCCTGGTTTCTCTCATTTGTTCATGAAATCATCTAAAGATATACTGTAGAGGGGGCGGAGCCAAGATGGCGACAAGAAGGTATCAAGTCTTAGGAGCTATCTGATAAAACTCATCAGCTAAGGACTCTAACTAAACTTTCGAGAGACAGAACCCACAAAGGTACCCAGTGAGGCAGTTCTCCTACTCAAGTTAACCTGGAAAAGAGCAGAAAGGCTCTGCTCCCCAAGGTCGGAGGGGTGGCCTGCCAGAAGGGTGGCCCACCAGAGCCAAAGAACTTCAGCCTCCTGGAGGCAGCCCCAGGTGTCTGGGTGCTGTGGCTCACAGCAGCGGGGAAGTCTCCTGAGCTGGACCACGGGGAGCACCGGCACAAAGTGGGGGAACAGCGGGGGACCTTTGCCAGAGTGAGCACATGGAGCCCAGCCCTCGGGGCACACAAGGAGCAGCTTGGTCTTACTGCAGCCCAGAGCCAGAAACAGAAGCAGGCAGAGCTGTTAAGCAGGAGCCCCCTGGACATGAGTCCATTGAGCTGAGGGAGGGGAGTGAAGAGAAACTGCAAGCTCGGTCCTCTGCCCCTGGAGCAGGACTCTGGGGCTCTGACCACATTCAGATCCTGATCGCAGTCTAGGCACCCCCCATAGAACAGCAGGGCCTCCACACCTCAGCCCCGTGACAGAGCAGGGCGCTTATGGTCATTCACAGACCAGGAGGGAGGATAGAGCCTCACACACTGAGACCCTAGTAGGAGTGTCCCAAAAGCTCAGGAAGCACCCCCAAAGAAGGCCCAGGCTGGGAACATGAGCAAGCAGAGAAACAAAAGGAAGACTATTGAGAAATATTTTGCAAATGAGCCCAAGAAGGATCAAAATACTCAGTCTGAAGATGAGGAAGCACAAGCTACTGCATCTAAAGACTCCAAGGAAAAACAGAAATTGGGCTTAGGCTATGATAGAGCTCAAAAAAGCCTTTGAAAATCAAATGAGGGAGTTGGAAGAAAGACTGAGAAAAGAAAGGAGAGAGATGCAGGAAAAACATGAAAATGAAGTCAGCAGCTTAGTCAAGGAAATCCAAAAAAAAAAATGCTGAAGAAAATAGCATGCTAAAAACCAGCTTAGGTCAAATGGATAAAACTGTTCAAAAAGTTATTGAGGAGAAAAATGCTTTAAAAAGCAAAATGGGCGAGATGGAAAAAGAGATAAGAAAACTCTCTGAGAAAAACAAATCCTTCAGAGAAAGAACAGAATTAAGGGAGATTGATGAATTTACCAGAAATCAGGAATAAATACTTCAAAACAAAAAAAAAATGAAAAATTAGAAGAAAATGTGAAATATCTCATGGAAAAAACAACTGATATGGAAAACAGACTTAGGAAAGATAATTTAAAAATTATTGGAATACCTGAAAGTCATGATCCGGAAAAGAGCCTTGACATCAATTTCAAAGAATTACTACAGGAAAATTGCCCTGATATTCTAGAAGCAGAGGGCAAAATACAAATGGAGAGAATCCACCGATCCCCCAGAGAAAGAGATCCCAAAAAACCAACCCCTAGGAATATTTTAGCCAAGTTCCAGAACTCCCAAGTCAAAGAGAAAATATTACAAGCAGCCAGAAGGACACAGTTCAAATATTGTGGACCTACAGTCAGGATCACACAGGACCTAGCAGCAACTACATTGGAAGCATGTAGGGCTTCGAATACAATATACTGGAAGGCAAAAGATCTTAGAATGCAGCCAAGAATGAACTACCCAGCAAGGTTGAATGTCCTCTTCCAGGGAAAAAGATGGACTTTTAATGAACCAGGGGAATTTCAAATGTTCCTTTTGGAATGGCCAGAGCTGAACAGAAGGTTGGATCTTCAGATACAGGTTTCAGGTGAAGCATGGAGATTAGAGGAGAGGGGGAAAATATGAGGGACTTAATGAGGATGAACTGCATGTATTTCTGCATAGAAAAATGACACTGATAATACTCACATGAACCTTTTCAGTTAATAGAGCAGGTAGAGAGAGCTTTTATAGTTGAAGCACAGGAGAAAGCTGAATTCGAAGATAAAATATGGTGTAAAAATGGAGTCAATAGAATAAAAGGGAAATGGAATGGGAGAAAGAAAAAGGAGAGGGGGAATAGTCCAAGATATTTCATGTAAGATTTTTTTTTATTATAATGAGCTATTGCAATGATATGGAAGGGGGGAGGCAAGGGGGAATGAGGGAACTTTTGCTCTCATCAGAGATGGCTAGGAGAGGAAACAGCATATATACTCAATGGCGTATGGAAATCTGGAGTAAGAAGGAGGTGGGAGCAGGGAGAATGGCTAGGGATGTGAATAAAGGAAGAGAGGATGGACCATGGGGGAAGAGTGGTCAGATATAACACATTTTCTTTCTTACTTCTTGCAAGGGGCTGGGATTGGAAGGCCTCTCCAGGGCCATAGGGCCAGGTGGATTTTGGCCCTAAGAGGTGGTATGAGGGCTCAGGGCTTCTTGGCCCCAGGACCAGGGATCTGTCTGCTGAGCCAGTCAATGACCCAGAAATAAGAAAGGAGGGAGTTGCGATCAGCAATGGCAACATTGGAAAAATATGGAGTAACTTTTGTGATGGACTTATCCTAAAGAATGAGATCTACCCATGACAGAGATGTTGTTGTTGGAACAAAGACTCAAGCACATTTTTTGTTATTATCATTTGGGGGAGGTTCTAGGGCAAGTGGGCCTGGATGGCCTGCCGGGGGCCACATAGCAGGGTGATCTTTGGCTATCTGGGGCTGGATTTGGACCCAGGTGCTCCTGGCTCAAGGGCTAATGCTGTACCACCCAGCCACCCCTATTATTATTACCATTTTATTTTACTTTGGGTCTTTTTTTTCCCTTCTTTTTGGTTTTTGCAGGGCAGTGGGGATCGGGTGGCTTGCATGTCATAAGGCTGGGTGATTGTTGGGTTTACGAGGCTGGATATGTGCTCAGGTGCTCGTGCCTCCAGGGCTGGTGCTTCATCCATTGTGCCACCTGGCCATATCATAGCTACAATTATTACTATTACTTTTATTTTTACTTTTAATTTTTTCTCTCTCCTTTACTTTTTTTGCCCAAGCAAGTCTATCTATATTCATGGGGGAGGGTGGGGTGTTTTGTTTACTTGTAAACAAGAATATTTTATTAATGTAAAAAACATTTTTACAAAATGAGAATAAAAAATAAATTTAAAAAAAGATATAATGTATCCCCTGACAGCTGCCTTGAGTATATCCCATAAGTATTGGTATATTGTTTCATTATTGTCATTATTTAGTATAAAATAGTTAATTCTTTCTGTAATTCCTCATTTGATCCTCTCATTCCTTAAAATGTGGTTATTTAGTTTCCAATTAGTCTTGGATCTGCATCTTCCTGGACCAACATTGCATATGATTTTTATTGAATTATGATCTGAGTAAGATCATTATTTCTTTTAATGTTATCTAATTTTGCAGCTGCTTTGTCTGAGATAAGGGTTGCTACACCTGCTTTTTTCATTTCAGCTGAAGCAAAAAATATTTTGCTCCAACATTTACCTTTATTATCTATGTATCTCTCTGGTTCAAATGAGTTTCTTGTAAACAGTATATTGTAGGATTCTTGTTTTTAAACCACTCTGATATTAGTTTACATTTTAAGGGAGAGTTCATCCCATTGGCATTCGGTTATAATTACTAACTCTTTACTGAACTCCATGCTATCTTCCCTCTGTATATTTCTCCTTTTTTTTCCCTTTTATCCATATTCCCCAGTATTTTGTTTCTGAACTATCACCTTCAGTGTGTTTGCCATCCTATAGCAACACCTCCCCTTTCTTTCACCTTTCCCTTTCCCCCTTCTTCCTTCCTTTCCTTATGTTACTTCCCCTTTCCTCCCCTTTCCCTTCCACCCTCCCCTTCCCCCCCTTTTAATACTTGAAAGATAAGTATCTTAACTAAGTGTGTGCAAGTTAACTTTAAGCCAGGTCTGATGAGAAAAAGATTCTGGTATTTCTAACCACCTCATTTCTTCCCTTTGATTACAGTATATATTTTTTTACCCCTTAATGTAATGTGATTCACCCTCATTCAATCTGCTCCATCCTCCCCATCATATTACTGTACCCATTTTTAAGGAAGTATTATTTTTAAATCATTTTGTCTGAGTCACATGAGTGTCCATCACTTCTGTCTAAGTATATTCTCCCTAATAGAGTTCAAATCTCAAGAGTTGTAGAATCTTTCTCCCAAGTAGTGATATAGCCAGGTTCATCTTACTGGATAGCTGCATTTACTTCTGTAACCCCCTTTTTTTTACCAATTCATGTGTCTCTTGAGCTTCCTGTTTGATGATCACATTTTCTATTTTGTTCTGGTCTTTTAATCAGGAAATGTTGGAAGTCCCCATTTCATTAAATGCCTATCTTTTCCCCTGGAAAAGGAGGCTCAGCTTTGCCGGACAGTGGATTCTTGGCTGCATTCCAAGCTCTGTTAATGTTCTCAGTCTTATTCCAGACCCTTCAGTTCCTTAATGTTGATGCAGTTAGGTGCTATGTAATTAATATTTATTGTGGCTCCTTGGAATTTATATTGTTTCTTTCTGACACATTGTAGGGTTTTTTCTTTTATCTGATAGTTCTGGAATTTGGCCACAATATTCCTTGGTGTTTTCATTTTAGGATCTCTTTCAGGATGGGATCGATTTATTCTTTCAATAACCATTTTGACCTTTGGCTCCATGATATCAGGACAATTTTCCATCATTAAATCCTGTAATATTAAACCCAGGCTTTTTTTTTCCTCTTTTCAATGTTTTCAGGAAGGCCTATCGTTCTCAGGTTGTCCCTTCTTGATCTGTTCTCGAGGTTAGTGGTTTTGCTGATGAAGTATTTTTATATTTTCATCTAATTTTTTTCCATCTCTTGGCTTTGTTTAACAGAATTTTTCATCTCATAAAGTCATTAGTTTCCATCAATTCCATTCTTTATTTAGAGAGGAATTTTCTTCATTTATCTTTTGCAACTACTTTTCCAGTTGGTAAAATTCCCTTTTTGAAGGAGTTCTCCATGTGCCCAAGTATAGTTTTGAGAGAATCATTTTCTTTTTGTGTTTGCCCAATTGGAGATCTGAGAGAGAGTTATTCTCAATTTGTATTTGTCCAATTTTATTTTCCAAGGATTTGTTTTCTTGTTGCAAGGTGCTAAATTTCTCTTGAACTTCTTTTCCCAATTTTTTTTTTCAATTGATTTTTAAACTCCTTCCTTATTTCTTCAAGGAGTCTTTCTGGACTGGAGACCAATTCATATTTTTCTGGAAAGTTCTATATCTCTCTGTGTTAGAATCTATTACTTCTAAGTATTACTTTATGGGTCCACATTTTTGAGGGCTTTTCTTTATATTTCTAGGTCCTTGTGTTGGGAGTGGAGTGCTGGCTCTCAGAGCTTTGCTTTTGAAGATCCTAGAGGCTTATTTCATTTGGCTTAGTAATTCCAAGGGCCAGCCAGTAGGAGGCATTGGTTCCTATCTCTGGGATGTTTGAGGCCCTCAACAGCAGGGTCTGAGTTGACCTAGAATAATGTGCTGAGCCCTGGGGTAGGGAGTTAATCTCTTTCCCTTGAGTGAACTCTGTTGCAGCCACTTTAGCCTTAAGGGGTGGGGGGACTATTTATTGTTTGTTCTGGTCAAAGGGCTCTGCTGAAATATGGAGCTCAGTTTCCTGGCCAAGCTGGTTCTTCTTCAGGCATCCTCTGAAACTCTTTGCTGGAACTTACCCTCCTGTAGCTCCTCTCCTCACAGTCAAAGACTCGGTAGGTAAATTTGGATCTCATACCTGTCACTTGCCAAAGTCTCTATGGCTAAGGGTGGCCCTTTGGTTTCCCCCAGCTGCTGTCTCTGAACTGACCATCTGCTCTTGTCTCCCAGTTCATCCACAGTCCCCTGAGACATTCTTTCTTGGTGGGTGTTCTCCTAACTTCTCTTTCTGGGTTTTGCCACTCACATTTCTGTTAAGAGGTTTCTTTCATGTTGTTTTTGAGAGGAAAGAGGAGCACTTAAAACAGCCTGTCTTCTGTCCACCATCTTGACCATACAGCAAGTTTTCATATGACTATCAATTTCTTTGATGTCCTCAGCATATGCTTTGACCTTTTGTCATTTGGGAAATGGCTTGTCTGGTTTTTTTTTTATAAATTTGACTCAGTTGTCTTAATTTTTTTGAAATTATTCCTTCATCAGAAATGTTAATTGTAAAATTGTATCCCAATTTAATAAGTTTCTTTTGATCTTCTAACAGTGATTTTATTTCTGCAAAAGCTTTTTAATATATTGTAATCAAAATTTTCCAATTTGTTTTTCATGATATTATCTATCTCTTTCTCAATCTTAAAGTACTCCCCTTTCCATAGATCTGAAAGGTAAACTATTCTTTGCTCTGGTAACTTGCTTACAATATAGATTTTTATATCTAATCCTGCACCATTTTATCTTAGCATAAGTTTAGAGAAGTTCAGCGCATTCGCATTTCTAACTAAATTCCAATTTCCTGAATAATTTTTATGAAAGATTGAGTTTTTTTACCAGAAGATGGACTCTTTGTTTTTACCAAACATCTGTCTTTTTTGAACTTAGTCTATTTCACTGATCTTCTACTCATTTTTTTAGTCAGTACCACATGGTATTGTCATCTGCAAAGAGTGAGAATTCTATTTCTTCCTTCCTAATTCTAATTGCTTCAATTTATCTTTATTCTCTTACTTCTGAACCTAACATTTCTAATCCCATCCCATATTTAATAGTAGTGGTGATAACATCCTTCTTTTAACCATGGTCTTATTAAGAATATCTCCAGCTTATCCTCATTGTATATAATGTTTGTTGATGATTTCAGAATGATACTGCTTATCATTCTAAGGAACAATCCATTTATTCCTAATCTCTCTAGTGATTTTAGTAGGAAAGGGTGCTATATTTTACCATAGGTTTTTCAGCATCTTTTGATATAATCATATGATTTCTGTTAATTTTGTTTTTCATAGAGTGAATTATGTTGACAGTTTTCCTAATATTGTATTTTTCTAGGGATAATTTGCTGTATTCACTTTGCTAAGATTTTATTTAATATTTTAGCATCCATATTCATTAGCGAAATTGGTCTATAATTTTTTCTCTGTTTTAACTCTTTCTGGTTTAGTTATCATCACCATACTGATAACATTGAAGGAATTAGCCAGTGTTCCATCTTCCCCCTATTTTTCTAAAGAGTTTGCATAGAATTGGAACCAATAGTTCTTTTAAAGTTTGATAGAATTCACTTGTGAATCCATATGGCAGATTGAATTTCTTTTTCTGAGATAGGGTTATTTTGGCATTTAATTTCCTCTTCGTTTTACCTGGGAAAGTCATATTTCCATAAATTTTCATCAATTTCATTTAGATTATCAAATTTCTTAGCATTAAATTGGGCAAAATAATTCTGACATTACTTTACTTTTCTTCTCATTGGTGGTATGTTTATATTTTTTTCATTTTTTATGTAGATGCCAAATATTGCATAAAAAGGTAAAATACTTTCTATCCCCATTCAGTTTTCTACAAAAGTCTATCATGTCTGCGTTTTCTAACATTCTATTTACCTCCTTAACTTCCTTTTCCCCATTTACCTTTTCATTTATCTCCTGTTTTAATCCACATTTTCCATTTAACTCTGGTCTTTCCTTCAAAAATAATTTGAAGTCTTCTATTTCATTAAATGTTCATCCTTTTCCTTTGAAGAGAAGGCTCAATTTTGCTGGATAGCGAATTCTTAACTGCATTCCAAGTTCTATTGCTTTTCAGAATATCATATTCAAGTCCCTTCAGTTACTGAATGTTGATGTAGTCATATCTTGTGCAATCCTTACTGAGACTGCTTGTATTTAAATTGTTTCTTTCTAGCTGTTTGCAGCATTTTCTCTTTTCATCAGATAGTTCTGGATTTTTACCATTCCTTGTTGTTTCATTCTGGGATCCTTTTCAGAAAGAAATTAATGCATTTGTTCAATAACTATTTTATACTGTGGTTCCATGATATCAAGGTAATTCTCCTTCATTATATTCTGAAGTATGGCTCCAGGCTTTTGTTTTCCCTAAGGTTTTCAGGAAGCCCAATTATTCTTAAGTTGTTTATTCTAGATCTATTCTCCTTTATGAGGTATTTTACATTTTCTTCATTTTTTAAAATTATTTTTCATTTTGTTTAACAGATTCTTGTTGTCTAATATTTCCATCAGTTTCCACAGATTCCAATATTTTTTAGAGAAGAGTCTTCTTCATTAACCTTTCACAACTCCTTTTATAATTGGTCATTGAAGGAGTTTTCCATTTCCCCAAATGTGGTTTTGAGAGAATTATTTTCTTTTTGCACTTGTCTAATTGTATTGTCATTTTCTTGTTGCAAGATAATAATTTTCTCTTGCAAAGTGTTAATTTTCTCTTACTCTTTTTACCCCATTGTTCCAATTGATTTTTAAACTCCTTCCTGATCTCTTTTAAGAAGTCTTTCTGGACTGGCGACCAATTCCTATTCCCCTTTGAAGTTCTAGTTCTCTCTGAGTTAGGCTCCTTGTGTTAAAGGTAATTTTCAATGCACCCCTCCCCTTTCCACTGGCTCTTCTTTTTCCTAGGATCTTGTGTTGGGGGAGGGGCTGGTTTACAGATCTTTGGTGTTGAAATCACTAGAGGTTTTTTCCACCAGGCTTAGTAACTCCATGTGGGCCAGCCAGTGAGAGATGGTAGATGCTTTCTCTGGAGTGTTTTTGACCTTGATTAGTGGGTCGCTCCCTAGGCCATGTAGTGAATGTGTGTGTGGGGGGGCGGGGCTTAGCAGGATCTCAGTTATCCTTGCAAAAGGGACCTGGGCCCTCAGGCTATCTAATTTATCTTCTTAATCCTCAATCAGTCCTGGGAGAGATCCACTTCCCATTCCTGAACCTGGGGGCCTGAGGTAGGGAGCTATTACTGTGTTTTTTCAATTAAGGGTCAGTTTCTCCCACAAGAATTGTGCAGCAGGAGACTCAATTGGATGCATTGCAATTAATTTCACTGATACTTTGTTGGCTCTGGCCCTAGTCTTCTAGACCAGCCAAGGATTGATGTCAAGCAAGTGTACTGAAGGTCCCCTGCCCCACACAATAAACATTTCCCAGCTGGAACTCTCCCTGCCTCCTGAACACAGCTTCTGCTTCTCTTCTCAGGTCCATCACCTGGCCTCTACACACCACTACTGTGTTGACCCTGTGCTCTCTGCTCTGGCTCACTCTTGTTCCCCTGTGATAGACCTTGTTGGTAGATATTCTTCTCTGGGTTTTCTGAATCCAGATTCTGTTAAGAGACTTGGTTCATGTTATTTCTGAGGGAAAGCCAGGAGGACTTAGGACAGTGCCTGGCTTTTCTTAGCCATGTTGGCTAGAAGTCTGAGGAAACAATTTTTGAAGGAAGACAAAATGCTAAGATTATTATTGGAGAAGTCAGACTGCTCCAAAGAAAATAATTATTTTGACTGGCAGCTTCTTATTTTGATAATTATTTTTGCTGGTTAAAAATTTTCTAAGATTATTTTGTTCACACTTTCTATCTAAGAAAGCTATAAGTAATCTCTACAGTAAAGAGACAGATGCTTTGAGAAAGGAGGTTGAAAGATATTTCAAATTCTTTCACCATTTATTTTTATTAAATATAAACATTCCATGGACATCAAAAAGTTGGAGCTTAAAAGAAACTAAGGAATCTCACCTTACTGCATTATAGCCATGTGATCTTGAGCAAGTCATGTCACTTATTTGAGAAACAGTGGCTCAAAGGAACAGAACTAAATGCCCTCTCTGTTAACTTTCAAAACTGATGAGATATTAACAGAATAATAAATTTACAAAACAGAAATGGAATTCAATGGTTGTTAGAAATAAATCCACACTTTTATTGCAGAATGAGAAAATTAGGCCATGGACAACTGTATTCTTGAGAATACTTCCTGAATCCTTTCCTATCCACCAAGGCATGACTTTGTCAAAATTCATTGCAAGTTTGGCAGTCAATGTTTATGGATACTTGAAAAAAAATAACATACAATCAAATATACCCTCTTGGAAATGCCATCCCAAGGAGGAAATGCTCAGCATGACTGAAAAGATCCTATGTCTACTGATGATGGCATGCATTTTGGGAGTAATTTGGCATCACCACCAAAGTTCTATGTTGTTGGGATTTCTTTTACCTAAATCTGTTATTTCTAAATTATCCCTCCACTCACTTGCTAATATTCTGGTTATATATTTCAGATTCACCTTTTAAAAGGAATTCTGATAGAAATAGTCTACCAACACATCATTATCCAGTTAAGGTTTTCTTATATTTCATATTCTACAGACTATTGAACAAGTGGGCAAATTAGCTGCCTTTTTAAAAACTAAATACAAACATTTAAAAAAGCTCATCTCTCATAAGTTTTCAGAATGCATCTTAATGATTGCTCAAGGAGAAAAGAGGATGACAGTGATTAGATATATAATTTCCTGTCTCCAAATGATTTTCATTCTTTTTGCTGGGTCCCTATTTCAAACTTTCTTTCTGTTCTAGGTAGAATAGAGATTACATTTATTTGAAATGAGGAAATCTTTATATTTATAGTGTGTAATTTTTGTAATCTATTAATTTATGAATGATAAATACTAAATTAAAATCCAATGATTCAGATCACAACTTACTAATCATTTGGTGGGTGCTTCATTATTTAATTGCAGTGAATTGGGATCATTTTTACTATCACCTTGAATAATATGAAATGATCAAAATGGCTTAGTTTCTTAAGAATAATTTTATTGTTATTTTATAGTACAATAACTCCTTTCTAAGTAGTCATAACATTTTATTTGTTAATCACTTTTACTTTTTAGTAAATTTCTAACCCATCTATTCTATGCTATTAAATATCTATCAATTTTTCTTTTATCCTCTGACAAATATGTGTTTTTGTTAGAATACTTTTCATTTTTACAATTTTGAAAGTTTACATTGAGACCAGCTTGGTTGCGTGTTAATTGCTTTAAATATACTGTGCCAGATGAGTTCAGATTTAAGGATGCCAGTAAACCTCTTAAAATACTCACTGACTTCTTTATTTTTTATGGATTTTTTTAAATTATAGTCTGCCATGAGGGAAAAATGTACAGTATTATACCCAGGTTTCCATTCAATTTTTAAGTTCAAGTCCAAATATTTCAATTTCTATTTCTCTTAGTATAACTCAAGCATATATGAATTGAAAGAAAGATTTCATTAAATAAGGTGGAGATGGTATTCCATGTTTGTTGTCCCATGGAAACATATAACAGTGTCATCCATATGTATCATATGGTTTATATGACACTTTTATTTGAATCTTCTATGACTTGGAAAACATATTGTTCATGTAAAAGAAGTAATTACAATAGCTTTAAGACTTAATAGAACTAGATAGTTTAAAACTGTCTGAAAATCATTATTTTTTTGGAAAAGTTTAATATCTCATTTATTCCTTTTTTATCTTTATTTTTATCAAAGATTTTATTTGAGTTTTATAATTTTTCCTGCAATCTTTCTTTGCTCACCCCCCACCATGGAAAGCAATCTCTCAGGCTTTACTTTGTTTCCATGTTGTATATTGATACAAATTGAGTGTGATGAGAGAGAAATCATATCCTTAAGGAGGAAAGAAAAAGTCTTAGAGATAACATGATCATACAATAAGATATCTGTTTTGTTTTTGAATTAAAAGGAATTGTTCTTGAACTTTCTTCAAACACCATGGCTCTTTATCTGGATACAGATGGCATTCTCAATTGCAGACAGCCCAAAATTGTCCCTGGTTGTAGCACTGATGGAATGAGCAAGTCCATCAAGTTTGAACATCACCCGCATGTTGCTGTTAGGGTGTACAGTGTTTTTCTGGTTCTGCTCATCTCACTCAGCATCAGTCCATGCAAATCCTTCCAGGTTTCCCTGAATTCCCATCTTTCCTGGTTTCTAATAGAACAATAGTGTTCCATGACATACGTATACCACAGTTTGTTTAGCCATTCCTGAAAATCATGATTTTTAAACTAATAGATCTAGACATTTCTGAGTAGAAAGTGCACATTTTTTCTATGATGACAAGGAATGCTCTAATAGTTTTACTATATAATTCAGTCTACTGTAATTGCTTTCAATAAATGAAAAAAAACACATGTCTGTCAAACTTAATCACATCCATTGTGATAATCAATAAAGGCAATATAAGTGATGTGGGGCCTTTGAGTAGTTTATTTGAAAATCACTAAATAGCTAAGTTCCTCTTTGAAAGTTCAAAAAAGTTTTTGGCAAATTATTTTTAACTTCAATTAACATATTACATTCTTAAAATGTTTCTCTCTCTCTTTCTCTCTCTCTCTCTCTATATATATATATATATATATATATGTGTGTGTTTATGTGTGTGTGTGTGTGTGTGTGTGTGTGTGTATAAATGGAAAGAAATGATACATGTTTTCATTTTGGATTATTATGTATACTAAACAATTTAATTAGCCTACAATTGATGAAGGTATTAATGTCATCATATTTTAGTGGTTGATATAGAAGAGATTATGTTACTAATTGTGAGATCAGATTTGTGTCTTCAAGGGAGTTAGTAAGGTGCTTTGCTAATCATTTTTATGTACATTTGCTGTATTTGAGGCTATGTGGCCTCAGTGCTGGATGCAGATTTCAAATCATCTCTTAGACCTTAAGTTGCAATGTGACCCTCTGAAAAGACCCTTAATTTATTTCATTTTGTTTATTCACCTGTAAAATGGGAAAAATAATAATGACATCTAAATGATAGGATTATTGTGGGAATAAACTTTAAAATATTTTTCAAGTCCTAAAACACAAATTATGCTATTATTATTATTGCTAATTATCAACAGGTAATCTCATTGTTTTCTAGTTTTCCAGAGAAAGTAATAAAATTTTTGATTATCCTCCTTGCTATAACTGTTCCCTCATTCATTAATGGTGCTCAAGATTTTTGTTTTCCATATGATCAAATGTCTCATACCTCTTTTGTTGAAGCTTCCTAACATGATAAGGAATCTTCAGCTTTTTATTTCTGGGTTATTCTCTCTCCTCCACTTTGTCTTGACAGTTGAATTATTAATTGATATTAACTATTTTTTGTTCTTTGTTCTATTATGATTGCTTGTGTGGTCTTAAAAGTTTTTAATTTTCAGTTGATGATTAAGAGAATCTAGAATTTCTTATACACTCTTAAAAATTTCATTCCAAATATTTCATAGTTTTTTCATTTATTTGGTGAAAGACATTTCAGATATTTTAAAATTGAAATTATTAGATAGATATTAATATGTATTCAGTGCTTATTGATATATCTACAATTATTCCCTCAAAATCATTTATTTCATATCTTATTTTTGACCTCTCCTTATTCCTTGATAGCCATACCTTTCTTTTTTACAGTAGCAATAGCAGTCACTATTATATGAAGGAATAGAAATATTATTAAACTCTGAAAAATAGTCTGAGAATATAGACATGCTCACGTTATCACCAAACTGGTTTCTCCATATTGGTTGGCTTTACATTTACTCTTTCAAATTCACAAAGGATTTTTCAAAGTTCAAAGTATTCATATCTCTCCAAATTTTCATCACTCAATTTAACTGTATTCATAGCTTCCCTTCAAAGCCATTTAATATATTAGCATTGTTTTACCCTGCTCCATTTCATTGTCAATTAAATGTTTCAAAGCTACTTTTAAGTGATACTTTTTAATGACGTATTTATGCAAATTTTCCTTCTTCAAGTTTTAGTAAATCTCAATTGCTGCTATTTCATTTAATCAGTAAAGATGAAGCTGTTTCTTGCAATTCTTCTGCATCAATCTGTAATATATTGATATGTACATTGTATCTGAGACTACTATGAACAAAATGCAGTATGAATAACTTTCCCATGAGTAGGAAGAACTATATTTAATTTTGTCATGATATAAAACTGGCATATCATGATTAAATTATCTTCAGTCCATTTTAAAGCAATTCTTGTTTTTCTTACTTCATTGTTCAAAGACTTATGTTCTAATGCTTTTACAGCATGTAGGACATTAGTATTTATTATTTCTTCCATTGTACCTTGACTTCTTATGGAACCAGAATCCAAAAAAGGT
This sequence comes from Macrotis lagotis, assembly GCF_037893015.1. NCBI lineage: Eukaryota > Metazoa > Chordata > Mammalia > Peramelemorphia > Peramelidae > Macrotis > Macrotis lagotis. Next base: position 190,228,390 of record NC_133660.1, read on the forward strand.
CCTCTGTGTCAAATTGATCATTTTGGCATTTTAGGAGGGTGCCCTGCTCTATCTATTTTTGTATTTCTAGAAGTAATTGTGAGTGTAATATAATCCATGACACTACCAGAGGCCAATTTGGAATATGTGAAGATTCCTAACAGGCCTTCACAGCTACAAAAGTATTCTCAGGACACCCAAAATCTATCACACATCTCATTCAGTGTACTTTCCTATAGGTAGCTAGTGTCATACCATGTCTACTCCACAGTCTAAACAATGAAGTAATCTTCAAGGGCATTATTATTTCAGATGTGAATACTATTATTTTTGCTATTGGGCACAATGACTAATACAAGAAATCTTTTTCATTTACTTGTGTGCTATAGTTGATTTCTAAAAGAACTGGAGGTTGAAGAGAGGTCAAAATGAGATAAGAAAAAAGTGTGTCTGTAGAGAGTACTGGAAATCCTACTGGGAGAGGATATAGGTCTTCTTAATTAGGGAAAAGCACCGTCTTCAAATCTCTCAAGTAACCCGTAAAGTCAGAGCTCACGGTTTGAAGTTCAAGGACAAATAAAAATGCATTACTGAACACCAGGCTTCCCATAATCTGGGCAGTGATCTCCCCCAACCCTTCTGCATCTTCTCATTTAGTTTGGTTTCTAAATGAGGACACAAACACCTGTTCTAGCAGCAGGTGGTATTTGTTTGTTATAGCTTTTCCCTGCTGAGTTTTAATCAGTCTGCAGCTGTAGGAACCCACATAAGTAACAGTTTATAGGACCAGATTTTCACAGAGTGGTTTTAGCCATAGTATCGAAGTTCCATGTATCACTTTTTTCATATATGAGTCATTATGTAATCCTGTTTACTTTTTTCTAATTTCTTCTAACATTTAGTGCTACTAATTAGTAATTCAATTCCCATGCAGAGCTAGAAAGAAAGTCTTTTTTTTTTTTTTTGCCTTAAGGGTGACTCTCCATGATGTGCTCTTATTACCAAATCCTTGTTTCTTGGGGGAAAGAACAATCAGACCTCTCTCTAATATGTACAATTTCTGTTCCTTACATCTCAGAAAGATAATTATGGGTGCTTTCAACCCCACTACCACATGAAGATGAAAATAAATCCTTTAATTCAAATAGTATAACAATTATAAGAAAAAGAAGAAGCAAATGGGCAGGGGACTCTGAAATGCTAACAGGAAGTAGTTAAAATAAGTAAAGGAAAGAGACTAGTTTTCACTTGGTACAAAATACTTCTCATTTCAATAATTATGCTTTTCATTCTAAATACATTAGATCTGAGATTTTTTTTTCTTTCTTTGGAAAATGCTCATGGCTGTTCCAATAGGTTTTCTTCTTTTCTATGGAATTTGGAATTCTCAAGGAGAAAATAAACTTCTCATTGTTTTATAGCCAGCAATAGAGCCTTGCTACAGATAGTCAAATAATTATGCCATGGGAGCAACAAAAAATGGGTCATATAGGAGGAAATGTTTCTTAAGCCATGTTGGTAAAAAGAACACTAAATTGACTGACTGGAGACCTAGATTCCAGTAGGAGAGCTATCATTAATTAGCTGTGTAACTTCAGGGAAACACAAATAGTTATGCTGGGAAGGATCTTAGAGATTTTATATTCTCTTATTTTACAGAGGAGGAAACTGAGAACCAGAAAGATTAAGGGACTTTCCAAAGTTAGCACCTAGGAAGCAAGTATGAGAAGTGGGATTTAAGCCCTAATCCTTTTGATTCTACAATCAGTGTTGTTTTCACTGAACCATGTGTGTGCTTCTTGCAACCTCCAACTTCAGGAGCCCCATGATGGGTAAATAGAAAACTTCACAAAAGGTGTTGTCAAGGGTGAAGTTTTTGCTGAACCTGTAACTTTGATATATTCTCTCCTTCAGATTTCAAGTAACTTAGAATATATTCCACAATACTTGTTTTTCCACAAATTTCTACTTAACATGGGAACATAAACATAGAAACAAAGGTCAAGGGACCCAAATAGGCTCCTGTTAACTTTACTGCTCATCCACAATAGTTATATCTGACTTTTTTGCAGATAGGCAGTTCAATCAACAAAACTCTGGGGCTGGAGTAAGTAAGACTTCAAATATAGAAAGAATTATTAGATGCCTCTAGGCCATTCAATCAACCTGTTTGCTTCACTTTCATTCCTGTAAAATGTGAATAATAACAGTTTGTCTTATTTATGAGGATTGAATGAGAAAATAATTATAATGTACAAATCAGACTCATTTTAAAAGTCTTCACTATTTTTACTATAGCTAATCATTAATGCCATACTTCAGGAAAAAGTAAGGATAAATAATGTTTCAGACATTAAAATCAGTGAATAAAATGCAATAAGTTAAACCATCAGAGTCAACAAGAGTTCTAAACCTACCATTTCGAATTTTTATGGAGCTTTTATAATAAGTATATGGTGGGAAGAGAATTTTAAAAAATACTGATTATTATCCATGTACTTATGAAAGGCAGTATGGCAGATGGGTAAAGAGGACTTGTCTTGGAATCAGGATGTCTGGGGATAAGTTTTGACTGACATATTCTGCTACTATAATTCAGAACCCTATAAAACTCTCAACTATGCATAGTAGATGCTGCCCAACATTAAAATAGGGAAATTTTTTTTAGTTATTTTTGCAAGGCAATGGGTTAAGTGGCTTGCCCAAGGTCACACAGCTAGGTAATTATTAAGTGTCTCAGGCCAGATTTGAACTCAAGTACTCCTGACTCCAGGGCCGGTGTTCTATCCACTGCACCACCTAGCTGCCCTGGGAAATTCTTAATGTAGGAGTTGACAATATGAATACAATCATAGGCACAGGTTATAGCTGTTTCAATACAAATATTTGTAGTATCAAAATATTTTCCTCTTTTGTCATTAAGTATTATTTTGTGATTAATATATTCCGTATATTCAAATAAAGTCCAATATCTCAAATTAGCATTAACGTGAATTAATGCAGTTTTCCACCTTTTGACTTGAATCTAGAACCTACAAATTCTGGTCCCAACTCTGAACATAAGCATCTCTTATTGTTTGGAACAGATGAGTTCTTGAAAATCTGAAATATTTCAAAGGAGGAATCTCTCAGGCTGAGAGGGAACTTAGTAAAGAAAAGTTAACTAGGAAGGTAGTAAATGCCAAGTTCACCAGGGATGTAGAATACTAATAATTTAGAACCATATATCTTTCTGAATATGACTCAAATTGTATACTTTGGAGTCTCTTTTCTTGATACATTGTACCATCCTATCCTTTCATTGCTGAAAACATCAGAACCCCTCATATGTTTGTCCTTAGATTTTTAGTATACATTCTCTGACAATTCTTATCTTTTCTTTTTCCGAATATCTCACATATTAGCTTTTTTTTATCTCATTTAAAAATGCCTGCCAAATGACTTTAGGGAAACCAAAAATTGAGGCATTTTAGCTTTTTATATGTTAAAGAAACATTTTAAATACTGCAGCTAAGGAGGCAGAGTTTGGGACTAAGAGTAAGGGGGGATTGAAATATGTATGTTGACATTATATTTTTATCATAGATAAAAATATTTCTTATTCTGGAAAGACATTCTTTTGTAGCACAAGCTCAAAGTCAATAAACAACTTGTTTATTAATTTAAATGGCAGCTTTAAATCATAGTATGATTCATTAGGTTAAATAACTATAACTATGGTTTTAGCTAGGTTTTGCCTGATAACTAACAACATAACCAAGGGTGGAAGAAATGAGAGTGTCCCTTCTACATAAATATCTGATGACTGCGAAATATAAAATGAGACATGCATTTTTGAACAAGACCAATTTGTTGTACAATGATATTGCTTGAGGGTTTTAATATAAATTTATTTTAAATTTTTCAATGAAGTATAGTAAGAAGGAGAGATAATAAATACTTTTCAAAACAAACAAATAAAATATTAAATTTTAATGAGCGAATAAATATTGACTAAGGAGAGAAAAGTAGGAAGCTACATAGGAGAGAACACTGACAAATGATAAACAGCTCCAAAATAATGATTAATTTCATTTTCTGAAAATCTGTAATTCTTAGTGTTTCATCTGTTAGTAATATTTTTATCCCATCCACCTTCCTCACAATAGACTACACCCTTACTCCTGCAGGAAAATGCAAACTTTTATTTAACACTACAATTCTTCACCATCTGTCTCTAATGTGCCTTTCCAAACTCAGTATGTCTTTTTCCAGTTATCTCTTCTACATTTTGGACTAAACATCCTAATTATTGAGCCTAGTACATTGCTTTCAATTTCTCTATCCTTTTTCACAGATTCTCTTTCCAGACAGAGTATTTTCTATCCTTTCTTCTGCCTTTTACAATTTCTAGTTTCCTTCAATTGCAATCTCCTACAAGGGGGTCTTTCCTGAATACCACAGCTGCCAGTACTCTCTTCTTCTAAACTGTTTTTTGATTTTCTAGGATATTGTTTTTGTTTATTTTCTGTGTACAAATTGTTCCTCCCAGAATTAGTAAGATATAAGTTTTTCTCTGTTTCAGTTCCTCCCACAGGGATTTTTAACAAAAGTATTCTCTTCTTACATAAGTTTCTTGGTGGATATAAATAATATACTATTTCACTCATTCTCAGAAGCAAAAAATTATATTTTCCAGTGGTGATAAGTATAGAATTAGTGGAAAAAATATTCTTCCAAAATCACTTGACTCAATCAGTCAAGGTAGAATACTGATCAAGGTATTCAGTTGTTCAATCCTTCCAAATATTCGTTCCAATATAGCACAATAAGAAATGAATTTAAATTTCAATCAAGCCATGTTCTCTACAAGTTACTTATTCATAACCTGAATAAATGTTTTTGTCTTCTATTCAAAAATGCTTTGAAATTATTTCTGATATTTCATTTCTCAGAATGTTGCATAGTAAAGAGCAGTTTATAAGGGAGGTCTTAATCAAAGAGAAGGATCAAAGAATTTAGAGGATTCATTTAATCCTTTCCCTTTGTTTAACCAAAACTAAAGACCAGTGAGATCCTGAACTTACTTTTTTGTACATACAATTTCCTATTAGGGCAGTTCCTCCTACCAATGAAATCACAAAATTAATCCAGTCCTTTTATGAAATATGATGTAGCACAGTTTCATTCCTCAAAATCATTTGAAATATTGAACATTTCATAAGCTTTTAATACTTGAAAAAAAGCAGAAAAAAATCACACAGTAAGCATCTGGAACCAAATCACACAGACTAAGTTTGAACATTTCTTACTAAATTCAGTGTTACGAATCTTGAGTTACAGAAAAGAGTTGGACTTGATTCAGCATTATATTCAATTAGGGCCTCCCTCTCTATTCTCTATTTTTTGTGTTATTCATTTCTCAGAAGCAGCTCAAACCAAAGTTTTTATTCATTTATTTTTTTTTTATTTTTTGTTTACATTTTTACACAAATAATTTTGAAATGTATCTTTGTAGAATTAAAAAAGTAAAAATTAGAGAAAAAAGAAAGCAGAAAAATAGTAATCAGAAAGTGAAAGAAACCTAACAAAATCCTGCATGGGAAATCAGGGAATTAGTGATTTGGAGTATCTCTCTTTTTACTGCCAAGTTTTCTCTCGAGAATCAGTCGGGCAGCCAAGATGGCAGAGAGAAGACAGGCACAGTTCTAAAGTCTCCTGATCTCTTCCCCATCTATCACATGAAACAAACCTCTTAAAATAATTCTGACCCACAAAACCCAGAAAGGAAAGCCAGGAGAAAGAACATCTACCTCAGAATTTATCTCCGGCAGCAGCTTTGGCTGAATTCAGGAGGGTGAGTCTGGGCTCAGAGGGAGGATCAGCCCTGGATCAGCCAGATTAGCAGCTGAATTGGAAATGGGAGTCTGATGGCTGGAGAGCCAGACCTGCTGGATCAGCGATGGGGCTGGATGACAGGGGTTTGGGTCCGCTGGGAAGCAGAGGCACTGGTGTTGGTGCTGTCCTCTTGGAGCTTGAGGACAAGGCTGGGGGGAGAGTTCTGGTGCAGGAGAGCTGCAGACACCATCCCTAGGCTTCTCAGGTCTGAGAAACACTGAGCCCAAGCCTCCATTTCACTGAGTCCTCTTCCCAAACAAACAAATGCAAACTACTTCTGCCTCAGGCCCAGGTGTGTGAGCAGAAGAACCAGCCCAGCTGAGAAATGACCTTAGGCCAGGGTAAAGCACACCATTGTTTGAAGGCAAAAGAATTCAATAGCTCCAACCCTTACCTTCAAGCAAAGGGAGAAGGCTTCAACCAAGTTCACAGACACTCCAGAGAAAGCAACCAACACCTCCTACTGGCCAACCAGAGAAACAGCACTCAGTGAGTAAAGCCTTTAGTGATCCCAAGCCCAGGTGAACAAGCTCCCCCTCCCCCACAACTCAAGGTCTTAGCAAAATGAAGAAGGGTCAGTGGAAAGGTGGATCCATAGAAAAATTCCTGGAAGGGAAAGACCCTAACTCAGAGAGAACTGGAAACTCTGAGGAGAGTACAATCTGGTCTCCAGCACAGAAAGACTTCCTTGAAGAAATAAAGAAGGAGCTTAAAAATTTGGGAGAGACAATGAATACCTTGCAACAAGAAAACAAAACCTTAGAAAGTACATTTGGACAAACACAAAAGGAAACTACATCTCTCAGATCATCAATTGGACAATTACAAAATGAGAATAAATCTCTCAGATCATCAATTGGACCAATACAAAATGAGAATAATTCTCTCAGATCCTCAAATGAGCAAATGAAAAAAGAAATTAATTCTCTCATAACCTCAATTAGTCAAATGGAAAGCTCTTTCAAAAGTAGAATTGACCAATTGGAAAAGGGGTCGCAAAAGCTTAATGAAGAAAACTCCTCCCACCAAAAAAGAATGGAGTCTACAGAAACCAATGACTCCATGAGACAGCAAGAATCAGTTAAACAAAATCAAAAAAATAGAAAAAAAGGAAGCAAATGTAAAATACCTCATCACCAAACCCCTGACCTCGAAAATAGACTGAGGAGGGGCAACCTGAAAATTATAGGATTTCTTGAAAACATTGAAGAGAAAAAAAAGCCTGGACTTAATATTACAGGATCTAGTGATGGAAAACTGCCCTGATATCATGGCATTGGAGGGCAAAGTAGTTATTGAAAGAGTACATCGGTCCCCACCAGTAAATGGTCCTAAAATGAAAACACCAAGGAATGTTGTGGCCAAACTCCAGAACTATCAGATAAAAGAGAAAATCCTGCAAGCAGCCAGAAAGAAACAATTTAAATATCAAGGACCCACAGTAAGGATCATGCAGGACCTGGCTGCATCAACATTAAGGGATTGAAGGGCTTAGAAAGAGATATTTTGAAGAGCAAGGGATCTTGGAATGCAGCCAAGAATCTACTTTCCTGCAAAGCTGAGTCTTCTCTTCCCTGGACAAAGATGGACATTTAACGAAATAGAAGAATTCCAAAAGTTTCTGATGAAAAGACCAGAGCTAAACAGAAAATTTGGACATTAAACAGGAGGTTTAAGAGACACATGGAAAGGTTAAAAAAAAGGGGGGGGGTAAAAGGAAAAAAAATGCAATCCAGTAAGTTGAAACTGGCTATATCCCAGCATGAGGGGGAAAAGAAAAGTTTCTCATAAATCTTGAGAATTGTAACTCTAACAGAGAGAATACACCTAGCCAGAAATGATGTACATTCATGACCTATCCTTGAGACTGCTATCTAATGGGATGTAACTGGCTTTAACCCTACTTGGGAGAAAGACTCTAATAACTCTCAGGAATTTTGACTCTATTCGATAGAATATACTGAACTTGAAGGAACAGACAGTCAGAATTTTCTATGACTTAGATAGAATGATCTAGAAAAACACTACCCCCTTAAAAAGGGGGACAGGAAAGAGATGGGAAGAGGGAGGGCATTGAATGGGGTAAATCTCATTACACTAAGAGGTAAAAAAAAAAAAAAAAAACCTATGGTAATAGAGGGGAAGAAGGGAGCAGAGGAGAAACACCTGAATCTTCTTCTCATCAGACTTGGTTTGAAGTCAACCTACACATACTCAGTTAACTTATAAAACATCTAACCTTTCAAGTATTAGAAGGAGAAAAGGGGAGGGGGGGACAGAGAAATGGAAGGAGACTGGGGGAAAAAGAGGAAATAACAAAAGGAAGGGAAGGAAAAGGGAAAAAGGGAAAGGGGAAAGAAAGGGGAGGGTGTGATATAGGAGGGCAAACACACTGAAGGGAGTGGTATTCAGAAACAAAATACTGGGGAATATGGATAAAGGGGGCGGAAAGGGGGGAAAATAAAAACAGAGGGAAGATAGCACGGAGGGCAGTAAAGAATTAGTTATCATAACCTTGAATGTGAATGGGATGAACTCTCCCTTAAAATGTAAGCAAATAGAGTGGATTAAAAACCAGAATCCTACAATGTGTTGCTCACAAGAAATTCCTTTAAAGCAGAGAGATACATATAGAGTAAAGGTAAAAGTTTGGAGCAAAATATATTTTGCTTCAGCTGAAGTTAAAAAAGCAGGGGTAGCAATCATCACAAAGCAGCAGCAAAAATAGTGTTAAAAGAGATAAGGAAGGACACTTTATCCTCCTAAAAGGTACCATAGACAATCAGTTGGGCAGTTCAAGATTTACTTTTCTTTGTCATAGCAAAAAGAGATTATTAAGGATGTACCTTTTAGGGAATCTGGCATTTGGGGTAACAGTCTTTTTACTTTCTTGAGGGAATATAGAAATAAACATATTCAGATTCTGCATCTTTCCCCATTTTATGACTTGATGAGACTGTTAAACTATATTTTTAAAATTTCAAATGATCATGAACTCCACTATTTTAACCATTTTTTCCTTCTATGCTTTCCCCTTTACTTTGAGAAACAGCAAAGGTTTTAAAATTCTAATAATATTGAAGAAAAGATTTCATTCAGTTTTGTACACTTGAGAGTCTTTATTATGTTCCCTATTCCAGGGATGTTCCGTAAGTATTGATGCAAACTAAATTACAAATTGCCAATAATATAAGAGTGTAAAGGTAAAGGACGCAAATCAACCATTCAAATAGAAAATTTCCTATATTCTTCCTTGTTGAAAAGGAAAATATTCTATTACCCTAGAGCTAGGAAAAGTGTAGAGTTATTTAAACACAATTTATTTCACCAAACATTTATTAAGCATGTACTTTCTGCCAGACATTGTGCTTGGTGTTAGGGAACTTATGCTTAACTTTTTAAACTGTGTATACTGATGACTAAGGAAAAGGAAACCCAGTAAGTAGAAAGACATGGATGGAGAAAATATAACCTAGTGGAATTTATAAGCCCTCATCCTCTTTTTTTCCTAGTAGGAAACATAAATGAAATTCATTATAACACTCAAATATCATTGTTAATAATGACTGTGAAAGCAATAATAATTTCTCTTAACTATATTGTGATAGAAGATTGTTTTAATATAGAGAATATTAGCCTTCAGATTAGGTCTCCTTGTCTTACTGATTAAAAATTAAACCCCCAGTGTATTAATCACATTATCTAGGAGAACAATGCTCAGGATGTAATGAGACTTTGATCCCAGGTAGAGACAAGAGAAGAATTCAGGCAGAGATACAAAAATTATAATCCTTTCAAATCAATTTCATTGAAAGATACTGAGCAAATCTGTACGTATCAGCCACGAAGAATGTTAAGGATCTTTCTCATTTCCCAAAATAATTTAAGAACATGTTTATTTTACCAGTGTCTGTGATCATCATGCGATGATCTATAATACCTAAATGTCTTGTTCAGTAAATCTCAGAAAATAAAAGTTCATGTCTATATTTTTCTGTTATTTTTTTAATCCTATGCTTTTGAGGTTATTACAATTTTAGAGTTTATGCTTTCTTCTTCCTTCGATTGAATCTAGACATATCATCTGAAAAGAAAACATTTATTTCCTCTTGAGAACACAACAAGATGGGATTCTCAGAAAACAGGATGTATTTTGAGCCTGACACAGTGGACTTGTCTGAAGGTGAGGTTTATTTACTGTGCAAAATTAACTGCTCTAGTCAGAACTGCTGGTTTTTATTGTTACTTTTGAAGTTTAAGTTTCTCTGGGAGGTTACCTTTTGGTGTGGGGAATTCTCATGGTTTGGTGAGAATTATTTCTGTTTTTAGTGCCTGGAGAGGTGCTAAGCATTTATTTCTAGAAATAACTTAGTCATTTCTTTGGTGAACCAGACTACTGATTAGATCTCTAGCAGTCTTTTGGGAAAGTGTTAAGAATTTGTGTGGTATTATTTGCATATGTTCAGAGTCTATAATATATGTCTTTGATTTAGTCTTTTATTGTGTCTGTTGGTGTTTTGTCCTGTATAAAGTTATTGCTTAATTGTTTGCCATATTTGATTAAGGGAGAACCTAAATCTAAGATTAGAGATCCAGTAGAAAGACAGCACTTTTCTATATAACTGAGCATTATGACTCTAATAACCTTGCATTTTTTCAACATTGGTGTAAATTAATTAGTTATGATCCTAAATTATGTAGTTTGACATGGGGATCTATTGAAAGAGTTAAATCAATCTCTTTTAAAACAAAGTTAATTTTAAAAGCTAGACAGATCCCACCAATAAAAAGAGAATATTCAAAGAAGTTTTCAATAGTAGACATGTTGGAGGATCATCAGTGTATATCTCTTTGGGGGAAAAGGGGAACTAAAATGCAGGAGAGTGGGAAAGTCAGTAGGAGTCCTTTAGGCACAATGAAGTCCAGGTCCCTACAGCTTAACAACAGCAGAGGTACTGGCACCTCGATAGCAAGGCAACAGGGAAGACACCACCCCAAACAAAATCTGAACTCTGAGAACAACAGGGTAAAAGAAAAGACTGGGAAAGGAACAAACTACTGTTAAGTCAGAACCTGGAAATAATAGAGAAAAAAAATCTCTAAAAAGGCAAGGCCTGGACTACATAGGCAACATCTTGGCCATTGACAAGCCAGAGAGCAGATACTAGTCTCAGCAAAAAGGAAAGCTTGGATCTATACTCCCAATACCCCATGAGCAGAGCTAAAACAAAGGTGATCAAAAAAGGAAAAGAACATTCACTATCGAAAACTACTTTACAGACAAAGAAGACACTAGTGCCATATCTGAAGAAGAAACCAGTGAAAAATCACTCACAGGGAAGTTTCAAAACAGTCCATACATTGGACTCAAATACAAAAGCACATTGAAGACTTTAAAAAAAAGAATTTAAAAACAAAAGAGAGAAAGAAGAAAATGGAAAAAGATAATGAAAGTCCAACAGGAAAATTATGTAAAACTGCCAAAAGAAAGTAATTGTGTTAATAGAAAATATAACCAACTAGTAAAGGAAACACAGATGCTAATTGAAGAAAATAAAACACTAAAAATTAGAATTGACCAAATAGAAACCAATGAATCTACAAGACTACAAGAGTCCATCAAATGAACTAAAAAGGTTGAAAAGAATGAAGAAAATGTAAAGCACCTTTCAGGGAAAAACAATGACCTGGAGAATAAATCCACAAAAGAGAATGCATGAATCATTGTTCTATTAGAAAGTCTAGATCAAAAAGAGCTCCTGGAAAAACTCATGCAGGAAATTATAACAGAAAAATTTTTAAATCTACTAGAACAATATTATAAAATAACCATTGAAAGAATCCACAGAACCCCTCCAGAATGAAGCCCCAGTACACAAACTCCAAGGGCTATAATAGCCATATTCCAGAAGTGTCAAATAAAGGGGAGAATATTGCAAACAAAGTAAAGTAAAAAATTCTATACAAATGAAGCACAATCAGACTCACACAGGATCTATCAGCCTTAGCACTAAAGGATCAGAAGCCCTGAAATAGCATGTTTCAGAGATGAAAGGGCCTGGAATTACAGTCTAGAATGATACATTCCCACTTGGGTTAAAAATCTAACTTACTCTACAGGTACGATGGGAGGGTGGGACTGGGAAATGGAAAGATAATGGAAGAAGGGACTAACAAAAGGGAATGTGAAGGTATGAGTGAAAAAAACTGCAAGTTAAATTTTTAAAAGAAAAGTCAAAGGGGAAAGGTAGGAAAATTTTGGTGAGGAGGAATAAGAGACAAGGAAAGAGAAAAATACAAATAGAAAAATATATATAGCATGGATTGAAATACAGAATTAGAAATCTTAATTGTAAGTGTGAAAGGGATGAAGTGTCCCATAAAACAGAAGCAGATAGCAAAAAGGATTAAAAACCAGAAAATTACATATTGTTTACAAGAAACAAATTTGAAACAGAAATACATACAGGGTAAAGGTAAATATAAAAGCAAAATATCAATCTCATTAAAAGAGATAATGAGGGAACCAAGATGGCTACAGGATAAGAGCATCTCTTAGGTGCTCTCTATAATATTTTAAAACTCCTAAAATAATGACTCTAAATTTTCGAGAGACAGAATCCACAGAGGGATCCAGTGAGGCAGCCTAGGTAGGGGAGTGGAGAGAGACTTCTGAGGTCTGTCCTCTGTACTTGGAAGAAGATTATGGGTGTCTGACCACATTCAGATCCTGATCACAGTCTAGGCCCCCAGATAGAAGAACAGGGACCCCCACCTCAACCCCATAGTACTGTCCCAATAATACTTAAAAGTCCAGGAAGCACCCCAAAATGAGGCAAAAGTTGGGGAAATGAGTAAACAGAGACAAAAGAAGGACACCATTGAGAAATACATTGTCTATGATCCAAAGAAGGATCAAAATATTCGATCTGAAGATGAGGAAGTACAAACTCCTGCATATAAAGACTCCAAGAAAAATGTAATTTGGGCTATGACAGAGCTCAAAAAAGTTTTTGAAAATAACGTAAGGGAGATAGAAGAAAAGTTGGGAAAAGAAATGAGAAAAACATGAATAAGAAGTCAACATCTTAGTCAAGGAGATCCAAAAGAATGCTGAAGAAAATAACATGTTAAAAACCAGCATAGGTCAAATGGATAAAACAGTTCAAAAAGTTATTAAGGAGAAGGATGCTTTAAAAAGTAGAACTGGCCAGATGGAAGAAGAGATAAGAAAGCTCTCTGAGGAGAACAAATCCTTCAGATGTATAATGGAACTAAAGGAAGCTGCTGACTTTACAAGAATTCACGATGCAATAATTCAAAAGCAAAAGAATGACAAATTAGAAGAAAATGTCAACATCTCATTGAAAACAACAACTGGTCTGGAAAACAGATTCAGGAAAGATAATTTAAAAATTATTGGAATATCATGAAAATCATGATGAGGAAAAGAACCTTGACATCATTTTTAAACAATTCCTAGAGGAAACTTGTCCAGATATCCTAGAAGCAGAGGGCAAAATAGAAATTGAGAGAATTCACCAATGTCTCCCAGAAAAAGATAAAAAAACAACCCCACAGGAATATTATAGCCAAGTTCCAGAACTCCCAAGTCAAAGAGAAAATATTATAAGCAGCCAGAAGGACAAAATTGAAATATCATGGAGCTGCAGTTAGGATCACGCAGGAATTAGCAGCATCTACCTTAAAGGCTCATGGGGCTTGGAATATAATATTCCAGAAGCAAAAGATCTCAGAATGAAACTGAGAATCAACTACCCAGCAAAACCGAATGTCCTCTTCCATGGAAAAAAGACTTTCAATGAACCAGGGGAACTTCAAATTTTCCCATTAAAATGGCCAGAGATGAACAGAAAGTTTGATTTTCAAATACAGGACTCAAGTGAAGCATAGAGAGTGGAGGAGAAAGGAAAAATATGAGGGACTTGATGATGATGAACTACATGTATTCCTACATAGAAAGATGGTAATGATAATACCCATAAGAAACTTCTCATTCAGTAGAGTAGGTAGAAGTAGCTTTTATAGATGAAGCAAAGGAGAGAGCTGAATTAGAAGATATATTATATTGCAAAAAAGAGTTAGTGGCTAAAAGAGAGAAATGTAATGGAATTAACAGAAAGGAGAGGTGAAATAAGCTAAAATATTTCATTCAATAAGATTTTTTTTTATTACAATGAGCTATTGCAATGATATGAAAGAGGGGATGGTGAGGGGGAATGAGGGAAACTGCTCTCATCAGAGGTGACTCAGAGAAGAAATAGCATATATACTCAATGAGGTATAGACATCTAGAGTAAGAAGGAGAGAAGGGGTACAGGTGGAAAGGGGGGGTGTGAGTTATGGAGTACAGGGTGGACTGTGGGGAAGAGTGCTCAGATATAATACATTTTCTTTTTTACTTTAAGCAAGGGCCTAGGATTGAATGGCCTGTCTGGGACCACAGGGCCAGTTGGTTGCTGGGCCTCAGGGATATGTGGGCTCAGGGCCTCTTGGTCCCAGAGTCAGTGATCAGCCTGCTGCACAACTCAACTACCCCTACAGCATGTTTAAGAAGAGGGACAGAGTAAGAGAAGTGAGAAAATATGGTATATTGTAGCAGAGAAGTACGAATGGATGGAGTTGCGATCAGCAATGGCAACAGTGGAAATATATGGAAGTAACTTTTGTGATGGAGTTATCATAAAGAATGTTATCCTTCCATGACAGAACTGGTGGTATTGGAACACAGACTGAGGCACATTGATTATCATTATTATTATTATTATTATTATTATTATTATTATTATTGGGGGATTAAAGGGCAAATGGGGTTGGGTGTCTTGTCCAGGGCTGCACAGCAGGGAAATTGTTGGGTGTCTGATGCCGATTTTGAACCAGGGCCTGCATTCTGGACACTGTGTCACCTAACTGTCCCTACTATTATTATTGCTGTTATTATTATTATTATTATTGTTGTTGTTGTTGTTTTATTTGGGGTTTTTAATTTGGATTTTTCAGGACAATGGGGTTTGGGGAGGTTTGCCCAGGGTCACACAGCTGGGTGATTGTTGGGTGTCTGGGGCCAAATGTGGACTCAGATGCTCCTGGCTCCAAGGCTGGTACTCCATCCACTGCACCACCTAGCTGCCCCTATTATTATTTTTTTAATTTTAATTTTAATTTTTTTTCATTCTTTATTGCTCATGAGGATCTATATTTTGGCAGAAGGGAGTATTATGTTTACTCTTAAGCAAGAATATTTTAGTAATGTATAAAAGCATTTGTATAAACAAAAAATAATAAAAAAGATAACAAAAAATAAATAAAATTTTTAAAAAAAGAAAAAAGAAAAGAACAAGTAGACTATACAGAATAATGCAATAGGAAAGAACTCTTAAACTAAGCTGAGATATAAGAGTGATCAATTCTGGTCCCAGAAAAGTGATGAGAATAGATTCTGATGAGAAAGGTAGGGAAATATATGGATAGAGAATGTTTCATACCCTGTCATTTGTGGTCTAGTATCTTTGCCAAGAAAATGCCAAATGGTGTCATAGAGAATTGGACACAACTGAAGAATGATTGAACAACATAAATATATCTGTTTTAGAAACAAAGGAGATCAATAATATTATTTTTTTTTTTTAAAAAAGACCATTCTTTGTAAACCTGATTTCATAGTGACTACCAATCATTATTATTCCATTATGGGGCAACTTTATATCTATTAAGTTCCATTGCTATCAGTATAAATATTTCCCCTTCATTTACTATTCTCAGTTAAGGCTTACTGTTTTTATAAAGCTCTCTATTCACATATGATTGCCTCAAACTATGAAATAATTTGCCTTAGGTTTGCTAAAAGTTAATTTTTTAATTAGTCCCATTGTGAATTTGGATCAAAACTCAGGTTGTTCATCCTTCTTAATTCTATTAATTTACATTTTTGCTAAGTACATTTTCCTAAGAAAAGAAAGGAGGTAATTTAATTTACTTTGACCAATGTGTATTAAATCAGTTGTTTACATTTAGAACCTTAACATGTTGTCCTCCTTTTGAAAATAAAATAACCTTTTTCCACTCTTTTCAACAAAAAAAGGATAAGGAAAGAAATTACATCTTCTTAAAAGTCACCATTGGTAATAAAGCTATAGCATTACTAAACATGTATGCACCTAGTGGTATAGCAACCAAACTCCTAGAGGAAGAGCTGAATTAATTACAAGGAGACATAGATAGCAAAACTATAATAATGGGAGACCTCAATCTTCCTCTCTTAGAACTAGATAAATCTAACAATAAAATAAACATGAAGGAATTTAAGAATGTGAATGAATTCTTAGAAAATTCATATATAGTAGACCTCTGGAGAAAAGTTAATGGGGATAGAAGAGAATAAACCTTTTTCTTGGCAGCAAATGGCACTTTACCAAAATTGACCATGTACAAGGGCACAAAACCTTTATAATCAAAGGGAGAAAGGCAGAACTAATATATACATACTTCTTAGAACATTAGGCAATAAAAATTACCATTAATAAAGGGTCATGGAAAGATTAAACTAGAACTTATTGGAAATTAAATAGCTTTATCTTAATTATTGGGTGAATCAAACAGCAAACAATAAAAATAATTGATAATCATGCCAAAAATAATAATGACACAATATCCCCAAATTTATGTGAAGCAGCCAAGGCTGTTTTGAAGGGAAACTTTATATCACTAAATGTCTTTTTGAATAAAATCAAGAAAGCGGATGTAATTGAATTGGTTATGGAACAATAAAGCTAGAAAAAGAATAGATTAAAGATCCTCAATTAAATACCAAATTAGAAATTCTGAAAATCAAGGGGGGAGATTAATAAATTTGATAGCAAAAAAACCATTTATGTTATACATAAAACTAAGAGTTGATTTTATGTAAATTCAACAAAATAGATGAAAATTTTATTAAACTTATTTGAAAAATGAAAGAAGATAACCACATTATCAGTATCTAAAATCAAAAAGGGTGAGTTAACCACCAATGAGGAGGAAATTAAAGAGATAATTCAAAGCTACTTTGCAAAACTGTATGACAATCAATTGGATAATCTGAGTGAAATGGATGAATATTTTCAAAAATGCAAACTTTCTAGATTAACAGAAGAAGAAATAAATTACTTAAATAATACCATTTCAGGATAAAGAAATTGAAAAAAAATCAATAAATTCCCTAAGAATGGTGTCCAGGTCCAGATGGATTTACAAATGAATTCTACCAAACATTTAAGGAACAATTAATTCCTATTCTGTATAAAATATTTATAAAAAATAGGAGAGGAAGGAGTTCCACCAGACTCCTTTTTATGACACCAAAAGCATGCTGATCCCTAAACCAGGAAGAGCCAGAACAAAGAAAATTATAGACCAATCCCCCCTAATAAATATTGATGCAAAAATTTTAAATAAATTTTTAGCAATGGGAAAAAATTTACAAATAGTAAGAATTCTAATAAGAAATGATAATTTTTTCCATCATTGATTAAGTGAGATGCTACAAAAGAGAGCACAAAAATGAAATTGCTTTATTTGGAGCTCAATAAAAGATTTTAGATCCACATGCTTCTTCTTCTTCAACAATCCCTCCCTTTCAGAAACTAGTCCCTCTTCCAAATCTCTTATCTGCTTCTGTTTATCTTCTCTGAATAAGCTTCAGTTCCTCCTCCTACTGAACCACCAAAGTCTTTTAAACTCACTCTTCTCCCTTCCCCAGGAGTTCCATCTCACCTTTCTTTTTCATATTCTGTCCTCATCCTTCTGCACTATCATCTTTACCTCCCAAAGACTTTGGTTTTGTGAGATCCATTCTATTTACCAACCTGGGTCATAATCTAAATCCTACTAAAACTTATCTGCCTGCTCTCCTCTATCTTACCCTCTCAATTCCTAAGGAAACCTTTTCCTCTTTTCCTTCTCCTTATCCTAAAAGTGAGCCTCAATCATCACTCACACTTCCTTCTTTACCTTCTCCTCCTCTCTTCCTCATTCATCTTCTCTTCCTGTCTTTCTAATTTTCCTTACATTCCTTCTTTTTCCTCCCCTCCATGTTCTAATCCCTCTTTTTTACCCTATTTCCCCTATCTTTATGCCATTAGAATTCCCTCTTCTCTGTGTTCTCCAATTTCTTCACTTTCCTCATCTGTTTCCTCTCCTTATTGCCCCAATAGCAATATATCTATTACCTCTTTTCTTTGCCCTGAAAATTGTTATTTTTGTGTTCCTATTTCATCTCCTTTTTATAGTTCTGCTTATCCTTTTATTTAACCTCAACCCATTTACTCTTCTTATTCTCTTATTTCCTCTTTTCCTTATTCCACCATTTCCTCTTTTCTTGCTATTTTCCTGTCAATCCTTTCATCTTATTCTTCTATTCCATCTCCTTCCAAACTCCCTGCTACCCCCTTCCTTTTCTTGATCTGAGAGAATCTGTTTCTAAGGAGGTTGCCCCAGCTGTAGATAAGAGTCCAATTTCTGACCATATCAAGATTTATGCTTTTAAAGTGATAAATAGACCATACTCTTAGATTGTTCTAACTAAAGATGGAGAAGGATGGGTTACATCTGATATTCTGTTAAAAGCTCCTATCCAAAAATCTGTCACCAGCAGGCAGTTTGAGGATAAATTAAAAGGAACTATGTCTTCATTACAAGGAACTAGGTCATTGGAAGAAATAGTGCAAAATTTTGGAGGGCAACAAAAAACAATTACAAAGGTCCTACCAAATAAGCTTTATGAAGTTTTAAAACTTCTCATCTTTCTATTACCCTTGAACAGAATTGTTTTCTGCTATTATTTTGTCTGGCTCTTCTGTATTGCACAATGACAACAACCTGTTATCTCTCATTCCTCCTTCTCCCACAATAGTCACTGTGGCTGACCTAGGAAGTAATTGTTTTGCTATATCTGTTCAATCCCTGTAGTTAGTACCTTTTTTTGCTTTTTCATGGGAAAGATAACAGTTTACATGAAATCTTTTTTTTTAATACTAGCACTTTTATTTCTTAACCTATATTCTAATTATCTGAATTCATAGCTCTCCAGTTCTCCAACTCTCCAAATTCCCAACTCTCCAATTCTCCTTCTTCTTATCTCTTTCTCCTTTTCACATTCCACAGTGGAGGTTTTCTCTCCTACATCCTTCAACTCTACCTCTCTCTAAATCTAAAAGGATAGCAAAGCCTATTTGTTTTTTGAGCTGAAATTTTTTTTGTTCCTTTTACATATTAGGTTTAACTAGGCTTTTTGCTAAATGCTACAAATTAAGAATTATTTTAGGTAAAATGTTCCATAGATCCAAAGTATATTGTGAACCTTTGGAATTAAGATACAATTTATATAAAATATAAACACATTTTAAGTCTCTATTTTAAATTTAAAAAGGTTTTATTCTTCACAAATTGATAAAGTAACTTGAAAATAATTTTAGCTATATTGTGAATAGCTCAAAAGTATAAAAATGAATATCCAAGTTATAACAATGAAAAATTAGGTATGATAAATAAGTATAAATATTTAATCACTGCTTATTTAAGTGAAATATCTCTTGGAAAAAAGAAATGACCTTAAAAACAGATTCAGGATAGACAATTTAAAAATCATGACCAGGAAAAGAGCCTTAAAGATTTTCAATAGGAAAATTGCCCTGATACCCTAGACAAAGCAGAGGATAAAATAGAAATTTAGAGAATCCATCAATCTCCTCCTAAAAGTGAAACCCCCCAAATTCCCAGAAATATTATAGTCATATTCCAGAACTCTCAATTCAAAGAGAAAAATATTACATGTAGCCAGAAAGAAACAAACTAAATTTCTTGGCTTTGCAATAAAGATTACACAGGACTTATCAGCATCTACATGAAGGGCTCAGAATATTATATTCTTGAAGACAAAAGAGCTTGGAATGCAAATGGTAATCAACTACTCAGCAAAAGTGAACAATCTCTTCCAGGGGAAAAGATAAATATTCAATGAAATAAGTGAATTTCAAACTTTCTTGTTGAATTGGCCAGAGCTAAATGGAAATTTTGATCTCCAAGGACAGGATTCAGACAAAGCATAGAAAGAGTTTATGCAAACATTAAATTATGAGCAATTCAATAATATTGAAGTGCCTGTGTTCCTTCATGGGAAGATGATACTGAATTATTCATATAAACCATCTCAGTGAACAGAATCATTGTAAGGATAATATTTAGACAAGGTACAAGAGAGAGCTGAATATGATGATATATTGTACATATGTATTCAATGGGTGAAAAAGGAATGTACAGGGAGAAAGGGAAAGGAGTGTTAGAATAGGCTAAGATATTTGTTATAAAAGAGTCATGAAAAACCTTTTGCAATAGCATGGAATATGGGAAGATGAGGGGGAATGAGTGGGGCTTCATTCTCACCAGAAATGGCTCAGAGAGGAAACATAATAACACACTTAATAGAGTATAGAAATCTATGTTACACTAGAGGAAAAACGAGAGGAAGGGAATGTGAAAAAGGGGATGGGGTATAAATGATAAAAGAGAAAGTTTATCATAGGAGAGGGAAGGCAGATACAGCACACTTCTTTTTTTGCTTTTTGCTTGGTGGTAGAATTGAATGCCCTGCCCAGGATCACATAGTTGAATGGTTGTTGTGTGCCTGGGATGGGATTTGGGCTTGAATTCTCCTGATCCCAGGTTAGGTGCTCTCTCCTCTGCAACATTTGACTGACCTATAACACAATTTTGAAGATGGAAAACAAGAAAGGAGAGAGAGAAAAGAATAAATGAGGGTAGGGAGAAATACTAACTGTGGGGAAAACATAGAAACATCTTCTCTGATGGACTTATGATAAAGAATGTGAACCATCCCTAGAGAAGGAGCCGATGGTATCTTAATTCAGTCTACAGTACTTTTTTTCTCTTTCTCACACTTCATTTTTTGTGATATTTTTCTATTTGGGGGAAGGAGGAGGGCTGTTGTTTACTCTTACAGCAAGACTATTTTAGTAATATGTAAATAAAATTTTGAAATTAAATAAATAATTAAGTGAATGAATAAATGAATGAATGAATGAATGAATCAAGAAGAGTTGTTTATGAGTTGCTTCCCCAACAACTCCTCTCTCCTCTTCACTGGCCTGGAGAACTGAGAAGAGGCCATTGGGCTTTATTTAGAATTTGGGAGGCTAGACCAGTGTGCCTTAAAATCTTGCAATGTAGTAAACTACTACATGATCTTTGTTCTACAAAGAATTGTCTCTATCATATATCTATCTATCTATCTTAGAGTTGCATATTGAAAAATAAACAATGAACCATTTCTGATAGAGTGGAATCCAGATTAGAACAATTTAGCATGTTCACATGTCTGAGGTATATTGAATTCTAGAATCATGAAACAGTGCAAATTTAGTGAATTAGTATGAAAATATCTAGTGTTTTGTTTCACAATAAAGAATGGAAGTTGAGGGATATGGAGTCAAGATGATGGCTTGAAGCCAGGATTTCCCAGAAACACTTCCCCAGAAAACCACAAATGCTATAAAATTATGATTCTAACCAAATTCTAGAGTGGAAGAGCCCACAGATAGACTGAATAAAACTATTTTTCCAGGCCAAGACAACTTGATAAATCTGAAGGAATGATCTATTTTTGAGGACCAGGGTTGAAAGAGTTATAGTACAATCTTGGCTGCAGTTGTGCCAGGGCAAACCAGTTCTAGCCTTCCAGAAAATATCCACAGAGTACCTGGGTCTCAGAAGTTCCCTGGGTCCATGGTAGCAGGGATCACTAGGGATGGCTTGGAGGGTCAGCACGAAAACTCTCCCACACCAGAGTGAGCGCAGAATACAAATCAGTAGAGACCTCAAGCCATGTCTACCCTGGCAACCTGCAGAGTCACCCAGCAACTCCTGGGCTTAGTACCCATCCCACAAATGTCAAGGAGGAGGGGAGAGACTGCAGAGGCTCTCTGCTATCCATGCTGCAGGGTTCTACTGTTTTGCCCATGTTCAGATCCAAGGCCAAATCTATACCCCATACTACAGAGAGAAACAGGGATCATGTTCACAGTTCCAGGGAAGAAGGGAGTGTTTGTGGTAATCCACAGAATAGAGCACAAGCCAGGAAAGCAGTCAGCGTCTCTCATAAGATGTGGAGGAATTAAGGTCCCTGGGATTGTCCCAAAAGGACACAAAACCTTGGAAGCATAATAAAATCTGGTCATAGAGTGAAGAAAAGAGCAAACAAAAGAAAAAATCAGAATAAAATAATTTGGACCCATGAAGGATCAAAATATACAGTCAGAAGATAACAAAGTTAAAGCTTCTGTATCCAAAGCCTCCAAGAAAAAAGCAGAATTTCTTTTAGGCTATGGAAGAGCTCAAAAAAAGACTTTGAAAAACAAGTAAGGGAGGTAGAGGAAAAATTGTGAAGAGAAATGTGAACAATACAGGAAAATCATGAAAACCAAGTTGGCACCTTGGTGAGGGAGAATGAAAATATATCAAAGAAAATAACATGTTAAAGATGAGTTTAGGTTGAATGGAAAGAAAAAAAGCAGTCCAAAGGTTAATGAGGAGCAAAATGCCTTAAAAAGCAGAATTGTACAAATGGAAAAGGAGATAAGAAAGCATTCTGAATAAAACAACTTCAAATTTAGAATGAAATGAAGGGATGCTGATGACTTTGGGAGGAATCATAAAACAATAAATCAAAATCAAAAGAATGAAAAACTAAACGAAAATGTGAAATATCTCATTGAAAATCAGATCCAGAAGAAATAATTCAAAAATTATTGGGCTACATGAATTTCATGACCAGGAAAAGAGCCTAGACTTCTATTTTCAAGAAAATAATCCAGCAAAATTACCCTGACATCCTAGAAGCAAAGGGAAAATATAATTTGAGTGAATCCACCAATCACCTTCTTGAAAGTGATCTCCCCGCAAAAAACTCCAGGTAATATTATAGTCACATTACAGAATACTCAAATTAGCAAAAAATATTACCAGTAGGTAGAAAGAAATAATTCAATTATTGTTGTGGTGCAGTTAAGATCACACAGGATTTGTCAGTGTCTACATTAAGACCTCATGGGGCTTGGAATATGATATTCTGGAAAGCAAAACAGCTTGGATTACAACCAAGAATCAACTACTCAGCAAAACTGAATATTCTCTTTCAGAGGAAAGATGCACATTCAATGAAATAGAGAACTTTCAAACTTCGCTGTTAAAATGATCAGAGCTGAACAGAAAGTTTGTTCTTTAAGTACAGGTGTCAGGTGAAGAATAGAGAGGGAGTGGACAGGAAAGGCATATTATGAGGGATTAAATGATGTTGAGCTGCTTAATTACCTGCATGGGAAGATGATACTGAAAACTTATATGAACCTTGTCATTTATAAGAGCAGTTAGGAGAGGCATTCACACAGATAGATAAGGCACAGGAAAGAGCTGAATATGATGTAATATATTTTAGAGATGGAGTCAATGAGTGGAAAGGGGATATACTGGGAGAAAGGGAAAGGAGAGGTAGAATGCAATAACTTGTTTTATGTAAAAGAGTCAAGAAAAAGGTTTTATAAAGGAATGGAAGTGGGAAGGTGAGGGGGAATGAGTGAGCATTCATTCTTACCAGAAATGGCTTAGAGAGGAAATGATCTTCACACTCATTAGGGTATAGAAACCTATCTTGCCCTAGATAAAAAAGGAGAGCAAAGGGTTTGTAGAAAGGGGAGAGGTGGAAGTGACTGGGGATGTAGGTCATAGACGAGATGAAAGATCATGAGAGAGGGAAGTCAGATACAATACCCTTCAGAGGAAGGACAGGGTGATAATAAAGAGAGAATGGAATCAATGGAAGTAGGAAAGAATAGAATGGAGGTAAATACATTGAAAAATATTGAAGCAACTTCCCCTGATGAACTTATGATAAAGAATGCAACCTATTCCAAAGAATAAGCTCATGGTATTCACAGTCTGAAATACGTTTTTTTTTTCACACTGCAATTTTCGTGAGGTTTCTCTATCTTTTTGTGGGGGAGGGGTATTATGTTTATTTTCCAATAAGATCATTTTAGTAATGTGAAAAATAAATAAATCATTAAAAATGGAAGCTGGAACAATTTTGATATTAAATGTATTTTTATTTAAAAATTGTAGATAGAAAATTTGTGTTTTGTGTTTTTGTTTTGTCTTGTGCAGTAAAAAAAGAGTAATAAATATATTGATCAGGAGTTAAGTAATTATAAGTACAGATTTGATTTAATCCAAAATTTTGTTCTGAAAGGAAAAGGAACAAGACTACCTAAATTGAGATATATATTAAAGCTATAGAGTCACTTGCTTTTAGTTATCCATATATGGGTGAATTTTCTAGGCATTACTAAAATATTACATACACACACACGCATGCACATACACACACACACACACACACACACACACACACACACATATATATATATATACATATGTATTCTATCAACATGGGAGGTTTTTAAATTTTAAAGTGCATAAATGTAATCATGGTAATATTGTGTTATTACTAATTGTTCTAATATTAGGAAATATTAATTTAAATATTTAATGAACGTTTATTCCTATGTAACATCCTAAAAAGGAATGTAGTGAGTGAACTTTGTCTTTGCATGTGTTTCCTCTACCTTTCTGTTTGTAAAGACCTTTTTCATCAAGGAAGATGATACGTAGAAGAAATTTTAGGGGTATACTTATATTTGCTTTAAGAATGAACAAGACAGATATCCATCAATTTATAAGTTCACAATTATTATATTATCTTTTTAATAGCAGGAATATTTTTATTTGCTTTTTAAAAAGGAAAAAAAAATAATGAAATAGGTTTTTAAAAAAATTTTTTGAGGGCGGCTAGGTGGCGTAGTAGATAAAGCCCTGGCCCTGGAGTCAAGAGTAACTGGGTTCAAATCCAGTCTCAGACACTTAATAATCTATCTAGCTCTGGGGCTTTGGGCAATCCACTTAACCCTGTTTGCCTTGCAAAAACCTAAAAAAAAAAAAAAGGTTTCGTTGTGTGATTTGGATGAGGCCTAGATTTTAGTATCTATAAGCTAATTTATTGCTATAATGTGAAGATATTGCTTGTATCGAAATGGAAAAAATTCTACTTTTTTAATTTAGTGTTTATGAAACAACCATTTATTGGGTTAACAATATAACAATTCGTAATAATAATTGCAAGCAGTAAAGGTTTTGTCATTTCAGGGCAAAAGAGTTATACTGGTATTTTGAAATTATCTTGTTCAAGAGTAAGGTTCTGAATAATTCCATTTATTTTTAAGATAAAAAGTATGATTGCAGTAGAATAGGAAATGCTTTAAATTGTTTCATTTCCTGCTCTCTGAAGAATAAGAAAGCTTTTTTTTAATTTGAAGATTTTATTTATTCTGAGTTTTACAATTTTTCCCCCTAATCTTACTTCCCTCCCTCCACCCCCCACAAAATGCAATTTGTCAGTCTTTACATTGTTTCCATGGTATACATTGATCCAAATTGAATGTGATGAGAGATAAATCAAGTTTTAATAACCCCTTATTCTTTTGGTATATGCTTGTCATTATGTGCCCCATTTGCCTCAAAAGGGGAGATTGACTGACAAAATATTTGGTTTATGATTTGATAGGATATTTTGGTATGGCTTTGTAAGAGTAGTTTTGTATTTTAAAATAAGTTAGTAATTTTGCAATAATCAAGCATTATTTTTTAATATTTATTTATTTTCTAATTTTTTTATTCTCATTTCGTACAAATGTTTTTTTTACATTAATAAAATATACTTGTTTACAAGTAAACAAAATACCCCTACCCCCATGAATATAGATAGACTTGCTTGGGCAAAGAAGTAAAGGGGAGAGGAAAAAAAATTAAAATAAAAAAATAGTAATAATTGTAGGTATGGATGTGCTTCAGTCTTTGTTCCAACACCATCAACTCTGTCATGAGTGGATCACATTCTTTATGATAAGTCCATCACAAAAGTTACTTCCATATTTTTCCAAAGTTGCCATTGCTGATCACAACTCCCTCCTTTCTTATTTCTCCACTACCGTGTACTATATTTTCTCTCTCCTTTCATACTGACTCTGCTGTTGGGTAGCTGAGTGGCACAGCTGACAGATCCCTGGTCCTGGGGCCAAGAAGCCCTGAGCCCCTATACCACCCCTTAGGCCCAGAATCTACCTGGCCCTATGGTCCTGGGCAGGCCATCCAATCCCAGCCCCTTGCAAGAAGTAAAAAAGAAAATGTGTTATATCTGAACACTGTCCCCCCCATGGTCCATCCTCTCGTCCTTTATTCACATCCCCACCCCTTCACCCTGCTCCCCCCTCCTTCTTACTCCAGATGTCTATACCCCATTGAGTATATTTGCTGTTTCCTCTCCTAGCCATCCCTGATGAGAGCAAAGGTTCCCTAATTCCCCCTTGCCTCCCCCCCTTCCATATCATTGCAATAGCTCATTGTAATAAAAAAAAACTTATTATGTGAAATATCTTGGACTATTCCCCCTTCCTTTTTCTTTCTCCCTTTCCATTTCCCTTTTCTTCCTATTGACTCGATTTTTACCCCATATTTTATCTTCAAATTCAGCTTTCTCCTTTGCTTCAACTATAAAAGCTCCCTCTACCTGCTCTATTAACTGAGATGGTTCATATGAATATTATCAGTATCATTTTTCTATATATGCAGTTCATCCTCATTAAGTCCCTCATATTTCCCCCCTCTCCTCCAATCTCCATGCTTCACCTGGGTCCTGTATCTGAAGATCAAACCTTCTGTTCAGCTCTGGCCATTCCAAAAGGAACATTTGAAATTCCCCTGGTTCATTGTAAGTCCATCTTTTTCCATGGAAGAGGACATTCAGCCTTGCTGGATAGTTCATTCTTGGCTGCATTCTAAGCTCTTTTGCCTTCCGTTATATTGTATTCCAAGCCATACGAGCTTCCAATGTAGATGCTGCTAAGTCCTGAGTGATCCTGACTGCAGTTCCACGATATTTGAACTGTGTCCTTCTGGCTGCTTGTAATATTTTCTCTTTGAATTGGGAGTTCTGGAACTTGGCTATAATATTCCTAGGGGTTGGTTTTTTGGGATCTCTTTCTCGGGGGGATCGGTGAATTCTCTCCATTTCTATTTTTGCCCTCTGCTTCTAGAATATCAGGGCAATTTTCCTGTAGTAATTCTTTGAAAATGATGTCAAGGCTCTTTTCCTGATCATGACTTTCACGTATTCCAATAATTTTCAAATTATCTTTCCTAAGTCTGTTTTCCATATCAGTTGTTTTTTCAATGATATTTTCTTCTAATTTTTCTTTTTTTTTTGTTTTGGAAGTATTGATTCCTGATTTCTGGTAAATTCATCAATCTCCTTGAATTCTATTCTTTGTCTGAAGGATTTATTCTCCTCAGAGAGTTTTCTTATTTCTTTTTCCATCTGGCCAATTTTGCTTTTTAAAGCATTCTTCTCCTCAATACCTTTTTGAACTGTTTTATCCATTTGACCTAAGCTGGTTTATAGCAAGCTATTCTCTTCAGCATTTTTTGGATATCCTTTACTAAGCTGCTGACTTCATTTTCATCTCTGCATCTCTCTCCTTTCTTTTCCCAATTTTTCTTTCAACTATATCATTTGATTTTCAAAGTCTTTTTTGAGCTCTATCGTAGCCTTAGCCCAACTTCTGTTTTTCTGGGAGTCTTTAGATGTAGGAGCTTGTGCTTCCTCGTCTTCAGACTGAGTATTTTGATCCTTTTTGGGCTCATTTGCAAAATATTTCTCAATGGTCTTCCTCTTATTACTTTGCTTGCTCATTTTCCCAGCCTAAGGCTGTTTTTAGGGGTGCTTCCTGAGCTTTTGGGACACTCCCACAAGGGTCTCAGTGTGTGAGGTTCTGTCCTCTCCTCCTGCTCTGTGAATGAACATAAGCACCCCCCTCTGCCACTGGGCCGAGGTGGGGGGGGGGCTGTTGTTCTATAGGGGGGCCTAGACTGGGATCAGGATCTGAATGTGGTCAGAGCCCCAGAGTCCTGTTCCAGGGGCAGACGACAGAGCTCGGCAGTCTCTCTCTCTCTTCACTCCCCTCCCTCAGCTCAATGGGCTCATGTCCTGGGGGCGCCTGCTTACCAGCTCTGCCTGCTTCTGTTTCTGGGATGTGGGCTTCTGAAAGACCAAGCTGCTGGCTGTGTGCACTGAGGGCTGGGCTCCATGTCCTCCCTCTGGCAGAGGTCCCCCTCTCTTCCCCCACTTTTTGCCTGTGCTCCCCAGGGTGCAGCTCAGGAGATTCCCCTGCTGCTGTGAGCCGCGGCTCCCAGCACCGTGGGGCTGCCTCCAGGAGGCTGAAGTTCTTTAGCTCTGGTGGGGCACCCCTCTGGTGGGCCACCCCTCTGGCCCCGGGGAGCAGAGCCTTTCTGCTCTTTTCCAGGTTACCTTGAGTAGGAGAACTGCCTCACTGGGTCCCTTTGTGGGTTCTGCCTCTTGAAAGTTTAGTTAGAGTCCTTAGTTTATGGGTTTTTATCAGAGAGCTCCTAAGACTCGATCCCTTCATGTTGCCATGTAGATAATATTTACAACCTGGTAATATATGTTTGGGTTTACAATACATATTTTTTATTGCTCATGACTTTCCTTACTTCATTTCTGCAATGATATCTAAATATTACCTTTGTGTATATTTATTACATTAGAAATTAAGAACAGCTATAGAAATATATAGAACTTGTTTAAGAATCAGTTAAAATGTTTTGTTAAAAGGGATTTTGGAAGCAATGATTTATTTGAATATGGATGATAAATGACCATATAAATAAAATATAAATTACTTTTACAAGATTTCTTGCTTCATGTATTTTGTGATTATTGTATTTTTACATTAAAATCTTTATTATAAAATCACATGCGCTAGGAACAACCAAAACACACAAAGAAAATTATAGTCCCTTCTTCATAATGAATATTGATGCCAAACTCTTTTTTTTTTTTTTGCTAGGCAATGTGGTTAAGTGGCTTGCCAAGCCCACACAGCTAGGTAATTATTAAATGTCTGAGACTGGATTTGAACCCAGGTACTCCTGACTCCAAGGCCAGTGCTTTATCCACTACGCCACCTAGCCACCCCGATGCTAAACTCTTAAATAAAATTTCAGCAAAGAGATTAAATTATTACCAGGAAAATAATCCATGATCAGTAGGAGTTAGATCAGGTAGTCAGGGATGTTTCAATAATAGGAAAAAATTCAACATAATTCGACACATTAGTAACAAAACCAATATACCATATTATTATCTTTCTTTTAGGTTATTTTTGCAAAGCAAACAGGGTTAAGTGGCTTGCACAAGGCCACACAGCTAAGTAATTATTAAGTGTCTGAGACAGGATTTGAACCCAGGTACTCCTGACTCCAAGGCCGGTGCTTTATCCACTAGGCCACCTAGCTGCCCAACCATATTATTATCTTAATAGATGTTGATGAACTACAGCAGGATCTATCTAAAACAATGTACAAATTTTGCATGTAATCATGATAAACTAGGAGCATTTCCAATAAGATCAGGGGAGTAAGAAGGATGCCCATTTTCAACAATATTATTGAATATAGTATTATAAATATGAACCTTAGCAATAAGAGAAGAAAAAGAAATTGAAGGAATCAGAATTGGCAATGAGTAAGCAAAAATTTCATTCTTTGCAGATGATATGATTGCATACTTAGTTCCTTCTTCCTTTTCTTTCTCTTCCTCTCAGTTCTTTCCATTATCCTCCACTGACTCCATCCTTTTAATATATTGTACCATTCTAATCCAATCATTTTTTGTGCCCTGTCTATATATGCTCCTTCTAACAGTTCTTATAAATGAGAAAGTTCCTATGAGTTAACAATATCTCCTTACCCTACAGGTTCAATGTCATTAAATTCCACATAGTTACTCCTTCTCTTCCATGTCCTCTATGGCTCATCAGAGTCCTGCACTTGAAGATCACAAGTTCTGTTCAACTCTGGTTGTATTAATAGGAAAGTTTGAAAGTCCCCCATTTCAATGAAAGCCCATATTTTCCCTTGAAAGAGGATATTCAGTTTTGCTGGGTAGTTGATTCTTGGTTGTAAACCAAGATCTTTTTTCTTCTGGAATATCATATTCCAGTCCATATGAGCCCTTAATGTAGATGCTGCAAGATCTTGTGTAATCCTGTCTATAGGCACATGATAATTCAATTATTTGTTTCTGGCAGCTTTTAGTATTTTCTCTTTGACTTGGGAGTTTGGGAATTTGGCAATAAAATTTCTAGAAGTTTTTCTTTTGGGACCTTTTTCAGGAGATGACCAGTGAATTACTTCAATTTCTATTTTACCCACTTCTTCTAGGATCTCATGGCAATTTATCTGTATTATTTCTTGACAAATAAAATCTATTCTTTTTCCTGGTCATGACTTTCATGTAGCCCACTAATTTTTAAATTATTTCTACTGGATCTAGTTTTTAGGTTGGTTGTTTATCCAATGTGCTATTTCACATTTTCGTCTAAGTTTTGGCTTTGTTGGAAGAGTTTGATTTCTTCCTTATTTCTTGCAAAGTCATCAATTTCCTTTAGCTCCATTCTGCTTTTGAAAGAGTTATTTTCTTCGTAGAACTGTTTTTTATGTCCTTTTCCAATGGGTTAATTATGTTTTCTTATGGCATTCTTCTCCTCTTTTGCCTTTTGTTTTGGCCCAAACTGTTTTTAACATATTATTTTTTTCAGTATTTTTTGTATTTCTTTCACCAAACTGCTGATTTGGTTGTTTTTTTTTTTTCATGATTTATCTGCATCGCTGCCATTTCTCCTCCAAATTTTTCTCTCCATCTTGCTTAATTGCTTTTCAAAGTGTTTTTTGAACTCTTGCACAGTCTGAGCCCATTTTCTATTTCTCTTGGAGGTTTTTGGATATGGAAGCTGCGATTTGTCATCATCTGAGTATGGGTTTTGATCTTCCATGGGACCAAAGTACCTTTCTATGGTCAGATACTTTTATTTTTCCAATTGTTTACTCATTTCTTCAGTCCAAGACTAATTTACAGCACTTCCAAGGTTTTGGGGGGGGGGGTTGGAGGGAAACCTCACTAAGACCTTTATTCCTCCTAGATCTCATACTCTCTTGCCTTCACTTTGATGTGTAGATAACCACAGGCACTCCCCTTTGCCCTGGAGCTTTGAGGAGGATCCCTTCTATCTTAGTATGGAAGGCCAAACTGCAACCTGGATCTGAGTGTAAGCAAACAGCAGAGTCCTGCCCCAGGGTGGGCAGAGATATTTCTGCAGCCTCCCCTGACCCCATTACTGTCTGTGGGCTGTGCTCTGGAGGTACAGATTGGTTCCCCCTGATACTTGCTGTAGGTTCTGTGGCCTGTGCTCTTTAATCTATACTCATTCTCATGTAGCAGAGTTCTCTCATCACCCCTTCTAGTTGTTCCCAGTGACCCCTTGGCTGGGCTGGGCTGGGCTGAGCTGTGACCAGGGCTTTTTTCCAACTCCTGGTCCTGGTGGAACACACTTTTCCCATGGAACTTCTAAGTTATCTTCGACTGAGAAAATATATCACTCAGGCTTTCTGTGGGTGCTGCCACCCTCTAAATTTTGACTAGAGTCATAATTTGATGGCTTTTGGAGTTTTTTGGGGAAGCAGTTTCCAGGAAATGCTACCTTCACATTGCCATCTTGGCTCTGCCCCCTGATAGTATACATAGGGAATCTGAGGAAATCATCTAAAACTGAACCAATTAACAAATCAAGCAAAGTAGCAAGATATAAAATAAAGCCCTATAAATCATAAACCTTTCTATATACAAAGAATAAACCCAAAGAATAAGAGATAGAAAGAAAAATTCCATTTACAGTAACTGCAGACAAGATTAAATACTTTCAATTCTAGTTCCCAAGGAAAATCCAGAAATTTTATGAACACAATTATAAAGCATTTCTCACCCAAGTAAAGTCAAATCTAAACAATTGGAAAAATGTCATTTGCTCATGATTAGGACAAGCTAATATAATAAGAATGATAATACTCAAATTAAATTACTTATTCAATACCATGTCAATCAAACTCTGAACTAATTATGTTACTGAACTAGGAAAATAGTAACAAAATTCATCTGGAACAAAAAATAGATTATCAAGGGAACTGATGAAATAAAAATGTAAAGAAAGGTGGCCTGGATTTACCAGATCTAAAATTATAATAAAAAGCTTCAGCCATCAAAACTGCTTCCTACTGGTTAAGAAATAGAGTAATGGATCAGTGGCTTTGGATTGGTCCAAAAGGAAACAGGAGTGAATGACTACAGCAATGGACAGTTTGACAAATATAAAGATATCAGCTTCTGCGATAAGAACTCACTATTTGACAAAAAGAATTGTTGGGAAAACTGGAAAATAGTATGAAAAAACTAGGCATAGATTCACATCTCATATCCTATTTCAAAATAAAATCAAAATGGGTACTGGATTTAGACATAAAGTACTATCAATAATAGACCAATAATTAGTTTATCTACCAGGTGTATGGAAAGTGGAGAAATTTATGATCAATCAAGAAATAATAGTACATTATAAATTGCAAAGTAGATGACTTTGGCTATTTTAAATTAAAAAGTTATTATATTAATAAAACTAATGCTGCCAAAAATATAAGGAAAGAAGAAAGCTGACAATTTTCAAAGCTAGTGGTTCTGATAAAGATCTCATCTAAAATACATGGAGTATTTCATCAAATTTATAAGATTACAAGTCATTTCCCAATTGATAAATGGTCAAAGCACTTGAATAGGAAGGTTTCAAATGAAAAAAAATATTATATATATATATATATATATATACATTATAAAAATATCTGTAACATCATATGAAAAATGCTGCCAATCATCACTTATCAAAGAAATGCAAATTAAAATGCCTATGAGGTCTCATCTCAAACCTATCAGACTGACTAAAATGACAAAAAAGGGGAAATGTTTAGTTTTGGAGAGATTGTTGGAATATTGGAACATTAATAACATTTTTGGTTTAGTTGTGATTTGATTCAACCATTCTAGAGAACAATATGGACTATGCTCAAAGAACAATATAACTGAACATACCCTTTGACTCAGAAATTCCAATTCTAAGCCTTGATGCAGAAAACATCATAAAATATGGAAGAAGTATCAAATATTCATAGTAGCTCTTTTTGTAGTGGCAAAAATTGGAAATTGAG
The DNA here is from genome assembly GCF_037893015.1 of Macrotis lagotis. Lineage (NCBI taxonomy): Eukaryota > Metazoa > Chordata > Mammalia > Peramelemorphia > Peramelidae > Macrotis > Macrotis lagotis. Next base: position 190,261,534 of record NC_133660.1, read on the forward strand.
GGAATGTCCCTCAATTGAGGAATGATTGAACAACATATGCTATAAGAATTTTATGCAATATTATTGCTCTAGAAGAAAAAATAAATGGATGAAATCTAGAGAATCATTGAGTGAATTACAGGAATGGATAGTGAGTGAATGTTCTTAAACTAAGAAAATATTGAACATATTAACATCATTATGAGTTGAACAGCCTTGATGAATGTAGCTCTGCTAGGCAGTTGAGAAAAATAGGCCATACCTAGGTGACCAGATATGGACAACACTATACCCATCCAGGGGAACAAAAACAAAACAAAACAAAACAAAGGTAAAAAGAACCCTTTTAAATTCTGAATGAATATTCTTTCACTTTTTAAAATTTAATCATATTTTTCTTTTCTATCTCATGGTTTTCTTTATTTACCCCCCTAATCTTAATTCCTCATTCCAAAAATAATACTTGAAACATGTTAATCACAAATGTATATGTACAATATTCATCTGACTGTTTTCCACTCAGCAGAATGGGGTGGGGAGGTAGATGAAAATTTTGTAACTTAAAAATATTAATATGCAAGTGGCTTAATGTTGAAAATATTTCATAGCATGCTATTAAAAATAAAATAAAATATCAATTGAGAAAGATAAATCAATATAATCACTTGCAATCTGAGTAAAAATTTTATGATTTTTCTGTGATATTTTTCTTAGTGTTACATTACAAGATTATAAGGACTATGTGTCATTGTCTTATCCTTTAGACTATAATGTTTAGTAATAAATCTCTACCTGATTGTAGGAAATTGCTATTAAAGACTTAATGGTACTGAAAATTGTCTTTCTGTCCTAAGTCTTAAATTCAGGTATCAAATAATTATGGGAGGGCTATAGTCTAAAACAACTAGGAAATCCAATCAGGTCTGAATGTTGCAGGTGACAGTCTAATGGAATAAGAATTGAAAGGGTGACTTTTCAATGTGATCTGAAGTTAAAACTTTTCTGACTCAATTTCCCTAATTTAACATTTGCAAAATGTCTCACCTAACTGATTTTAGTCTGCATTAAATAATTTAATTTCCTACCAGACCTCCTCCTGGAAAGGGACATCTAAATAAATAAAATAATTTTTTCATTGTTTCTAGTCTTTATGATAAATTACTGTAATCATGTCAGGTGATTTATATTAAAATTAGGTATAGAAATTTATGTCATTTGGTTTATATTTATCTAATTTCTAATAACCAGTTAGGTAGTTATATATTTTTGATATCTGTTGCTATTCACATATTGCTGCAGTCTATTTTGAAATATTTTAAGTAGAAAAATATAAGTGGAAGTCTCCACCAAATGGGATATTAGATAATTTAAAAGGAAGAAGATAATGTCAAAAACAAAACTAGGTTGATTTCTATTTGCAACTGAATCATAAAATGTCAAGATCTAATAAGTTTCAGACTTTATTTCCCTAGAATTAAAGAAAATCTCTACAAGTAAGATGAAGTGAAGCAAGTTGTGGACATAGAACTGCATTATATATCTCCAGAAGAAAGAAAAAATGAACTAGTTTAAAATATCTACAAATGAAATGGAACAGAAATTTTATGTTATTGTTTATTATTTTTCCCTTTTGCATTATTTCTATGGATTATTAATAAAAGGGTATTGTCCCCTCTTTTCTTTTGATCTCTATTATTCTTCCCCTTGATTCTGTAAATGTGTCATCCAATCCTTATGACCCAATTCTTACATGGATATTATCTTTGTTACCTGCCCATTCTTTTTTATTTTCTTAGGTCTACAAATCTTTTGTTTATCTATAGTTGACATATCATCAGCTGTGATCTTAATGAGGGATATTGTGAAAGCAATAATAATTTCTCTAAATTATATTGTCATATAAGATTAATTTCATTAATCAAATACTAGACTTCAGATCAGGTGACTTTGCTTTACTAGTTAGAAATTATACCCTAATCACAATATCTAGAAGATTATTGCTCAGGATGTAAGGACATCATCCTCCCAGGAAGAAGCAAAAGAATAGTTCAGGAAGTGATGCAAAAATGATCTCTGAAGATCAGTTTCAGTTAGAGATATTGAGCAAATTCCTATGCATAAACCATTAACGATGTTAAGGGTTTTTGTTAATTCCCCAAATGATATAAGAACCTGCTAGTTTTCCCAGTGTATTTGTGATCATCTAAGACACATAGGTTATGTTCAGTGAATACAAGAGAATAAAACTTCATGTCTAATCTATATCTTTCTGTTGTATTTGTTTTAATCCTATGTTTTTGTAAGTTCTAACAGTTTTATTGTTCACATGACATAGAATGAAGTAAGAGATAACCCTAACCATGTAGCAAAGCAAACTGGTGAATTGGAGTTGATAGAGAGATCAGGATACAACATAGGAAGATCTGTTCTAAATTTACATCTCTAGTAAATATAGTCATGGATGCTTGGGGGAAATAAAATTGAAAAAGGAGAGAGAAAATTATAGTAAACTTAAAAGAAACATGCTTTCTCTTAGGAAATAAAGCTATAGCAAATTTTGACAGCATGCTAAAAATAGATATTACAGAGATGTTGCTGACAAAATTTTGTATTATCCAAGCAATGTTTTACTTATTTGTTTGTTTGTTTTGTTTTATTTTCAAGTGGTAATATATATGACTAGGAGTATTGACTGACTATTGACTGGGTTTCATAGAATTGACATTTTTGAGTTGTGCTACTGAATAAAATTTTTTTAAATTTCCTTGTATAGTAAGGAGGTCATATCAATCAGTAGTTGAACAAATTATATCTGCTCTTCAGTGGAAGCACAGATACTGAAGTTGAAATACTTTGACCACATAATGAAAAGATAGGATACATTGGAAAAATCTTTCAAGATGGAAAAGATCAGCAGCAAAATGGGAGAGGATGGTAGAGATGGATTGATAGATAATATCATGCAATTAAAGATTTGTTAATTTATTGAAATACAAAAATCTACATTCATTAAAATAAAGTCATGTCATTTTCTTCTGGAACATCATCATAACTCGCCAACTGCAAATTCTGGTTTGAATATCTTGTGATTCCATTTTCTATAGAACCAGTAACCTCAATCTCTCATGCCCTGCTATGGAGCTCTCCTAAAATGAACACTTTTTGTCCATGTAACCTGCTGGTAGTGGATCGGCACCACAGTTATCAATGTTTTTATCCCATGTATTATTCACCTAAGTTACAATCTCATGCATGCTAGGCTTCACAAAGTTTCTGTGCTGATTTTTCTCCATTCTACTTTTAATGTAGTCATTAATTTTAATGTGTAAATGGTCCAAGAATGGCTTGTTTATTGCAAATTCAATAGTTTGGAGATTGGCAACCATTCCTGTGAAAATCATTATTTTATCTACTCTTCTCTCGGCAAGGATGTTCTTCATGTCTTTATTTATTAATTTAATTATTTTAACTTTTATTCATTTAAGGCAATGTGGTTAATTCTCTTGCCCAAGATCACACAGCTAGGTAATTATTAGGTATCTGAGGTTAGATTTGAACTCAGGTCCTCTTGACTCCACAGTCAATGCTGAGCCACCTAGCTACCTTCCTTTATGTATTTATTGTTGCTAGAGCTGGCTAAATCCCAAATTAACTTGGGATACTTCATAAAACACCTGACAGCATTAAATCAACACACTTCCTTAAAACTGTTTTTTTGCACCAAGCTTTTTTGGTTTCAAAAACATAAATACCTGAAATATGCTCAATGTTATCTTTCTTACACTTAATGATGATTAAAATAATTTCTTTCCATTAAGATGTTATCAATCGTGCATGTTAATTGTACATTGTGTCTGTACTTTGATTGATCACTTGGCAAAATTTTGGAGTTCATATGTTTACATAGGTATACATAAGTATGTGTCTCTTCTCCTTAGGCTTCTGGTTGAAAATTTACAAATACCTAATTAAAATTTACATCATCATTTACTTTGAATATTTGTGTCAACAATATTATTTATTTATATTAAATTATATATTACTAGTATTTTTATAATTGAATATGTCCAAAGTGTGTTGCAATGGACATAATAAATGAATCCATCCGGTTGATGATCTTAGCTGGTGCTTATTTAGGGGGTAAGCTTATATTACAAGCATCCTGAAAAAAATGCTGTGGCTTATTTTCTGGTTAGGGCTTGTTTTAGGGGAAGTATGGTAAGGGAGGGTGCTAAAGAGTAGGACATTGCTGAAGGACTGAACAATAACTTTAAATTCAAGAATTTGAATCAAGTTGTTTTGACTGTTTTTAACATGCTGTCATGATTTGCCACAGCTTTTCTTCCAAGGAGAAAGCATTTCATTAAGTTTACAATTAGTTTCCCTTCTCATTTTTTTTTCCAATTAAATAAAAAAAGTTTCCAACATTCATCCTTTTGCATGCTTTTGAGTTTCACATTTTTTCCTACTATCCTTTTTTCTGACTCCCCTCTACATGGCAGCAAATAATTTGATAAATGTGTATATCAGATATATAATGTATTTGTACATGTCCTATCTTGTTTAACCTTTCTATATTAGTCATCTTGTGACAGAAAGATTAGATGTAAGGGGGAATATGAGAAGGAAAAAAAAGGAAAGAAGTTTTAACAATGAGCATAATATGCTTTTCTCTGCCTTCAGAATGCCTTGTTTTTTCCCCCTCTGGGTGTGGATGACATTTTCCATAGTGGATCTCTTAGAATTGTCCTTGATCAGTAAAGTTATGAGAGGAGTTATGCTGATCATAGTTGATCTGATCACAGTGTTGCTCTTAGTGTGTATAATATTCTCCTGGTTCTTCTCAATTTATTCATTATTAGTTCATGCTTTTCTGAAGCCAGGCTTCTTATGATTTCTTATAGAAAGAGAGTACTCAAAGGCATTCATATACCATAGTATCACCAACAACAACTCAGGTGTGCATCTGACATTGATGAGAGTCAGGTCAAATATAGATGGCCAACATGAAAAGTTGTGATACAAACTCTATTGCTTTATGATAAACTTATATAACATATCTCAGGAATGACAGGTTAGACAAAACTCCACTGCATAGTTTCCTGGGTTAAATTTACATTTATCCCCCTCAGAAGTCTGCAAACACCTCCTGATGCCACAGAATGTCTGAGGTCAGAGTTCACTGATGAGCCAACAAATCCATTTAATGAACAAAAATATATGTATGTCTCTGATAGCAAAGGTCACCAAAATATGCGTGAATCACTCTCAGGAACCGGCCCTCAACCGATCCCCCTTCTCTGGCATGCTGAAGCTTTAAATGGTGTATTAGGACATTTAAATTTTGTCCCAGAGGGAAAAAAAAAACATTTGAGATAAATGGGAATACTACACAATATCAATAATAATACAATGATACAAGGAAGCATGCTCACTAATAGAATCTTAAAATTAAACGATGAAACATTAAGAAAGTTAAACAAAATATCAGTATCTGAGTCAATTTATATTCTGGGTACCAATGCAATATCATTAACAAATTTATGCAATTGGTTCATATCAATAATTATAGAATCACTATACCATATTCCATTCAAACAAATTTTTATATTATCCCATTGAATAAATGAAATATTATATTTTAAGTGAGTAACAAAGATAGTAGAAAATCTATAATCACATTGCAATTGTAATCCCATTTTGATTGCATCCAGATGATTGCCTATATTCATTGCAGAGGTTTGTAATCCATGAATCAAACAATAAAGATCTTCATTAATTCTCTCTTGAGCCTTCAATACTATAGTAACATTTTCTGATAATTATTTAATATATTTAGCTTCTATTTTTCCTTATTCTTTATTCATATTGTACAGAAATAGTTACTGAAGTGGCTGCTACAATGGCTGCTACATTACTTAATATTCCAAACACAATGCAACTACCATATCTCTTTTGCCTGATAATATTTAATTCTTTTTCTATGAATTCATCAGCTGGAGACATATACCAGCCTTCTTCCTTGGTGAGTGTTATCGTAAATTTTGGTTGTCTTATCATGAAAATAACATCATCATCCATCACTTTCTCACTTACACATGCTTGAATAGTGCAAATGTAACAGTTAACATTATACATCCCTTTTTCTCTGATACTATTGACATTGTTGAAAAATCCTATCATTAAAGCAATATCTGGTCCTGTGCATGCAGTCACAGACAATTTCTTTTCTGCATAAGATATTTTACCCAATGTCTTATTCCATTGTATATACCTTATCTCATCTATTGCTGCCATAGTCCTCCATATCTCTGAATTAGCTAACCTTATTTCTGGGTATATAATTATTTTAATCTAGCCTGGACTACCCCATGAAATAACTCTACCAGGAGAATTCCACACTTGTCACAAAAGATGAAGATCATATATTCTTCATTTTGGAGTGTGGCAGGAAACCCAGGGCGGAAAAAGTTCATGTTTAAAATCCCAAGCATGTAAATTTAAACAAGGATGTTCTGTAGGAAATATCTTCCTACCTTAAATACTTTATAGAAATGGAATTCCTGATATTTCTAAAGTCCTAAATGCTCCAGTGTTAGAGATATTTGGATGAGTTGAATGATTAGTTTTGCTTAATTTAACACATGATTCAACAGTACATGTTTCACAAAACATATAAATGTCATAGTAGTTAAACCAGAAAAATTATACCTAAATTCTCTTCTGAGTATCTCCTTTGATATCTCCAGTAGGAGATATTGTTACATCCAAAATAATCTGCAGCTTCTCCTATTAGTACAATTTCAGCTATACACTCTTCCCATTGTAGAGTAGTTACCTATGCAGGGTTTTGAACATAAGTCCAATATTCCTTTAACAGTCCCCAAATTGTTCATGAGTAATGTAAACATCATAAATTGCCTATAAGTCCATCATGTGCTCTTCCTTTATGCGGTCTGTCCTTCCTTCTCCTCTTTTTATTTTTTTTATTTTTTAAGTGTAAGTTTTCCATTTCTGTATTACTTGATTCATCTGGTCTACACAGTCTAGTACTCAGACAGTTTCACCATCTGTGGACAAAACAGAAGCATACCCTCGACCCCAGGTTAATAATTGACCAATTAATGCTCATTGTTGATACCTCAGGGACCTTCCACATGAACATGCCCTTCTCTTCATGGCACATATCCTTATTTAAAAGAAAAACTTTCTGCAGGTATTGTTTATCATTCAATGTTAAGAAAATTCATGGTACATAAGACAAGATTTATTCTCCTCTTTTGTTTCCCTTTTGTTCCTATATATTGCCCCCTTCTCATGCACTTCCAGAAATCTCTTAAGATCTTTACATTTCCTTTCTACTAAAACTTGACCAGTTTAGTTATATGGAATGCCTGTAAAATGTTTTATATTGTAATATAGGCAGAATTGTTTAAATGCCATAGAAGGACATCCAGGGCCATTATCTATTTTTATGGATTTTAGTATCCCTACAATAGCAAAACAATGGAATAAATGATCAATCACACCTTGTGTAGCCTCTGAACTTTGTTCTGTTGCCATAGTATATAAACTAAATGTATCTACAGTAACATGAATGAATTTCATTTTTCCAAAAGATGCATAATGAGTCACATGCATCTCCCACAGTTCATCCTCTAGCATTATTAGAATAATTTAGAGGGGTAGGTAAATATGGAATCCATTGTTGACAGGATTTTACTATATTCCTAGAGGGGCATTTGGATGAAAATATTTTGTGAGACTTCTTAGCTTGCTCTTCTACTAAGTTTATAAGAAGTAGAAGGGATAATTGTTCAGCTCTATGATTACCTTCATATATAGTCCCAGGCAATCAAGTGTGGGAATTTATATGCTTAATAAAAAAAGGAATTGTGTCTATTTCTTATAACTTCTTTTAATTCTTTAGAGAGTTGATACAATTCTTCCTCAGTGCTATGTTTAATTAAAGCTGTTTCTATGTCTCTGAACACAAGATAATTATAGTTACTATCTTTAAAAATATTAAGGGTTTGTGGCTGTTTTTTTAATATCATTAATTGGGCATATAATTCATTCTTTTGTTTTGATATAAAAGGAGGTTGTAATTTCATTTCTATTATTGAATTTATGCTTGGACTTACAGGTCTAGAATAAGGTCCATCAAAGTGTTTAAAATTTTCAGGAAACCCAGACTGTCATAACTTTAGATATTTTCCCTCATTACCTCTACAGAGCAATCAATCATTAATTCCAGGCTTTGACAAAACTAGATCATATAACTTTTCAACATCTTGCTCATCAGTACATTACCTAACTATAGCTAACTATAGATTTCAGTTTCCCAAGTATTTTTCAAAGTCCCTCACATTTCTTCAATATCATTGGATATAATTATAGTTAAGATTTCATTCCCATTCTCTTATAAACTCTTCTTCTGACTTCACCATTTTTGCTACCTAAAAATTAAACAGTAAATTCTTAACTTACATGAAACATAATATTTCCATGCTGAAATCTCATTCTCTTAAAATTAACCTTATAATTGTTACACATTAATTTCTTTCACATCTCTGTTTTTATAAGCTTATTTTCTTTTTTCTTCTTGTACAAATACACTCCTATTTTCGATAAGAGAATAAGATTCTCTGAAATTAATTTTATATTATATATATTATATATTATATATATATATATATATATATATAATTTCAAAAATCTGATATAAAACTTTTGCCAATTCTGGGGTTACAGGCTACATATATAATTTTTCTTAAATAACAGATATTAAGTTAATCTACTTTGTTCTTACTTATAAATATTCTATTTAAGAAATACTAGGTGGAAGAGCATAGCTTTTCACAGTCGCTGTGGGCCAAAAGATCTTGAGAGAGATATAACCTGTTGGCAAGGTATTCCCTATTTTTCTTATTATAAGTCTTTACAAAGGTGATAGATGACACTTCAATTCATTCATTGTTTGTTATTGTAACACAATTTTAATTTTTTTAAAGTTGTCTAAATCTGTTCTTTTACAAAATTTATTAACAACATGTTTCAATTTAATGTATATTCCCTTTACTCCCTAAAGCTCTGTTATATATAAAATATTCTTGAGACCAGATGTTTCTAAAATCCCATTTTATGATTACAAGATTTTCTTTATAGTTCTCTTAATAATCTTAAAAATTCCCAACTCATATTCAAATTACCTTGAATGTTTTTCCTTTTCAAAATATAAAGTTTGCAAATTATTCTTATCTGTGTCAGTGGTTCTCTAACTTCTCAATACTCTAAATTACAAGAGGTTTCTATCCTTACTGACAAAATGACATTCTTAGAATTGGATATTCTTCACATTTTGATATATCAAGGTAGTATGCACTAATTATTTACCTTTACTGTTTATCATTCCTTGCTCATTCCCCCCAACTTTTTTTTTGTTTATTTTATATACAAATATGAACTAAAGCATATTAACATATTTTGAATCTGTATAAAAATTATTCTGCCCTTTTTAGAAATTTAAAAGCCTGTTTATGAGTATATTACTCAGAAATCTATGATGACAATGGATTTGGCAGACTCCCAGCCTTTATCAAGGCTATTCTGCCCTTATCTATTTTAGCATGTCATTAGTTCTTTATGGCTCTGAAGGAGCCACAAAAAATTGTAATTAAAAAAACCATCTTTTGATATGCTAATTAAGACCATTCAAAAATAATTTTAGGGACAATTTCAAATTCTTCTAGGTCCGTAATAAATATAAGTTGCCAAATGAATAAATAAAACTCTGTTAGTAAATAAGACCAGAAAAGAATAGAAAATAACAGAAAATAACAGAAACTCTTCTCCAAAAACAACTTGCTTTTCAGGGAAATCGCCTTTTTGGTGCCAAATCATGAGTTCTTGTTAAAAAAGGTCTCGTTTTGAAAAGAGAAAATGGAAAGAAGATTGGCCAATCAGAACACAGAGAACAGCAGGCCCAATCAGAAAGAAACAGCTTAGTTTCCCTCTGCCCATATTTTAAAACAAGCACATATAGACAAATAAACTGTCAGAGCATTTAGAACCAGAGAGATCCCTGAAATCCAGGGGAAACCCCACCTTGCTCTCACACTAGAAGGCCCCTTTAACCATTACACAAATACAAAGGACTACAGTATGCAAGATAAACATGCATGCTCTGGGAGGAAAACAAAAACAAACACCACCAATGGTGACAAATCTCCAAGAAGCCAGAGGAAAAATACAGAAAACATTATATTTTTCACAAAATATTTTTCCATTCAAAAGTTTTAATATTTAAGACTCTTTTTTAACTATAAATAACTGTAACTTTTGAGAAGGCAAAGAGTACCTCAAAAATCCATCAGCCTAACTGGAGTATCCCCTGTCCCCCTTCAGTTTGGAGTAAAACAAACAACTTCTTTTTAAGGGAAGAGTCCTAATTTTTTTCTGGGAGTCTTCTGTTTTTAAATCCTCAATTTCCCATTATTTTATGTAATAATCAAATTATGTACTTTAAAATGGACATGTTTATCTTGACTTTCTGAAATTTACTTCTTCAAAGATTCCTTAATGTCAAATAGCATTCCTTTTGTGATTGTTTATTTAACACATCTTTCTCATCTACAAATATTCATTGTCACTTTTCTGCCTCTATAACTTCAAAAAATTCCCTTTTTAACATTTTTAACATTTTATTTTATTTTTATCATCTTCATGAAACAATTCTCTCTCTGTTAACTTCGAGATCTAGATAAATGAGCCATGAGCAAACAAGCTGTCTGATTCCTCACACCCCTTTGATCTGCCTGTTGCAGCCTAGCAAAATCTTGTGCAAAATCTTCATTAGCTTCTTGTTTTATTTTTGTGAATGAAATGTTGCCTCCTTTCTTTTCAAGCAATATCAGCTATATGCCTTTTGTAGCAATGGATATTTGCTGATATATTTGTAAGATATACCTGGTTTTGTTTATTTATTCCTGCCCATGAATCAGTGCTAGAGAGCATTTCAAATGTTACTTAACTCTGCTGCTTCATTTCTTTTAGCTTGACTAGTACAATTCTCAAAAAATTCAGTTTTCAATATTTAGCAAACTCCTGGTGTAAGAGCAGTTTTTGCAAGCATAGTCTAATGTTCTGGATCTAGTATTTGTCTAGCTAATATTTCTATCATAACAACATTCATATGCTCCTTATGTTTATTAATGTTTTCTTCTTTACACCATAAAGCAACAGAAGGTGGTTTATTAAAGGTAGGAGGAGGTAGCATTGGAAGTAAAAGGCAGCATTCTTTTGTATTCTTATATCCCTGCTGAATAGTACGGACATGTACATCAACTTGTAATATACTCTGAGCCAAAGGAACATCTCCAGATGGAGTCATACAGATTTTTAAAATATTCCATTATGAAAAGACTCCTACAGGAAATGCCTCCTGAACTTCCTGTTTATTTATTCATTTATTCATTCATTCATTTATTTTTATCTATTTATCTATTTATTTATCTTTGTTTATTTGTTTGTTTGTTTATTTACTTGTTTATTCATTTATTAATTCATATATTTATCTATCTATTTATTTATTATTCATTCATTTATTTATTCACTCATTTATTTATTTATTAGTTTTTTGCAAGGCAAATGGGGTTAAGTGGCATGCCCAAGGCCACACAACTAGGTAATTATTAAGTATCGGAGACTGGATTTGAACCCAGGTACTCCTGACTCCAGGGCTGGTGCTTTATCCACTGCGCTACCTAGCTGCCCCTGAACTTCCTGTTTAAAATATTCACTCATCTGCTTCCCCACAGTTTTCCTTTTTTCCATACTCAATACTCTTTCTTCTGGAAACTGAGGAAACATTTTGTACACATTCAATAAATTCTTCCAATGGGTTTGTTGTTATTAACAAGCCTCTTTCTTTAACTATCTGCTTTAGCACTTTCAAATAATGTCCTCTATCCTTAGACTGTCCCTGACCCATTTTATTGCTCTCTGTTTTAGACCTGATGAAAAAAAAATACTTACCTCCGTTGCCTACTGTCTTTATAAAGCTCTCTTCTTTGACCCACAGGAAGTTCAGACATTGTCTTTCTTTTCAAGACTGATTCCCCTCCTGGTCCGTCCTATTTTGGGCACCAGTTACACCCACAACAACTCAGATGTGCGTCTGGGATTGTCAAAACGTCAGGTCGAATAGAAATATCCAACATGAACGGTCGTGATACAAACTCTAATGCTTTATTCTTGGATATACAGACTTTTATAAGAAAAACTTAACTCAGGTATGACAGGTTAGAAAAACCCCCTACTGCATGGCTTTCTGGGTTAAATTTACAATATTTATCCTTAGAAGTTTGCCAACACCTGTTGACACCACAGAAATTCTGAGGTCAGAGTTCACTAGTGAGCCAACAAATCCATTGAATGAACAAGAATAGATGAATATCTCTGGTGACAAATGTCACCAAAATATGTGTAAATCACTATCAGAAGCTTGCTCAACACAATAGCTTGATTAGCCATTCTCCAATTTTTGAGCACACTCTCAATTTCCAATTTTTCCATTACAAAAATGAACTGCTACACATATTTTTGTGCATATAGATTCTTTCTACAGGTTTATTATCTCTTTGAGATATGGGACCTATTGGTGGTATTAATTGGTGTGGCACTTAATAATTTGATTTAGGTAGAATTGTCATTTTTATCATATTTGCTTGAACTAGCCATGAATTATGAACATTTCCCCAATTGTTTATGTTTTATTTTATTTCTGTAGAAGTTGTTTTGTTTACATGTAGCTTCAGGGATTGCCTTGAGAGATAGGTGTTGTTGTCTACAGTTACCTTAAATGGAATTTCCTTTTCTATATTTTTTTGTTAGGCTTTGTAGGTCACTTATAGAAATGATGATGATTTGTGTGAGTTTTTTTTTTATTCTGCAAGTTGCTAAATTTTAGTTATTCTTTGTTTGAAGTAGTTTTTTAGATGACTTTCTAGTGTTCCTAAGTATTTCTTCATATTATCTGCAAAGAGGGGGAGTTTTCTTTCCTCATTGCCTTTTCTAATCCCTTCAATTTCTTTTCCTTTTTTTATTACTAAAGCTAACATTTCTAATATGAAAAGGGGCATTAGTGCTTTATCCCTGATCTTAATGGAAATGTTTGTAGTTTATCCCCATTACATATAATGCTTGCTTGTTTTTATTAGAAATGCATGCTATATTTCATTGAAGTATTTTTAGCATCTATTAAAATATCATATGATTTTTGTCAATTTTTATTGATGTGGGGAATTATAGTGATTGTATTCTAACTACTGAACCATCCCCACATACCTGATATTTTCTTCTTTACAATTTTTCTCAGATTAACCAAAGGTTTATCTATTTCAATGTTTTTTTCCATAAAACCAATTCTTAGTTTTATTGATTACTTCAATATTTTCTTTGAATTTATTAATTTCTACTTTAATTTTCAGAATTTCTCTTTTGGTATTAATTGTGGATTTTTGATTTCTTCTTTTTCTAGCTCTTTTAGTTGCATGCCCAATTCATTGATCTGTTCTTTAATTAATTCATGCCACAATATAGATTTATAAAATTTACCGCCAATGATAGCTTTGCCAGTTGATTAGCTTTGATGGATGCAGCTGCTCTCAGAAGTTCAGAGAACTTGAACAATCCTAAGATGTTCCCCAATGTTATTCCCATCCAGTGGAAGAAAAACAAAACAATGCAAAACAACAACCAAAACACCCTACAGAGTCTGAATGAACACTGTATTTTCTATTTGAAAATTTCTCTTATGAATTACTTTCTTACTTCATGAATTTCTTTCTTTTCACTTAATCTTAATTTCCCGTAACAAAAATGTTTACTCTGTAAACATGTTAAACATAAATGTTTATGTACAGTATTACCTGATTGTTCATTGCTGAAGGTAGGGGCGGTAGGGAGAAAGTGGAAAGAAATCAAGTTACTTCAGAACATGCATATGCATGTGGATGAATGTAGAAAAACTCACAGCATGTAATCTGAAGTATAATAAAATATCGATTAACAAATAACAGCTTTGTTGCATCCCACAAGTTTTATTATGATATCTCATCATTGTTATTTGCCTGAATAAAATTATTGATTATTTCTAAGGCATATTGTTTGATCCACTATTTCTTTGATATTGCTATTTAGTTTCAAATTAATTTTAGCTTATCTTTCCATGGTCTATTATTGAATATATTTTTATTGCATTATGATCTGAAAAGGATGCATTTAATATTTCTCACTTCCTGCATTTGTTTGTGAAGGTTTGGTGCCCTAATACATTGTCAATTTTTGTATAGATGCCCATATTTCACAGAGAAGGCATATTTTATACAATCCTTATTCAGTTTTCTTCAGAGGTGTAGCTTATCTAACTTTTCTAAAATTATATTTAGCCCCTTAACTTCCTTCTTGTCTATATTATGTCTAGAGACAGTGAAGGTTATATTTACCCCTACTATAATTGTGCTGTCTATTTCTTCCACTAACTATTTTAGTTTATCCTCTAAGAATCTGATCTGGATGCTATGCAATTTAGGGCTTACATAATTAATATTGATATTTCTTCAAATCTTGTGGTACCTTTTATGAAGTTTTAGTTTCCTTCATTATCCTTTTTTAATTTAATCCATTTTTGTTTTTGCTTTTTCTGAGATCAGGATTGCTATGCCTGATATTTTTCATTTAGTTCATCTAAGACATAATATAATCTGCTCTTGCCTTTTATCTTTTCCATGTTTGTATATTTTCCTTTTCCTTTCCCAATTCCCATTTAATTTGTTTTTATTTTAATTTTACTTTTCTTCTCACTTTTATCACCCCTTCTTCCCTTTTCTTTACCCCTTTCCCCTATGCTTCCCTCTTTAAGTCAAATATCTTGAGAGTAAGATATACTCAGTACTCACACCTTCCCTTCTTTCTCTTTATTGTACTTGAAGATGTTCTTTGTGCCTCTTCATGTGATTTTTTATTGTTATTTCCTTGCCTTCTTCTCCTAATATAATGCTTTTTTCTAATGTTCTAACATTGTCTTCTAATTTTCTAACATTGTCTTCTACCCACTCCATTTAACAAAGTATATGCCTTTCCAACAGACCTGATAGAAGTATAATTCTCAAGAGTCATAGCAATCCTTACATAATGAAGAATTTATTCTCACTTTCTCTTTTAAGGTACTATCCCATCAACATTCCCAGTTAAAATGCAAGTCTCAAGAGCTAAAATTTTAATCACATCACAGTCAATTTATACCCATTACCCCTCTTCCAAGAATCCTTTGTCCAACTGCCTCAAAAGAAATACTTCCCTCATAAGTTAGAAGTTTGGTTATAACATAATGAATTTCTACCACACCCTCTGATTATTTTAAGATAAATGCACTTCAGGGGTGGCTAGGTGGTACAGTGGATAGAGCATTGGCCCTGGAGTCTGGAGAACCTGAGTTCAAATCCGGCCTCACACACTTAATAATTACCTACCTGTGTGACCTTGGAAAAGCACTTAACCCCACTTCCTTGCATTAAAAAAAAGCTAAACTAAACTGAACTAAGATAAATACACTACCTAAGACTTTCAAACATCATTTTCCTGCATAGGGATAATAGGCAATTTATTTTTAATTGATGAAAATTTTTCCCCTTTTATTAACCTTTTTTCCATTCTAGAGTCTTGCATTTAACAAATAATTTAACTGTTCAGATCTGCTCTTTTTAATAAGTAAGTTTGGAAGTCCTCTATTTCATTGAAAATCCATCTTTTTCCACCAAAAAAAAGTAAGCTGAATTTTTCAGGGTAGTTTATTCTTGGCTACAATCCAAACTCCTTTGCCCTCTGAAGCATCATATAAGAGCTTTTCTGATCCTTCAATGTTGAAGTTGATGAGTTCTGTGTATAACTGACTGTTGCTCCTGGTGTTTAATTGTTTCTCTTTTCCTGCTTGTATTATAATCTCCTTTAGCACAGAATTCTGAAATTTGCCTAAAATATTCCTTGAAGGCTTTATTCTGGGATTAGTTTATTGTAGTAATTGATGAATTCTTTCAAAACTATTTTATCTTTTTGTTTGAGAATCTTTGGGCAATTTTCTATGAAAGATTCCTACTTAATGTTGTCCAGGTTTTTTTATCTTGGCTTTCAGTTAGGTGGATAATTCATAATCTCTTCAAGATGCATTTTCCATGTCTGCTATTTTCCTAATGAGTTATTCTGCATTTCTATTTTTCAGCCATTATTCATTGCAATCTTCATGATTCACAGAGTTCATCATTTCCATTAGTGTAATTAGAGTTTTTAAGGTTTTATTTTCTTCAGCAAACCTTTGTGCTTCCTTTCCAGTTGGTTATTTTTACTTTTTAGTGAGTCATTTCCTTTCCTGGTTGGTCAATCTTACTTTAAAATTTTTATTTTGTTCAATCAATTTTTCATAATTCTCTATCATGTTTCTCATTTACCTCCATTTTCGTCTTTCTCTCTTCTTTGTTTTGTAAAATCCATTTTGAGCTCTTTCAGGAAATGGTTTTGAATTTGAGAGCAATTCATCAACCACTTTGACACTTCACATATAAGGCAATTTGGCACTGCTTTCCTCTTCTGAGATGGCATTTCCATTATTCCTATGAGAATAGCAGCTGCCAAATAATTAGTATTTTGTTGATGTTGGTCTTGCTGTTGTTATTCTTATTTTGATAGTTGACCTCTGCTCTTATGTTATAGGGTATACAGATCCAAGTTTTTCGTGCTGAGTCTGTGTTTTGCTCTCTGAACTAGAGTATCTCAATTTTACACCATTATTTCAGGGCTTGATCCATGCTCTCCACTCTGTAGTTTAGATTGGGACCCTCACTGTTGACCTGCTAAACCTGGACTTCATCCTTTCTGGAATCTGAGTGGCAACATTCACTGAGATGCACTGTGGTTAAGAGTCCATTGCTGGCTTCAAAGCTCTCCAGCCTTCACTAAACTACAAATTCCTTTTGCACACTTGAGACAGAGCTTTTCCTAAAGTTCCTCCAAGATGTCTCTTGGGAAAAATTGCTTCACTCTTTCTTTGTAGGATTTCTTTGACTTTAAGTTGTATTTAGAGACTTCATTAAAGTTATTTTAGGAAAAGATCCAGGAGCTTCACCATCTTAACCCCACCCTTGATGAATTAAGTTTCATATTAAGTTAAACCCTCTCTGAATCACAGGGTCCTTACTTATAAATTATCAAGGTAGGTTAGAGAGCTATTGAGATTCCTTTTACCTATATACATGGTAGACAAATTAACAAGGTTAATGAAAACATTTAATTTTTTTACTTGAATTCAGTAGCCATATTCTTTGTCTCATTTTAAAACGATGGACTATACAATATTTATACATGAACAATTTGTTTTATTTGATGTCATTCAGGTAAATGTTTTGACATCATTACCTCTTCCTCTAGAATAATTTAAATAACTTTCTTATCAAATTTCTTAAAATTATCCTTGACTTTATGTAGTTCATTAATTTTCTTTTTTAATGACTTCATTTTTTAAATATATGTAAAATAGATTCCAACATATTTTAATTCTTTCCCTTCCACTTTCCATTCCCCTTAGTCTAAGATAGCAAGAGAAAATCATGATATGCATATTTCCATATTAGTCATCCTGTAAAACAAGAATGAGAATAAATGGAAAAACCATGAGAAAGTAAAAACAAAAAAAAAAAACAAATTTAAGAAACTGAAAATTGTATATTTTGATCTGCATTCAGATATCATAGTTTTTTTTTTCTTTATGTGTATGATATTTGCCAATTCTTTTGGAAATTTCTTTGGATGTGTTAAAATTCTGGAATTATTCTGCTATTAATGTAAATATATTAATTTAAATTCATCATCCCATCCATAGGGATGTCTTCTAGGTCCCTAGACTTCTATGATTTTAAGAAAGAACTTTTGCAAAATAATGAATTTTCCCACTCCTTAACTGAATTCCTGAAAATAGTTTTGGTATAGTCTTTAATTATAATGTGACTTTTACCAATAAAGTTTTTTTTCCTAAATCTTTAATCTTAACTGATTGCGAACTCCATGTTTTCTGTTATCTTGAGCACAATGATTTTTTTTCTAAAAGAAATTATTATTGTTTTAAAAAAAAACAAGTCTCAGTATTCTTTCAACTTTAAAATGTCTGTGCTTAAATTTAGAGAAGAAGTAATATAATGTGGTGTTTCTGGATCCTTCTGAAATAATTTGCTTGTCTTCTGAGGTTCAGTGATGTTACTTTGAAGAAATAGTTGGTCAACACTCAGCACAGTTTTTTTTTTTTTAGGTTTTATTTTTGCAAGGTAAATGGGGTTAAGTGGCTTGCCCAAGGCCACGCAGAAAGATAATTATTAAGTGTCTGAGATCGGATTTGAAGCCAAGTACTCCTGACTTCAGGGCCAGTGCTTTATCTACTATGCCACCTAGCTGCCTCAGCACGGTTTTTTTTTTTTTTTTTTTAATTTTGAACTGGAACTTCTTTTGTCCTTTGCTATGACTTATCATGTCTTTTTTGTGTTATTTTTCATTTTTGTAAAATACTTTCCCTTTTATTAGTTCTTTTGATTATTGGAACAAGCCAATGACATACTATAGATAAAGAATTCGATGCTGAAAAAAGTCAAACGATTTGTCCTAGTGCACCTATCTTATTTATATGTTTGAATTATCTTTAAAATACTTGAATTCATTTCCATGGAAATTCCAAAATTCTAAATAGTCTTAACATTTGCTCCTTAATTACTTAAAAATTTTAAATGATTCCTTGGAATGTTATCCATTCTTTAAAACCACAGAATTATATAACAAGCAATGAAATGTGAATATTTGGCAAAAATATCCATATGACAAATTCTACAGATAAAAATAAGGAAATTTTTGTATGTATGATTTAAACTTACAGAAAACTAACAAAAAATCAAGGGAATAAATCAATTTGGTTTAGTCTGATCAGATAAAATATTTGAGTCTAGTGTCATTGCAAATCTGTAATAGAAAATTATTATTAGGAAAATAAAAGCATCAATATATAATAATTTGTCACAAATAATTTGAACACTAATAGAATAGATGCTCTCTTCATCAAAAATAATAAATTTTTGAAGTTAGTCTCCTCACAACAAGTCTTAAGTGTTTCATTTAGGTAATATATATGTTTTCTACATATTTATTGTATGTATATGTGTTCCTTTTTTCATTGCCCCTATACCCATTGAATGTAGTATCCAATTAATAAATATTATAGACTTCTGGCCAAGATGTCAGAGAGAAGACAGGCACTGTAATAAGTATTCCTGGTTTCCCTCAAAAATAACATGAAAGAAACCTCTAAACAGAAATTCAATCAATAAAACCAAGGAAAAGGAACTAGGAGAAGAAAACCTAACAACAAGGTCTATCTCAGGGGCCCATGGGTGAACCAGGAATGAGAGCAGAGGGCCAGAAGAGAGACATCACTGTGGTGAAGACAGAGGAACTGAGACCTTGGAGGCTTTGGTGAGTGTCAGGTACCAGGACCAACTTTAGCCCCAGAATTTTTGACTGGGGGTGCAGATGTCTGGTGAGTCCCATTCAGGCTGGGGGTGAGTCCCAGTAGAGATTGTCAGAGCACACCTGGAATATGACCAGCTGGGGGCTAGACCTAAGCTCCATACTTCTAGCAAAGCAATCTTCTCAAAACAAATGGTAACCACCCCTCCACCAGCTCAGGATCAGGTGTGGGCAGCAGAGCTCCTTCAACTGAAAGGGAAATTAACCACCTCCTTGAGGGACCAGCCCACTGTTCAAGGTCCACTCACATCCTGCTGCACCTCCTTAGTCTCTCCAGGATTAGGGAGAGTGCCTCAAAAAATCCAGAGAAAGCAACCTGCAACCCCTACTGACGAGCAAACTTATAATCACTAAACCAATTTATAGGGATTTCAAAAGAAAACCTCTGAGAGCCAGCCCCTCCCTCAATACAAGATCCTAGGAAAATGAAGAAAGGCTACTGAGAGGGGAACCCATGGAGAAATAGAAATAACAGATTCTAACCCAGAGAGATCTAGAACTTCTGAGGTGTATATGAGTTGGTCTCCAGCCCAGAAAGACTTCCTTGAAGAAATCAGGAAGGAGTTTAAAAATCAATTTAAAAAAATTGAAAAAAAGATTTCAAGAGAAAATTAACACATTGCAAGAGAAAACTAACATCTCACAACAAGGAAACAAATCCTTGGAAAATACAATTGTACAAATGCAAAAAGAAAGGAATCCTCTCAAAATTACACCTGGACAAATGGAAACCTCCATCAAAAATAGAATTGACCAATTGGAAAAGGAGTTCCATAAGGTAAATGAAGAAAATTCTTCTCTACAAAAAAGAATGGAATCTTTGGAAACTAATTACTTCATGAGACAATAAGATTATGTTAAACACAACCAAAATATTTTAAAAAAAGAAGAAAACGTAAAATATCTCTTTAGCAAATCCATGAACATCAAGAATAGCTCAAGAAGGGGCATCCTAAGAATTATGCATCTTCATGAAAACATTGAAGAGAAGAGAAATCTGGATTTAATATGACAGGATTTAGTAATGGAAAAATTGCCCTAATATCATGGAAACAGAGGCAAAATAATTATTGAAAGTATATATCCCTCCAGAACAGTATCCTAAAATGAAAACACCAAGTAATTGTGTGGCTGAATTCTGGAACTATCAAATAAAAGAGAAAATCCTACAAGCAGTCAGAAAGACACAATTTAAATAACAAGGAAACACAGTAAAGATTACACAGGATCTGGCAGCATCAACATTAAGGGATTGAAGGGCCTGGAATGAGATATTCTGAAGAACAAGGGAACTTGGACTGCAGCCAAGAATCCACTGTCTAGCAACTCTGTGTCTTTTCTTCCAGGGTAAAAGATGGACATTGAACGAAATGGGAGACTTCCAACATTTCCTGATGAAAGCACCAGAAATAAATAGAAAATTTGGACATCAAACAGGAGACTTAAGAGACACATAAAAATGTTTTAAAAAAGGATAAATAAAAACCCTCCTATCCAATAAGATGCAACTATTTATATCCCCACCTGGGAGAAACATTCTCACAACTCTTGGGAACTGTAACTCTATTAAAGCGAATATATTTAGCCAGAAGTGATGGACACTCATAACGTTACCATGAGACTGCTATCCCAAAAGATGAAACTGACTATATGCCCTACCTCAGAGAAAATTTCTAATAACTCTCAAGAATTATAATTCTATTAGAGAAAATATACTTAGTCAGAAGTGATGGACACTAATGACTCTTATGTGACTCAGTTAGAATGATTTAAAACCAATACCTCCTTAAAAAGAGGGACAGTAAGGATACAGGAGGATGGAGGGGACTGAATGCAGTAAATCTCATTACATTAAGACATACAAAGGACCTACTGCAATAGAGGGGAAGATTAAAGGAGGTGAGTACCACCTGAATCTTCATTTCATCAGACACACTCAGTTAAGTTAAGAAAGTTATCTCACCTCTCAAGTATTAAAAGGGGAAAAGGCAAGTAGGGCATAAGCTGTAGAGAAAAAGGGGAACTAACAGAAGAAATGGAAGGAAGTAGGGGAAAACAGAAAGGGGAGAGGAATGGGAAGGGGGTTGATATATGAGGGCAAACACATTAAAGTTGGTGATATCCTGAAAGAAAACACTGGTGAATATGGATAAAGTGGGAAAAGGGGGAAATTAAAACAAAGGGAAGATAGCTTGGAGAGCAATGAAGAGTTCATAATTATAACTTTGAATGTGAATGGAATATACTGTCCCTTAAAACCATAAGTGAATAACCAAGTGGATTAAAAACAGAATCCTATCATATGCTGCTTACAAGAAATTCATTTGAAGCAGAGAGATGCATATAGGGTAATAGTAAAAGGTTGGGCCAAAATATATTTTGATTCAGCTGAAGTGAAAAAAGCAGGGGTGGCAATCCATATACATTAGATAAAGAAGCTGCAAAAATAGTTATCATTAAAACAGATAAGGAAGGAAACCATGTTGTCCTAAATATTACGAAGACAAAGTAATTTCAATAATAAATATGTATGCACCCAATGGAGTATCATCCAAATTCTTAAAGGAGCAGTTGAAAGAGCTACAGGAAGAAACAGACAGAAAAACACTACTAGTGGGAGATCTCAACTTCCTGCTCTCAGATTTAGAAAATTCTAATCATAAAATAAACAAGAAGGAAGTTACAGAGGTGAATAGCATGTTAGAAAAACCTAGATATGATAGACTTATGGAGGAAACTGAATGGTGTTTGAAATGAGTATGCATATTTTCAGCAGTACATGGTACTTATACAAAAACTGAACATGTACTAGTGCATAAAAACCTCATGATCAATTTGCAGAGGCACAAATAGTGAATACATGTTTCTCAGATTGCAATCTAATAAAAATTATTTGCAATATTGCATATAGGGAGGGAGATTTAGACCCAAACATCATTGTAAACTAAATAACCTCATTTTAAAGAACAACAAATTATACAAAGAATTAATTATTTCATCTTAGATAATGACAAAAATGTAACAAAGTACTAAAACCTATGGGATTCATACAAGGTGTTTTCCAGGGGATATATTATATCTTTAAATCCTTAAATGAATAAATTCAAGAAAGAACAAATCAGTGAACTAAATATGCAACTAAAAAAATTTGAATAAGAAATTAAAACCACCCAATTAAATACCAAATTAGAAAATCTAAAAATCAAAGTTTATTAATAAAATTGAAAGCAAGAAAACTATTGAACTAATGAATAAACCAAGAGCTGGTTTTATGAAAATAAAAGGAAATGATGAACCTCTGGTCAATTTGATTAAAAAAATAAAGCAGAAAATCGAATTATTAGTATCATAAATTAAAAAGCTGAATTCACCACCAATGAAGATGAAATTAAAGTAACAATAATTGGACAATCTAAGTGAAATGTATGAATATTTACAAAAATATAAGTTGCCCAGATTAAATAAAGAAGAAATTAAAACCGTAAATAACAATATCTCAGAAAAAGAAATTCAACAATCTTTTTTTGACCTCCCTAAGGAAAAAATCTCCAGGGGTAGATGTATTCACAAATGAATTTTATGAAAAATTTAAGGAAGAATAGTTTCCAATTCTATCAAAACTCCTTGGGAAAATAGGTGAAGATAGAACTCTGCCTAACTCTTTCTATGTCACCAAGATGATGCTGATATCAAAACCAGGAAGAGTTAAAAAAGAGAAAGAATATTATAGATAGACCTATCTCACTGATGAATAAATGCAAAAATTTTAAATAAATTCTTAGCAAAATGATTACAACAAGCTGTCACTAGGCTAATATATTATTTCCAAGTAGGATTTATCCTAGGAATGCAGGGTGAGTTCAACATTAGGAAAAATATTAGTATTATTAATTACATAAATAACACACCTATCTGCAATCATATGATTATTTCAATAAATGCTGAAAAATACTTTGGACAAAATACAGCACCCATTCCTAATATAAAAAATAGAGAGTGTAGGAATAAAGGTATTGTTCCATCTAATAATAAGCACTATCTGAATCCATCAACAAACATCATATACAACGGGGATAGGCTAGAGGCATTCCCAATAAGATCAGTGGTGAAACAAAGATGCCCATTATGAGCATTACTATTCAAGACTGTATTAAAATTTTAGTTTCAGCAATAAGAAAAGAAAAAGAAATTGAAGAATTAGCATTGGGAAAGAAGAGACAAAATTTTCACTCTTTGCAGATGACATGATGGTATAGGGTATCCTCAAAACTCATCTAAAAACTACTAGAAATAATTAGTACCTTTTGAAAAGTCACAGGATATAAAATAAACTCTCATTAATCCTCACCATTTCTATTTATGACTAGCAAAATGCATCAGAAAGAGCTAAAAAGGGGCAGCTAGGTAGCACAGTGGATGGAGCACTGACCCTGGAGTCAAGAGTCCCTGATTACAAATCCAGCCTTAGACATTTAATAATTACCTAGCTGTGTGGCCTTGAGCAAGCCACTTAACCCCATTGCCTTGTAAAAACTTAGAAAAAAGAAAGAGCTAAATAGAGAAATCCCATTCACAGTGACCTCAGATAATATAAAATAACTGGGAGTCTACCTTCCAAGACAGACTCAAAAACTTTTTGAAAACAATTACCAAATACTTCTCATAAAAATAAAATCAGATTTAAATAATTGGGCAAACATCAACTGCTCATGGAGAATCCAAACTTATATAATAAAAATGGCAATTTTAGCAAAACTAAATTACTTGTTTAGTGCCCTAGAAATCAAAATTCCAAAAATTTACTTTAATGCATTAGAAAAAGATTCAATGGGCGGCTAGGTGGCACAGTGGATAAAGCACTGGCTCTGGAGTCAGGAGTACCTGGGTTCAAATCTGGTCTCAGACACTTAATAATTACCTAGCTGTGTGGCCTTGGGCAAGCCACTTAACCCCATTTACCTTGCAAAAAACCTAAAAAAACCAGATTCAAGTAAATTTATATGGAAAAATAAAAATTCAAGTATTTCCAGGGATTCAGTGAAAAAAAAGAGCAAATAAGGTGGTTTAACTTTTGCAGATTTAAAGCTTTATTATAATGCATCAGTCATCAAACTGTCTGGTATTGATGAAGCAATCAAGTGGTGGATCAGTGGAACAGACTAGATGTAATAGCAGGAAATGATTATAGTAATCTGCTGTTTGATAAACCCAAATAATCCAAGTATTGGGATAAAAACTCTCTCTCTTCAATAAAAACTGTTTGTAAAATTGTGGGTTAGTATGGAAGAAATTTAGATTTGCCCAACAGCTCACACCCTATAGCACAAGATAAGATCCAAATGGATACAGGATGCAAACAAAAAAAAAGACAATATTATAAGTGAACTAGAAGATCAAGGAGTAGTTTACCTGTTTGTGGTGGCAAAGAATTGGAAATCAAGTGAATGTCCTTCAATTGGGGAATGGCTAAATAAACTGTGCTATATGCATGTCATAGAAAACTGTTGTATTTGAAACCAGGAGAGATGGACTTCAGGGAAGCCTGGAAGTATTTGCATGAACTGATGCTGAGTGAGATGAGCAGAACTGGAAGAATATTGTACACCCTAACAGCAACATTGCTGTGATGGTCTAACTTTGATGGACCCACTCATTCCCTTAGTGTGACAATCAGGGACAATTTGGGGCTATCTGGGATGGCGAATACCATCTGTATCCAGAGAAAGAATTGTGGAATTTGTACAAAGACCAAAGATCTTTAATTTAGGAAGATAGCAGTTATCTTCTTATTTTATTTTGCTATCTCTTATACTTTGATTTTCTTCCTTAAGGACATGATATCTCTCTAATCACATTCAACTTACATCAATGTATACCATGGAAACAATGTAAAGACTAACAGACTGCCTTCTATGGGGGTGGGGGGAGGAAAGCAATATCAGCGGAAAAATTGGAAAACTCAAAATAAATAAAATCTTACTTTAAAAAATATGTACAGAATTTAGACATAAATTGTGACACCACAGATAAATTAGTAGACCAAGTAATTATCTATCAGATCTCCAGAACTGGAATAAATTTATGATTAAACAAGAATTAGAGTACATTATAAAATCCATAATGGATGATTTTGACTACATTAAATTAAAATGTTTTTGCATTAATAAAACCAATGCTGCTAAAATTATAAGGTAAACAGATAGCTGGGAAACAATCTTCATAACTAAGAATTCTGATAAAGGTTTCATTTCTAAAATATTCAGAGATCTGCATCAAATTTATAAGGTACAAGTCACTACTCAATTGCTAAATGGTCAAAGGATGTGAAAAGACAGTTTTCAAGTGAAGAAATTGAAACTATATATAATCATATGGAAAAATGCTCCAAATCATTATTGGTTAGAGAAATGTGAATTAAAACAACAATGAGGTACCACCTCATACTTATCAATAGTCTAGATGAGAAAAGGGGGAAATGATGAACCTTGGAGTAGGACTAGGACATTGGCGGACTGCTAGTGGAGTTGTGAATATATCTAAACATTTTGGAGAGTAACATGTAACTATGGTCAAAGTACAATAAAAATGTTTATTCCATTTGACCCAGAAATTCTAGACCTATATTCAGAGGAAATCATAAAAAATTGAAAATGTCCTACATGTTCCAGAAGTTCATGGAAGATCTTTTTGTAGTGGCAAAGAGTTGGAGATTGAGGAGATGCCCATAAATTGGGGAATGGCTGGACAAGTTAAGGTACATGAATACTTTGGAATATTATTGTTCTATAAGAAACCATAAGTGGACAAACTCTAGAGAAACATGGAAGGAAATACAAGACTTGATGTTGAGCAAAGGGATCTGAACCAAGAGAACAATGTATAAGATTAACAACACTATGAGATGATCAACCTTGATGGAAGCAGCTCCTGTCAGCAGATCAGAAAGTGAGGATTAGACTGATGACAGTTATACCCATCCAGAAGAAAAAAAAAACAAAGAAAAAAGAAAATACACACACAAACAACCCAACCCTTCAGAATCTGATGAGCACTTTAAAAAATTATCTATCTCGTATGTATTTCTTTCCCTTAATCCTATTTCCTCATATGAAAAATGACTAATGTGTAAACATGTTGTTTATCAAATATATATGTACAATGCTAACATGACTGCTCACTGCTGAGGGGAAGGAGATTGAAAGGGAGGGTGGAAAGAAATTTTGAAATGAAAGTATTCATAAGCACATAGCTGAAAAAAATAATTAAATAAATAAATAGATAAATAAACATTTCCTTTTAGTCATATTCAATAAAATGGAAGCCTTTTCAAAGCAAAATCTAATGCTTCTTAATAAAGTTTTCCAGAATTTAATTAAATCTGATTTTCTCTGTAGTCTCCTGCCAAATTTAACAATTAGCCAACTCCAATAAGATCCACTTCCATGCTTGATCTAGTTGAGTGAAATTGGTTTTTATTGATGTCACAGATATATTGTGCGGAATTGTTAGGCTCTAGCTTATAGAAGAGACTCCATGTTTAATGAATGATTAATTTGCCTGTGTATGAGAGATTGCTATGTGCCAAATTGGTTTTCTCATCTATATTTATGCAAGTAATGCAACTCCTCTCATCACAATTAGTTTAGTAAACTAATTGTCCTAATCATAAAGAACTGATAAGTAAAAAAGAGATTGAAAGTCTAGATTATGAGTAACTACCCCTATATTTGCCCTTCCACACACTGAATTTTTTTTTCTTACAATAGACAGATATAATATCTCAGCTGTATAAGAATCTCATCATATGTTGGAACAATCATGGGTACTATCTGTGAGACAGTAGCCCTGGGGAGGTATACACTTTCATGTTTGTAAGGTGTTCTCACAATCTTGTAGGAGAAATACTACCCTATAATCATCTAACTGATTCATTAAAGGAGACATTAATAAGTAGGCTAAAGGGCTCCTTGGTGTGAATTCCAATCCTACTTCCTCTTCTTTTTATATCATTGGTATGTTTGTTTTCTACAATAAATCCCTGGTTCTAATTGTCTTGCCTGTTTTACATTTAATATTAAATATTAATATTTTCTGATAATGATTCATTGATGTGCCCATAGATGTTTATTACTTTGTTACAAGGTCAGAGAGATCTCTGACTGAAATTACTCCTTGAAACAAAGATCTCTAAGAATATTAGATTTAGTACTTCACTTGGCAACAAAGTTAAGGAGTTGACAAAATGGAGAAGATGTGACCTAGTTTGGCTGGAAGCAAAAGCCAGGCATTCAGGAATTTGTAATTTAATGTTTATTTATCTCTTTGGCATGACAGATGTTAAAAATAACAAATTCCTTCTCTTCCTCCCTGCCCCTCTGTTAGTCATTCTTCAGACATGTTTTGGAATGGTATTATAGCTAGTAGAGGAAATAAATTGTAACTACAGAAATGATTTCATTGTGTGTTTTATGTTTAATTTTTTATCATTATGAAATAACTTGCAATAAATGGGTAATATATAATATATTGTCTGGCACATAACTGAAGATTAATAAATCTTATTGACTATGCTGATAATCATAATATATTGATGATGAACTCACCTAAAACATTTTTGTGCTTTAAGACAATGTCCTCTTCTATTTTGTAAGGTTCATCTTTTCAGGAGCTCTATTTTAAAAGCATAAGGATTTCTGGAATCCTGGCATCCCCAAAATATTCAATGAGCAGATGATTCAACATCCAGGAGTAGAGGTCTTTATCTCTGTAAGTCATTTAATATTTTTGCCAATCTGAGTTCATTTTCTTATTCATGACATGAGTTTGAGATAATTTCCAATATTCCTGCAATTTTTAAATTGGAAGGATTTTATGTTCAGGAGAGATTTGAAATTAAATGTTGTCGTCTCATTGCAAACTCCTTAAGAACAGGGTCTGTCTTTTATTTTATTTATACCCCCAGTGCTTAGCATAATGATTTTTTTGCATAGAAGGTCCTTAATAAATGTTTTATTTATTCATTTACTTAATAGGGAATAAGTTGTTCCATAATTGCTGACAACATCCATAGAAATGGACAGGACACTTAGGTACTTGGAAATTTGGATTTTTGAAAATTCATTTTTTAAAAAACACTTTTAATTAAGAATAGTGTATCCCCAATCTGTTACAGATAACAAAAGAATTTTTTGTAATTGTCAAGTATGGCTTTCAGTAGTGAGATTAGTTCTACTCAACAATAAGTTGAGTTGAAAGAAACATGTTGACAAGTTTCTGAAACTAGTTCCTGACCATTAAATCTTCCCCCACAAGCCAAATTGCTATGTTTCCTTTATCCAGAAAAAAAGAAATTTTTAAATTTTGCAAAATTGATTGCTTTTTGAAATTTTGTTTTATCTTTCTTTTTCCAAATATCTATATCCATCTATCTATCTATCTATCTATCTATCTATCTATCTATCTATCTATCTGCATACATACATATAAACCATTTGTTTTGTATAATCCTTTTTTAACATTTTTCTCTCTCCCTCTCTTCCCTCCCCTTTTGGTCTAGGCTCTATATCAATAGCCATGCTAAACATGCATCCATATTAATCATGTTGTTAACAGTTTGATTGCTATGAACTTCTTCTTCCACCTTCCTGGCTTGCTATACTGTATTAGTCTAAGAAATGAGACCACAGTGATTTTTTTTATTCAATAGAAATCTGTACAGGCAAGTATAAAAAGTGAGCAAATTTTTGTATAATTATATCTAATACTATTATATTCACTTCTATAATCTTTTAAGAGCATAATACAAATGCAAAAATGCAAATACAAATCCAGACACTCTGGAAGATGTATATATATACATATATATATATATATATATATATATATATATATATATATATATATATTAACAATTAAACATCCTGTTGTCTCAAGGCACTCATACACTGAGAGAATATATAGCATATACTCAAGTAAATAGCCACAAAGTAAATAATAACTGGGGCAGACAAGATAAGTCTTATAGAAAAAGCTAACTTTACAGTTCTTAGATGAATATCATTTTGAACCTAGCATCAAAGGTCTGATTTGACTTGAGTATGAATAGAGTTTTAGACATCAACTTTGTGATCCTAGGTAGATAAGTCACTTAACCTCTTTTATTCTAAATTTTCTCTGTAAAATGGGCAGAATAATAACAATTACCTTGTAGGGATGTTGTCAGGATAAAATGAGATATTATTTGTAAAGCACTGTATAAATTGTATAAACCTTAAAGTTTTAAAAACATGCTGGGTATCATAATTATAATTTTCATAATTGCAATTAGAATATGTATAATGCTTAAAGCACTACATTGATGTATTTTTATATGTTGTTTGTTGATTCAAAGGTCAATTACCATATTGTGCAGTTTTAGGAAAGGAAGCAGCAATAATCACTAAAATTTATAGTCAAAGCAACACAGAGTGCCTATTATATATGTTCTACACTTTGAAATATGTTTATTAGTGCACATGCAATTTTGGGATGTGTGTGTGTTGTGTGTGTGTGACAGAGACAGAGACATATAGACAGAGGGACAGGGAAAGAGCAGAATTCAGAGAGGGAGAAGTCAGAGATGAGGACCAAAAGAATTAGTGGAATAGGATTGAACTGGGCCTTGAAGCAGACAGAAAAGTGAACATTGGTGATGGCCTTCCTTATACACCAATGCTCTTTTGATTAGATCAAAGTACTCAGTTACATAATGCAAGTATTATTCCCTGTCCTCAAGTTGTTTACAGTCTGGCAAAGGATCCATACACACACAAATGCAAATATCTAAAACCAAGGTAGAGAGAGGAGATTTTATTTTATAATTTATTTTTTAGTTTCAAATGTGTTCTTTCCTGCCTCTCTGTTTACATGATTAATTCAGTGAAGAAGTATATTGAACCCCTGATCTCAATCCCCCTGATGACATTATTACATTCATTACAACAACAGAAGCAGTAATAGTGGTATGCCTACACTGCCCTCCCTTTTCCAATTATTGGAAAGGCTAGAATATTTTCTTCCAATTGTCACCTCCTTTTGTCACCTGAGCTCAGTCAGTATAAGAGAGTGATAATGAGAAGATAATGTTCTAACCAGGCTACAAAGTCCTTCTAGGAAGTAACACATGCATACAAAGTATATTTCAGCTGTGACGCTGACTTTCATCTTCCAGTCACACTGCTTGGAATTGAAAAGATATTCATAGCAGCAATAGAAGTTTGGGAAACAGTAGGTGATAGGCTGAAGGTAACATTATTTGATGGAGAGATACTGCTGTCCAAAGACTTGAGTTCTAATGTGAACCCTGCAAACCTCATCCAATGTGATTTACATGATGAGTATGTTCTTAGCACATTTTCTGACATAATCCAAGTCATGGGAATAGAAGGTATGTGGATTCCAAAAAAAAATCTGTAAAAAGGAAATAAAAGTGAATTTGCCAAATATCTACTAATAACATGTAGAGCTTATGTCAAGTATGTCCAAAAACTCAGATCAACTAGGTGATCAGAAAATAATAACAAGCCATTTTATTCAGGGTCAAGAAATAGTAATTCAGAGCAATGCAGAGCTTTTCTCTTTGATTGTTTGTTTGGTTTTATTGGTTATTGTTTTTCCAGAGAGAAGCCCAGGAGGGGAGCTACAACAGAGATTATATACACTCAGGAGGGTGTAGGTAGGTAGGCAGATGGAACAGCAGGGCACAAGTTATTTCCTGCAGGGTGATAGCACCTTCTTGGAAAAAAAAACAAAGCAAAAACAACTATAGGATTGAATTAAGCTTCCTCTAGAAAGCAGAAGCAGATCGCTGACGAGAGGTCACTGCAGAAAGAGAGGGATTGCAGAAGAGTCCTTGGAATTTGTACATTCCAGGAATAGTAGAAGTTGGAAATATTGGTCACAATAGAGATTCTCAGTTTACTTTTCATGTGGGGGAAGGAGGAGAGAACAGGGTTATGGATTAGAGTTTATTATTATTTGATAATTAAGAAGGTGAAAATTTTTTCTTCTGACTTTAACATGGTGCAGTGAAAAGTGCAATTTATTTGAGATCAGAATACCTAAGTTTCAATGCTAAGTCTATTTCGTGCTATATATTTCCTATGGGCCATGATTTCCATATTTATGAAATGAAGGACTTCAGTTGGGTGATTCCTATGTTCTCATTGAACTCTAGATTTTTTGATCCTATGAAAATCTAGGTCTGAATTCTAACTAACCATTTATTTTATGTGAGATGAGACAACACTTTTTTATCTTTCTTCAGCCTTTTAAAAAAAGAAGAAAATGAACTATATTTATCCTATCTACCTTACAAGATAGTTGTGAGAACCAAATTATTGGAGTATGAAATGGGTAAGAAACTGTTTTAAAGCAATATAATAATATGATATGATATGATATGATGTGATATGATATGAGATGACAAGATATGAGATGACATGGCATGACATGACATGACATAACATGACACAACACAACATGACACAACATATGGTATGATATGATATAACATAATATGATATGATATAATATAGTATAATATAATATAATATAATGCAATATGATACAATATAATATATGATATGGCATTATATAATATAATAACATAAACTGATATAAATTCAGTTTTAAAAGTTCATGGCTATGAAAGACTGGTAATTTTTTAGTTATGAAAAACTAGCATAAGACCTATCTCTGAATTATACTGACTGTGTCCCTGGAGTAAATCAATCAATAAATCAATCAATCAATCAATCAATCTGAAAGTAGATTGGACAATTTTCTAAGAATTTAGAGATTCAAAAATGTTTCCTTCTACACTGATAGAGAATTGTTCTCACTGAAGTTTCTCATAAAACAAATCACATGTCCATTAAAAATTAAAATTAATAGACATGAATTAATAGTCTATTATTTGCAAGTTTGGATACAGGTTTTCACAAATGAAGTACAATATTATAGAAATTATCTTTAAAGAAGAATACATTTACTTAGAGTTGATTGATTAGAATATATCTACTACCAGTTAAGTTACTAAAACAGAAAAATGGAGGAGAGACTTGGAAAAAATCAAATTTTGCTGATTAGTTATAAGGGAGGGAGAGGATAGAGGAGAAGGAAGAGGAATAAAAATAAGATGAGAAAAAGACTAGAAAAACAATCAAAAAAGATGATGTCTAAGGTAAGAATAAGAAGAGATGGTTGGTTGGGGAGTAAGAAGAACAATAGAAAAAATATTAAGGGGGGGAAAAGAAGTCAATTTTGTCTCTGTTTAATGAGAGATGAACCCAATAAAATTTTGATAGCAGAAATATTATAGTCAGGGTGTTGTAGAAAGGAAACATGATGATGATGATGATGAGCATGAGGATGAGGATGGTTCAATTTTCATCATAATAATTAAATATTTATTAAGCTTCTACTCATAAATAGGAAAAGCTAAAATGGACCTTAGATTCTTTTATACCCAACTCCTTTCATTTTTAATTGTTGCAACAGAGAAATTTAGGCATGGTTAGATAAGCTATAAAGAATAGAAGCAGGATTTCACAGAATTTTTGAGTTGTAAACGTTCTCAGGGGACAATGTTTAAATGATACTTAAATAAGAATTATTTTTTAATATCTTCAACAAAGGTTTCATTCTTTATTTTGTCTTGTCAGTGAGTAGATGATCCCAATGTCCTCTCAATCAATCCATACTTTTTAATAGCTGTGATTGCTTTCTTTAATTCTCTTTTTGATAAAAACAATCAAATCAACATATTGTAATTTCTATATATTATTCTTTGTTAATTCTCCTGGGTACAAGAATATTTCTAACTCATCTTTCACAGGAAAATTCTGTAAACAATTGACTATGTCTATACTGTCCCTCCAAAGCAGGGTCTCCATAGTAATTCAGCTGTGTTCTGATAAGCAGAGAATATAGAATTTTTTTTTCTATCATGTTCTATACAGTTTTTTCTTTCACTGTAATACATCAGCTTATTAGTAGTTTTGGCTCTAATATCACTCTACTATATTCAGTTTGGGGCTTACAATTCACTTAAACTTCCAAATTATTTTTCTTGTAAACTACATCCACAAATATATTCCCATTATAGTATTGTGAAGTTAACTTTTAGAATGCCGGTGTGAAAACCAGCATTTAATTTTGTAAAATTATCTTTTTTGACTGTTCTAGTATGCTAAAATGCTCATGTCTAGTATGATATATACTTGTAATTTGTAATTACATATTATCAAACTATTTGATGATCATATGATCTTCACTATTAAAGTATTATTGATGGTAGGGACTGTTCAAATTTTGTTTTTATATTCTTGGAAATTATCTCAACACTTGGAACTTTGTAGATGACTAATAAATGCTGATTGTTTGCATGCTTTCTCCAAGAATGACAATATTGTAAAATAGTATATGATCAAAGACTGACCTCTAGAATATTTCACTGAAATCACCCCAACAACATTAAGTTTCCTATAGTACATTTTAGTCATTTGCCATCTTCATGAGCTATATGTATGGCTACCTTGTCAAAAAAAAGAAAGAGAAAAGTTGTTTGACTGATTGAGATAGTCAATGATTCATTTAGTCAGCTTGGATTTTAGTGATCAATGCTTTCCTTTATAAATTCACATAAACCGTTTCTTTAATGATATACTTTAGATTTTTCTAAGACTCAAAGTCAATATTACTGTCTTAGACACTTCAGACTCAAATTTCTTATGTTTCTTTTTGAAATGAAGATTATATTTTTTCTTCCCCTTGAACTTTCCAAAACTTTGGTAACTTTCCCAAACACCATAGTTTTCATAAGTTCCATGAAAGCAGTATACATTTGGCAGTTCTTAAGGTATCGTTGTCCAAGAATGGTGAATTTAATTCATTGATAGAACTCAAGTACCTAAATGCCAACTTAATTTCTTATATTATTCCTTTTTAAAATGATATTGTTGTTCTAATTCAAATTTCATTCTCCTTGGCAGAGAAAATAGAATCAAAGTATAATATGAGTAATTTTGCTTTGTAAGATATTTAGAAAGCCATACTAAACTTTTTTTTTTAATCTCTTTCCCTTTCTCTTCTGATCAGAATAATTTCTGTTTGCATGCTAAGAATTCTACTCTAAAGAGTTTCCCCTCCTTTAGAATTGGGGGGATGCCCTTAGGATGTTCCTTATACTTTCTCTGAACTGTTTGAAATCAAATGTACCTCCAAATTAAAAGGGGTACATAAGTTTTTGTTTAGATTTTGTCACCTTCTCAATCTCACATCACCATAAAAATATCATCCAAGTTTATAGTTTTGATCTCTATAGAGGTCAGAATTCTGTGCTGTAGTCAAGTTGCTTATTCCTATCTTGATTCTTAAAAACTTGAATTCAAGCCTCTTCAGATATTGTGCAAAATTTGCATCTAATTATCAAATTTCTACGTCTATTTCCTAAGGAAAGCAAAAATAACCACAAGGGATTATTCCAAATTAAAGGCAACTTTTCATGAAACAATTTATCACTTAGATTCTGCCCTGAATTCTTTACACTTTAAAGTAGAACTTCTGTCGTGAGGACAGAAATTGGTGAGAATACTGGCTACCCATCATTCCCCAAGTGTGATAATTCTAACAATCACCTTTATGTTTTGAATATCCAGCACTTAACACAGTAATTGCAATTTGGGAAATATTTAACAGATGATTTTAATCATTTATTTATATTATTTTCATAATAGATTAATAATTAATCTATTATAAATTAATAGTTAATTACATATAAAAAGGACAGTTTATTTTTCGGCATTAGCCTCAATGCTCTCCTTCCTCTGTTGATTCCTTTTGCCATTCAAGACGCAATTCCAGGCATCCTGAGTAGACTCATGATAGTGAAGAGTAGTTAAGAAACTACCAGAGTTTTTTTTCCCAGTTTCCTTTTGAAAGAACTTGAAATGAAGCCTCTCAACAAACAAAAAAGTTACAGAACCCACATAAAAACAAAGTGAAACAATTTTTCAGCACAAGGTCTTACAGAAGATGTTCAGGAAAGGACTTTCTCATTTGGGAAAAGGGGAAATATATCCAGTGAAGGTTGGGGGAACGAGAAAACTTTCAGGAGACTCTTAAACAAAGCACAGTTTAGAGCCCAAGACACATGAGTCCTGGTTTAGCAGTCCAGAAGAATAATAGACAAGCAATGAGGGTCCCATCCTCAGTGTAGAAGGCAAGTTGTGTGCCCCAGAATGCTGCTATAACAGATGGGAAATGGATTGGGCCATTCTACTGCAGGGAGCTAGCCATGAACACCTGAGAATGCAGTGTGGAAACCTGAGTTTAGATTCCTGGTTCAATATTAGGCAAACAATCTACATAATTGCCTGTGACAAGATGCTGAAAAAGTCTTTGACAAAGTCTTATTAAAAGTCTTTGACTTTTGACTTTGACAAGTCTTATTAAAGAAAAATTAAAATTAAAATTAAATTTATTAATTAAAATCAATCAATTAAATAAATAAATAAAATTAATTAAAATAAAATTAATTAAAATTAAAAATTAAAATTAAAATAAAAAAATTAAAAATAAAATTTAAAAATTAAAAAAACACTAGAAATCTCAGGAATAAATGGAATTTTCATTAAAATGATGAAACATTACATTATCTAAATTTATCAACAAATTTTATATGAAATGGGGACAAACTTGCAGCACTTCCAATAAGATGAGAGGTGAAAGAAGAATTTCTGTTATCACCACTATTTTTTAATATTGTTCTAGAAATTTTAGCTATAGGAATAAGGAAAAAAGAAATTAAAAGAATTTTAAAAACCCTGTTTAAATTTTTTTTTTAGGTTTTTGCAAGGCAAATGGGGTTAAGTGGCTTGTCCAAGGCCACAAAGCTAGGTAATTATTAAATGTTTGAGACCGGATTTGAACCCAGGTACTCCTGACTCCAGGGCCAGTGCTTTTTCCACTGTGCCACCTAGCCACCCCTTAAAATCCTTTTTTTTTTTGCAAGGAAGTGGGGTTAAGTGTCACACAGCTAGGTCACACAGCTGTCTGGCCACCCCTAAATTAAAAGAATTATAATAACCAAAGAAGAAACAAAAATCAGTATAGCAATGCTATACTGAGAGAATCATAGATCACCTGAAAAAAACTACTTGAAGTAATAACTTTGGTAAATTTTCAAGTTATAAAATAAACTCACATAAATCATTAACATTTCTATATATTGCATAAAAGTCCAATAGCTAGAAATATAAAGTGAAATTCCATTCAGAACAGAAATGTTTATTCACCACTCCTTTCCACCCATTTAAATACTGTGCATTCAATATGCTTATGTTTTTTATCAGTTTATCTATTTGCAATGTGTTCTCTGAGCAAAATATAGATTAATTGAAAGCAGAAAGAGTAAATTACTTTCTTTATATGTCCATTTATATGCTAGTGATGACAAGGTAAATTAATGAAATACTTATTTAATTGAATTGGAAGTCTTCATTAAGGAAAATAAATTGGCCAGAGTACTATAGGAAATTCCTGAGCCACATTATATAATAAGAAATTTGTTAGACCACAGGTAATTTTTCACTTAGTCACTAAAGTTATATGTGACTGAGTAAATCATATTTTTTTCTGGTTTTTAGTTACTTTATCAGTAACAAAAATGAGTGCATTGACAGACTCTGAAGGTCGTTCTTTAGTTCTATGATTCTAAATGAGAATATAATAGAACTGTTGATCTGGAAAAGTTATCATAATTCTTCTAATTTATATACTCAACCCCAAGACAATTCAGAGGGAGATTATCAGACTCAGTATGCATGATACATAATTCAAACTGTTTAGAGATATAATAACTTAATTTTTACCTATTTTGACATTCATTAGTAGTAGTAGTAATAATGGAAAGAATGATATTCTTCTGATTTACTTAGTAAATATCTTCTTCCTCCTCAACTTCACAAAGGCAAAATATAAATCATAAAAAGAATTATAATAGTAATCACTTGAAATTTCCCTTTGACCTTTTGAGTTTCACACAAAGGAATATAGCCAAAATCACTCATTTTGAGCAATCACAATAAAAAGAAAATGACTGATTGCTCATGTGATTATATTAGTTCTTTTATGTTGTATTTGATAATGAAATAAAAACAAATAAATTTACACCAAGGGCAGAAGAGCAACACAGTATAAGCATATAATTTCTTGAAGAAGGATTACAAAGCATTTTTTATGCATTAAAGAAATAGATCTACTTGGTCCAAAGATATGAAAACAGATGCTTATTTTCCAAATATTGATGCTACTGCATCTTGATTGGATCAGGAATGAGTTCCATTGATCTATTTTACTATACCTGGATAAGGTCACCTCTTAGTTTGAGACAACTTTTTTTTCCTTAATCTTTCTATTGTGAACATTCCATGAAATAATATTATCTATCAATGACCAACATAAGACAGTGCAGAGAGGCTACCTACTCAGTGACTTTTTTCTGTCCATTGTGAGTACTATAAAAATTAAAATATCACCCTTGTGTTATGCCTCCAGCTTTCATAATGACAGCAGGTATATTTGTAACTGAGATGCTAAGAATCATTTAATGCTTTACGTTATACAGATAATCACTAATCTATTAGTCTTCTAAAAGTTACTTAGTTATTGCCTCGGAAAGTTATCCATTACTAAAAGTAAATGAGTCTTATTATCATGATCATTTCCATCAGAAATGAAAGAAGAAATTGCAAATAAATGGAAAAATGGATTACATTTTTTATTGAAGAATAGAATCAAAGGGTTGTAGTTGGCTTCAACATTCATAGGAAGATAAGATGATACATTTAATTTAATCATCTCATCATGTAGCAACATTCAAAGTGAGTAGTGACAAAATGATAAACATGAAGATAGTCTCAATTTAATGATCAACATTTCTTGCCAAGGATTAAGAAGGTGAAAATATCTGTGATGAACTTAATTATAAATCCTTTTAATCAAATCAACTTTCCTTGAACCCTGGGCTTCTTGTTTAGGAATTTGAAGGAAATAGAACATAACAAACATATCTTGCCACCCTTTAACCTTGTACAATTTTCTTTTTCCTGATCCTCCAGCTTCTAGTGTCTTCCTCTATTACTTTGTATTTACTTCTTTGTTTTAAGCATTTATTTTCCAATTTTTCCAAGCCTATTCTTCATGACAAGAGTATAAATATCTTGAAAAGCAGTTATTTTATGTCTTTGTATCCTGGAGGATAACTTAGTTTTTCTTGAAAAGGTCCACTTAACAAATATTTGATGATTGATTATTAAGTTAAGAGCCTTTTCCTTCTGAAGAGAAAGATAACTTGATTGTCAGATATTCCTAGGCAACTTTGCTACACATTTCATATATCATAAAAATAGTCATATACCCTACTCCAAGTATCATTCTGCCAAAGTATCCCTAAGTCTGAACTATAGTTGGACTAAGTGAAAGTAATAATAATTCCTTCAAAAATCTTATTAGATTTTTCCATTAAAACTTCTGAAAATGTAAAACAAAATAAATTACTCTTTACTGGATACAATTGAAATTAGATATTGAATCCCCATATAATCCCTATATCAATGGGCCTATGATCTCAGAGATGTAGGTATTCTCTCCAATAATGATAATTGTAACATCCCAACTTCACCATGTTCTGTTTCAAATATGTCTTTTGTTAGATTTCTCATAATGTTTGCCATAGTATTGCAGAGGTCTTCCATCTTATGACATTCCAAGTAGACCAAAGGAACACATAGATTATTCATTGACTGTCCTTTGCTCTACAATTTTTAATTCTTTTTATTGATTGACCTAAAGACCATTCTGTGATATCACAAATATATATATAATACACATGTATATATTTTCTTCTTAGAAATGATTATTAGTTTCTTGACATAAACCATTAGCCTTTGAATTTCTGGAAACTGAAGAATTTCATGATACATATCCATACGGCATAAACAGAAAAATATTGACCTCTGTTTTAGGGAGAACCTGAAAATAATTCATAATGAGGAAGTTCATAGAAGTATCAAATACCTCCTAATCATTTTTGGACCTAGTCTATCGTCCATTTTCAGGCAGAGACATACACACTTATACAAACATAATATCACATTAAGAAATTGGATTGGTAATCCAATTTTATATTTGTATTATATGCATATATAATTTGTAAATACATAATAAGATATATATATGTATATCTATATGTATATATGCAACTACATTCACACATGGCATAAAATATACATTTTTGACATTTGTATATGCATAATACACATACCAATGATAATAATTTCTTTCTATAAATTATATATCCAACTATGTTATAGTTCTGTATAGCTGTCACTTTTAATCACTTTGATTTTCCGAGGTAGTTGAGCCACATTCTTTTGAGGGATTATGAATCACAATTAGTAACCTACCAAGTTCAAAAGACTGGAGCAACTTATCATAATTTTACCAACAAATAGGAATATCTAGAGGACTTTATCATGAGTGAAGAATTCCTCTTCAATATGATTTCTGTACTTCATCTTCTCTCTGAGAACTTGAGAATATCAGAGAATCAGTGAGTATATATCCATATATATCCATATATATATATATATATATATATATATATATATATATATATATATCCCTGTTTATACCTTACTTAATATTAGGTATTAATGGATGGCTAGGTGGCACAGTGGATAGAGCACTGGCCCTGGAGTCAGGAGTACTGAGTCAAATCTGGCCTCAGATACTTAATAATTACATAGTTGTGTGGCCTTGGGCAAGCCACTTAACCCTATTTCCTTGAGCCCCCAAAATATTAATTAATGAAGTCAGACATTTGTCTGAACTGTTAATGTTTACAAGGTATCTCATGTACTTTTGACATAGAAATGAAGAATTAATTGTTGGTGTCTTTAAGATAATATTTTGTTCCACATAAGCCATTTTTTGCATCTTTTAAACATAAAGTTCTTTGTGCCTCTTTGCAAAATTTATCAATCTGCTTCATTAGTACACAAATCTTGAAAAAAACCTACATGAAGATAAAGAACTAACAGTGGCATTGAAGAACAGGAGGAGAATGAATTGGCTTGAAGTTGGGAAAATATTCATACATTTTAATGGGTCCAAGTTCTTCACCCCAAATAAAAGCCTAACTTTTATCCTGATATTCTTATTGTCTAATCCTGAGAGCTAATAACAGTGAGGAAAAAACTGAAATCTAATCCTTTTTCTAACGAATAGTGGACTATGACTTCAAGGAAGTCACTTATTCTCATTTCACTAGACAGATTTACTACCATTAATTGAATTGCAGATGCCATTATATTGGCAATGGGAACCATCTAATCTAAAAGTAATGGCACCAACAAGGAAATTACATATTGCTACTTTTTACCATCAAAATGACTTCTAATATGTATGTGGATTGTTCCGAAAGTATCTTTTAAAAATTGATTAGAAATTTTCCTATTTTTCTCAGTGCCTCCTTTGCAGGGTATGTTTATTATAAATCCCAGAATTCTGTAATTGTTTGCCAGTCTTTGAAATACTCTCTACTTTCACATATTCTGATAATGGAATAACTAATGGCATAAAAAATATGTTTGAACTTCAGTGAATATTTGGCCTTTTTCATCTGCTTTTTCTACCTTCAAGTTCTTTAGGGCACTTTTACCTCATTCAACACTACATCTTTATCAATGATGTCTCTTTGTATAGTGGGTTAGAACTGACTACATAAAAATACAAATGAAGAATTATACTAAATCTTACAAAATATATTATGATAGCTTATAAGTTAATCTCTCCCCTTAAAAAAAGGCTGTAAATTACATAAAAAAGGAAGAAAAAATGATGAATAGCCCATTACTTATAACTGATATACAATAATGCTGGTCTTAATCTCAGAACATTGAAGTAATTT
Source organism: Macrotis lagotis (assembly GCF_037893015.1). Lineage (NCBI taxonomy): Eukaryota > Metazoa > Chordata > Mammalia > Peramelemorphia > Peramelidae > Macrotis > Macrotis lagotis. Next base: position 190,303,142 of record NC_133660.1, read on the forward strand.
TGGTAG